>NW_005371823.1:1351282-1393645 GCF_000412655.1 Myotis brandtii | reverse complement strand
AGGGGTCCCAGACTGCAAAAGGGCATAGGCCAGGCTGAGGGAACCCCCCCCCCCGAGTGCACAAATTTTTGTGCACCAGGACTCTAGTTCATCTATAAGAGTTTATGTTCACAACTATCAAAACAACATTTAGAGGGGAAATAAGAATACAGGTGAATTGAATCACCACATATTTGAATAACTGGAAAACTACATTAATTACAAAGACATGCAATTGTCGCTGGGTCTAGCTAAACATCTCAATAACAACAACAAAAATATTAAGGGATCTAGAAATAGATTAGCATGTAGAAAGGAATTTATATATGAAAGTTGGCACTCCATATCTGCTGAGCAAGAATGATCTATATTAAAGAGAGTTGGAGCAAGTAGTTACCTGGGGAAAACAAATTAATAGCAGTTTACATTGTTTGGGTTTTACAATGCTCCAGGCTAAGGTGTTTAAATGCATTATTTCATTAAATACTAAAAACAACATTTTTAAGAACTTATAAGGAACCCAAGGCATAAGTAGGTGATTAGCTTGCTCAGTAACTTGTCCAATAAAGGTATGACTGCCCAGTAACTGCTGAAGCCTCGAATTTGACTCCACATTCCATTCCATAGCCCAAGTTCCCCCATCATTACAGCACACTGCCACCCTTAATACACATTTATTTACTCCAAAACACAAAAACAAATTCTAGATTTTAAAAAAAAAATCTAAACATATATGTGTGCATTTTAGCTAAAATATACTTGTTAAAATTTAGGTTAGAAAAAGCTTCCTTAAACCAACAATAAGTCCAGAAAAGATGTAACTACATAAAATATAAAATTTCCATATAATGAAAGAGCGGGAGGCAAAAGACATGGCAAGCTGGAGATTAAGAATGCAATATATACAACAATCAAAGGATTAATTTCCTTAATATATAAAAAGCTCCTTCAAATCAAAAGAGTAAAGACTAATGATGCAATTTACAAAAAAAGCAAAGCAAGTCACAAAAGAAGATAAAATGAATAAGATATCCAACCATTCCAATATCAGAAAAATACACACTTAAAACAAGTGTATGCAACTTTTAACCATTATATTGGCATAAAATAAATGAACATTGGTGAAATGTGAGTAGCGGCCCTGGTCAGGGCACAACCAATCAATGTGTTTCTCTCACGTTGGTGTTTCTGTTTCTCTCTCTCTCTCTCTCTCTCTCTCTCTCTCTCTCTCTCTCTCTTTCTCTCTCTCCCTCCCCTTTCTCTCCTCCCCCTCCCTCCATTCCTTCCTTCAACCTTCCCTTCCACACTCTCTAAAGATCAATGGAAAAACAACAAAGAGCACACCTGGAAAGCGGATGAATATTCACTTGAGACCCTCCCCTGAGACCTCCCCTCAGAATCCTAACACCCTCAATGCAAAGGACCCAGACCAGCACACCCACACTATTCCCTTCCCCTACCCCCTTCTTCCCTCTCAGGGACCCCAGGACACTTGCAGCCAGAGGAGCAATGGGCAGTGGCAGCTCATCCAGGTTAACCCCCTGAACCTATCTGCAAGGCCCTCTCTTCTCAGACTTCCCAGTGAGCCAAAGCAGCCCAGCCTAGGCTCACCTGCTTCTTCTGTGCCCTTCCTGTCTCACTGCCTTAAGTGTATTTTTACTGCGGCCAAGAAATCCTTGGATTGCTTGACTGCACTTCGTCTCTTGACTGAAATCTTTCCTTCAAGAAAACAAGAACAGAGGTTTCACCATCTGGCCAGTAACAGTAACATATCACAAAGGCCTATAAAATAGACAATGCAAAAACCCATTGCCTAAACTGAGAAAGAAGACACTTAGCATAATCCTGTCTAGACACAGGACATTAAAAGGAAATCCATTCATGGCTAATGCAGCCTGTTAGCTATGAATGGAAAAACTTTTCATAGTACAGTAGGCCACTAAATATTCCAAAGTATTTATAGCTTTCCCTGGCTAGTGAGGCAAGGAGGGTAGCCAATCACTCTATAACCAAGGGAACCCAAATTAGAAACAAATCAGAAAGTAGACTGTCATTGAGAGGTGAGTTATTTCTCTATCTGATCCAAAAATACTCTGAATAGGATGTCCCTGAGCTACTCCAAGGTTCTGGGTGGTGTGAGTAAGCCCCAAGAGATGCCACATGCATTGACAGCTTGCTCACTCCAATCTCCAGTGGCCATGACGCCCCCTGCTAGGGCCTCTTTCCCGAGTGCTTACTCTCAGGAGGGGCAGTCTATGTGCCATGCCCTGGCTGCAGGCCAGCTGTGAGGTACAGCCAGTGGAGAAGGGCTTTTCCCAGATGCACATTGGAAGAGAAACCAAATATGCACAGTTCATTTTTTTTCAGAAAACATGAGTACTTTTCTTTGTACTTTTTTCTCCCTCATTTCATGGGTAATTAAGTTACTGCCAGTTCCCCAAATGGTACCATTTGAATCTCACAAACATTAACTTCATGAGGAGGAGGCAGGTCTGAAATATATGCAAAATTAACTGCAGTGTGTTTTCCCATAGCTCTCTATCATCACTGGTTTTAAAGGCATCACAGAATATTAAGAATCACTAATCAGAGCTGGCTTTCGTGAGTCACAAGATTCTTAGGAATGCACTTGACTTTTAAGAAAAATAAATCGCAAGACACAAATTCATTAATTGTATTTATTCTTTAAAAAAATAATATGCCTTGGAATATATTTAAAGAAAAATCATAAAAGAAAATTTGAATAGTTTTATAAGCTATGTTCCTAGGCAGAAATACTACGCATCTTAAAGATCTCAATTTTCATACCCACTCTCACATCAATTTAAAAATTAATGCAATTCCAATAAAGGTCCCAAAGGAATCCTTTTGAAACTTAACCAAGTAAACTAAGATTTGCTGTAAGAATAAATATGAGAAAGCCACAAACATATTTCCAAAAAGTATGCATGACAACTTGAATAGATTCTGAGATGCAGCATCATGCTGCAATAATTAAAATGCTGATACAAAATTTCAAACACATCAAAGAGAACTGAAAGCCCCAAATAGTCCCAAACTTAGCACACAGAGGGATAATTATTCCAGAATCCTGCTGTAAAATTAACAATTTAGGAAAAAAGAGGTTGGCTTAGATCTCTACCTCAGGCTATGCACCAAAGTTAATTTTTTATGTGAAATTGAAGGAAAGTGAGAAGAAAGGAAGAAGTAGAAAGAAATTATTTAAGAAATTTGAAGATATACATGATCTTTGAATACAGAAAAGTCTTCATAAGCCAATAGAAAAGATATATAATAAAATGAGAATATATGACTACATAAATATTTAAAACTTATGTACCCCAGAAATTACAATTAAAATTAAAGGCAAATGATAAAGGAAATAAATTATTTTCAGTGTTCTAAAAATATTAATTTTTATCTAAAGATATTCAGTGTGAAAACATAACTTTGGCTATTTATTAATATGCATCAAAACCTTAAAAAGGCATATACCCTTATATTTAGCAATTCCACTATAAAGAATTTTGTTAAAATGTAACAAAAGTCACTAAAAAATAGTCAAGTTTTCAAGTGAAAAAAGCAGCCTGCAGAGTGTGATCAAACAAAATTTTAAGTCTTAAATATACATTGGCCTATCATGATGCATAAGGTTGGCAATGGTTTCTCTATGGAACAGGATAACAGAAAGTTTCTTTTGCTTTCTGATATTTCGGGATTATTTCCAAAATATTATTTTGCAATATACAAAAACATTTAAAACTTTTGAAAGAGAATGTTCCTAGATGGCGGCGGAAGGTTTTCTGAGATCAGAAAACAAAGCCTCTACATTAAGGAGAAGTAGATATCCACAGCGCAAGGCCATTATATTTCCTATGAACTGATTGGAGCAGAAAACATAATGCTTCCACAGGATGATAAAAAAAAAACAGGAGTTTTTCTTCATGCCATTGTAGAAGGCCTGTGTGGTCAGGGGTAATGTTGTATGTGCCAATCCTGTCCATGCAGGCCAACGAAGCGACTGGTGGGAAACCACAGAGCAGAAGAGGGTCAGGGTATAGGTACCCCCCGCCCCCCACCACTCCACTCCCTCCCAGGAGATCAGCCCTCCACCCAAGTCCCAAGTCCCCTGCTGGGTTCCTGTTAGGCAGTGTTTTCCATACTACTAAGCTTCCCTCTGAAGTTCTGCGTTTCCCAATAGCTTCTCCCACCCTTGCCCCTTCAGGTCTAGGACTTTAAAACTTCTCACTATTACCAGCCCCAAACTATTGCTTCATCTCTTGTTGAGTTTCCTAAACCCTGCCCACACCTTTGTAAATATTCTCTAATAAACTCTCAATCAAGTCACCCAATTGGCATGTTGCCTGATTCCCAACAGAACTCTGTTGATGTAATAATACATGCAATGAAAATAAAATAAGGCCAAGTGCCTTTATACTGCACAAAAGATCTGACCTAAGGTGGTTAATACATTATTTTCATTCAAGTTTGAGATAAAAAGTTTAACCCTATGTTAACTCTTATTATTCAATGATTATATGATACCAAGAGTATCTTATGCTTTCTAGGTTTTTGTTTTTAAAGACTAAGGAAGTTACTAACCCTTACATAACCTCAGCACATACAGGACAGTGTATTAGAAAAGGGACAGAATACTGGTTATCTATTTCTCATGAGACAAATTGCTTTTGTCACAAATTTAAAAGGTAGGCATTTTTCTCTCATGTTCCCCTTGTATGTGCCACAGAACACCTTTTTACTTTGTTGTGATTGGGTTTTGCTTAGCCCCGAGCTTCACAAGTTCACTGCTATTTCTGATTGGCTCCACAGAGAAGTGGCAAGGACTCACATTGGGTTGATTAACCCTTAAGATGTGAGAAGTCCACTAAAGAATTCCTTCTGAAAATGAAAGACCATCCCCCAAGCTTGTTTCAGCAGCAAGCTCCGGTTCTGAGAAGAACATGGGGTCTGTCACTTAGGTGGTCTCCAGCTCAAGTACCAGGGGGGGGGGGGGGGGGGAGATTCTCTTTTCACTCAAAACTGCAGTGAAGCATTCCAAACACAAGGAGGAATGTAAGAAAGCACAGCCCAAGAGATGGGAGAAAGGGATTCTCTCTCCTTGAGCAGAACAATTCAGGCACAACAGTGGGCTAACACGGGGGCCCTCCCAGAGCAGTGGAGGTCAACTCTAGCACCTGAGAGTCCCCTGAGTGACAGCTCTGGAGGTTCTGGTGTTTCTCTCACCTGGCACATCACCAAGGCTCCAAGAGCTCAGAGATTGGCAGCAGAATTGCCCTTGATGGGGGGCACAATGTCATCAAAATGGCATCAGAGGCTCTAATGGAAGCCAAAGGCTTTAGCTGCCAAGGTAGTCACAGTGTCATCAGCAGCTACAGATGCTGCTGACGGCCTTGGAAATGACAAGAGAGAGGATCCTTGGCGGTGGGCACCAGCAACAGTGGCTAGCTACCCTCCTGTGACGAAGAGGATTCATGAAGCTGTAGTTTAAGGGGACAGCTTCTCTCATATCAGCTCTCTTTTACTTTTTATTCTTGAACAAAGTGAGTTTACAGTATTAGGTGTTATCTTAAGCCCTCAGGGAAAAAAAAAAAAGATCATTGAACGATAAACTCTGAATAGAGGGAAATCTAAGCAGTGGCAAGTCCGAAGTGGCCGAGGGCAGCATAAGGACAGTGTGAGACTCATGATGAAAAACATCATCTCTTTTCCATCTCTGCCAAGAACTAGGCTCAGATGTCAACAGCTCACAATTGCTATCGCACAACTGAAATATGGATGCTAGAGTGTTGACCTCCTGTTTCACTCATTTAATGAATAATACACACTAGAAAAATAAAAGCACTGAAGGTATAAAAGCGTAAGACTTCAAATACCTTGAAATATTTTGTATATAGTTTTTCTGTCTCTGTGATTCCTACAGAGTGATAAATTTTGTATGTTTCCCTAAGGGCAGGGGAAATCAATGAAAATACCACAGAATGCATTGTTACAAAGCAAATGCTTATTTCTCAACAGAGACAATAAAAAGGGAAATGTTAACTTCCTCAAGATTAGCAGTAAGTGACAAGGCACCATGCTAATATTGAGTACTGGGTCAAAAACAAGTTTCCTTCAGGCATGGGCTATCTTATTCTTTTTTTATATCCACCCCCCATTCTCCAAGTGTGTCCACAAGGTATTGTGCACCTCCAAGGCTTTCAAGAATCTGAGCACTAGCCCTAGGACAGAGGTTCTCAACCTGTGGGTCGCAACCCCTTTTGGGGTTGAACGACCCTTTCACAGGGGTCGCCTAAGACCATCGGAAAACACATATAGAATTACATATTGTTTTTGTGATTAATCACTATGCTTTAATTATGTTCAATTTGTAACAATGAAAATACATCCTGCATATCAGATATTTACATTACGATTCATAACAGTAGCAAAATTACAGTTATGAAGTAGCAACGAAAATAATTTAATGGTTGGGGGTCACCACAACATGAGGAACTGTATTAAAGGGTCGCGGCATTAGGAAAGTTGAGAACCACGGAGCACAGTAATTAAGCCACAGTACTGTCACTCGTGGGAACTGGCCGGCCTAGATGCCTTCCCTTAATTGCCACCCTCTCTCTGTTGCATGATGTCATTGGGCCATCAGAGACCTTCTAGGAGAACTATCATAGTTCGGCCCTTCATCCTCATTTTCCCCAAAACTTTAGAGACCTCTCATAACATAGATCATTACATTAAAACAAGAAAGTAAGAAAGACTGGAAAAGCCACACATGGGGTAAATCAGGGTGCTCTGCTGAGCTTCAGAAATAAAAGAAGGCAGAGTGAAACCTAAGGAATCCCTGTAGAACTATAAACATCCCCCAAATACCACTGAGGTTTATTTCCTTCTCTATTACCAAATGGAATTTGGCTAATTATTCCCTGAAAATAAACACATTAACTCTATCATTAATAAAATTAACACTAATGGCCAGTTACAAGAAGGATGCCATGATGCATTGGTAGGGATGAGACTAACATCACCAATATAAACTAGGAATAAGAACGAATAGGATTCTGGTTTTTCATTAAAAGCAAACTTTAATACTTATAATTGTTCAGACTGTGCCAGATCATGAGGAAAATAATTTGATATGTGGTTCAATATTGCAATCAAAAGCATTCCAATTTTGGAAAATCAAACGTAGGTAAGAAGACTGGAACAGCTACATATATGTTCTTTCTGTAAGTCAAGCACTGCAGGAAAAAATGCTATGAAGTAGTTGATGCCTTGGGGTGATCAGAAGTTTGCAATTGTGCAAAAGGAGGCTAAAAGCAATCAGGTTGCTGAATGAAATTCATGTGTTCTCAATCACTGAAGAAATTTTACAATACTGCAGAAAACCCATCTATTACTAAATCACCTAAACTTTGATCCACTATGTCTACCTATGAGTACAACTGAAGTACATTTTTATAACCAGATAGACTGACCTTAATATGCACACATACCTAAGACAACCAGCAGAACATAAGCATGCATAGGAGATCTTCAAATGCTAGGATGACATAGGATTCATTAGAGACACATACACTCACACATATACAATTAAGATATACTATCCTCTCATCCTTCATTTCTTTTTACAATTTCATGTGAACCTTTCACTTACAAAGTAAAAATGTCTAGATTCCCACTCCATTTAAATATATTCAAGCAAAGCTCCTGGGAAGGTTTCCAGAGAGTTAGGTTCCTTTAAAAGTGGCCACGCACGAACTAAAGCTTTGTCTAACAAAAGTGAAAGAGTAACTGATATGGGATCTGTACATTCACTCTGCACAAGGTTCCTGTAGCTGAAAAGCATTAGTCACAGACAAACAGCAAATCAGATTACAGCTCTGGAGAACCATACTCTGCCTCTTCCAGCAACCCTGCCAGCTCACACATTATAGAGGCCCAACCACCTGCTTCCTGAGGAATTTGTAATCTACCTTCTCCATTAGTTCCCCAAAGGGTCTCTTACTTTACACCTGTGCCCCCCTTCATTCATTCCACTGCATTCACCTTTCATCTCGAAAAGATTCATTAACGATAAGAGTGTAAGGGTTCCCTTTAAAGGCACAACCAAAAAGAAAAGCCTTCAGCATTACATTTTATAACAAAACAAAAACTCAAATTCCGAGAGTCTCCTGAATTAAAAAAGCCATTGCAGCCAGTAGGAGACCCATTCCTGGGTGCCTGGCCTGTTTTCACATTACCTGCTTCAGTGTACTTCAATCCCACTTTTTCTTCTGCGTCCTTTGTCTTTGGGGGTGGCCAGACAGCTTGGAGTCTGCCAGGAGTCCTATCGTCCTGCTCAGTGGGGCTGTGTTCAGGCTGTTTAAAAAGTGGGCAAAGAAAATGATCAGTTAAATGAAATATGGCTAAAGCTAATTATTCCCCGAAAACAAACATGTTAACTCTAACATGAATAAAATAATGGCCAGTTGCACATTGCATTCAATGATCCTTTCCCAGACATGTAAAGTGATCAGTGGGAGTGAAAAATTAAAAAAACAACTCAAGGCTATGGGGATGTAATTAATGTACAGCATGGTAACTATAGTCCATAGTGTTGTAGTTTAAATTTGGAAGTTATTTAGAAGGTAAATTTTAAATATTCTCATCACATGAAAAGAACTTTGTAATTCCGCATGGGGATAGAGGGTAAAGAGCCTTATTGTGCTAATTGTTTCACAATACATACAAATGTCAAATCATGTTGTATACCTGAAACTAATATAATGCTGTATGTTCATTATACTTCAATTAAAAAAAAACACACCTCAAGGCCAAGTATTACACAACCCTTGATAGATGACTTTTATCATGTAACTATCTCTAAAAAAAATCACAAATCCACTTTGAGCTGTAGATATAGATACAAATGTACTCCAATCAAGTACACTTATAGGAATGTTTACAAGTGTATCCAAAACAACTCCATGGTTTTTTATGATATAATGACTACTATTCCACTTTCCATCAACATTAGCTATAGGCCAAGATACACTTCTCAAGCAGCCCACATCACTAGTTTAATTCGCTTTTTCTTTCCTATTAAAAAAATAATAGTGAGATGGCCTTCAAGCTATTTTTATTCATTGATTTTTTGTAACTATGCAAGTGTTATATTGTGTTTAGTTTTCAACTAAAACCCAAGATAATTCTACCAAAAACTTTTTAATTTTTAACACTTTAACTGATGAACTGTATAAGAGGAAATAATTGTATTCTGAGTTGATACAATCCAAGACGTGCTATTTGTTGTCCTTATGAACCTCTAAGATCTACTGGACAGGTAGTCTATAAATTACCAAATTAATTAATTTTCTTTGAGTAACAGTTTTTATTAATTAGATAGTCACCACACACTAACTTCACTTAATCTTCACAACCACTCTATAGGTTGAGGATTAGCACTTTTTTTTTTCTTTTCTCCTCATGAGGAGATTGAGGCTCAGAGGTGATCAGGGTCACCCAGACAGTAAATGGCATTGTCAGAATTAAAATCCAGGTCTCATTTTAAATGCAGTGCTCAATCAGGATGCCTTGTAACCAACACAGAACATTTCAATTACATCACAAACAAGTATTCTGCTGAGTGGCAGACATATAAAAGAAAAATACTTTTCACCGAGGTATATAATTAAGTGGTGAGGAAACCTGGGCTGTTTCCATATTGCATCGCATCCTCATGCTGCTCAGTTTTATAAGAACATTTACTATTAATGTTTAAACTCCGAGTGGCAGCTTCCCTTTCCCACCAGCACATAATTACATACACCTCTCTTATACCAATCTATAAAAACATAAGGAAACGCTGCTGTCCTACTCCTTACAAGGACAATTTCAATAATAATCATCATTCACCTAAAAGACAGTCGCTAATAATAGGTGATCGGAATTCACTTTGACAGGAAACCTCAAAAGAAATACAGCAGCATCACATCGTAGGACAAAATGGAAAACCCAATTCTACATACGCTTTTGGAATCCGAGGGGCCGTCTGCTGGCCTTGCCTTGGACCGTTCAAACACAGCTCTTAGGGACTCCTTCTCATGCCTCATCTTGCGCTTGAGAGCTTCCAGCTCAGAGGTGTCAGCTGTGGTCCCCTTTTTGGGGGGACGGATGAACAAGGCTTTAAAGGCCTCCAGGGCGGTTTCTGGTGGCTTCGGTTTGACCTCTCCACCCGGGGTTTGGGCTTCTGCTGGTCCACCCTGGCTCTCCTGGGCAGCGCTGCAGCCCATCTCTCCTCCCCGGGGCGGCTCAGGGTCTTCTGCCTTCACTTCGGCCCTGGGCATGTCGATGCTGAGGAGCTGGGAGAGCTGCTCCAGGAGAGTGGGAGGGGCCTTCAGGTCACTGGCTTTCTCCCCAGTCTTCCCTGTCGGAGGCCCTGTCTGTGCTAGGGACTTCTGAACGGGCTGGGTCAATTTGAGCAGAGCCAGGTCCCCATCCTTTGGTTTAATTTCGGTGATGGTCTCCCCACCCTCAGCGGGAGCCCCCTTCTTCAGCACGCGGAGCCCACTGAAGAAAGCTGGCAGCTGGAATGACTTCTCTCCAGGGGCTTCTTTTTTAGAAGAGGTGTTCTCGGTGACACCAGCGCTCAAGGTCTGGTCTGTTCCCACAGGTAGAACTTGGGAACCTTCTTCCCCAGCCTGTCCTTGACTGGGGCTGTGCTCCGTCTGAAGACCACCATCAGCAGGTTCCGGTTCGCTACGTGTCTCAGGGGGAGCCCCCTGAGGACCTTCCAATCCGAGCACTGCAGCATCCCTCTCCCCAGCGGCAGTGTTCTCGCTACAGTCTCCTGGCTTTTCTTTGGGCTCCTCAGATGGCTCGGATAAAACAACACTTGGGGACTTTGGGCCATTGGTGTTGCTTCCCTCTTCTGGCTCCTGGCCACCATCATCAGAGTCCGAATCACTGGTGGTGGTCACCAGGGTCCCGCGAACCAAGATGGCATCGTCTCTGCTCACACTCAGAGCAGTGAGTGGAAGAAGCTCTTGACCAGGGAGAGAAGTCCCTGCCTCTGCTTTTCCCTGACCTCCCTCCAACTCCCTCCCTGCCTCCTCCCTCGCAGTCTTCCCATCATCTCCTCCGAGGCCCGGTGCAACCTGAGCCCCTGCCTCCTGCTCATCCGAGCCCTGGCTGGGACCATCCAGCCCACGCGTGGGATCCACCACTAAAGGGTGGAATGCTTGCAGCACCACATCTTCCTCTTCGGGCTTCACAGATTCCAATTTACTCGCAAACCCAAAGAAGGATTTCATAGAGAACTTGCTCAGGATCGACTGGGCCATTTCGGGTCCTGCTTCAGACTTGTCTGGTTGCGAGACATCACTGCCATTCACAGGGTCACCGACGTCCTCCATGCCTCACAGCAGCGCCCTCGATGGCAGTCCCGACTTCTGTTACCTGCCCCTGCTCTCAGTGTATCCACGCCATCAGCTCTTAACTTACAGGACAGGAGCAACAGGACCCAGCGGCCGGCTCCTCGGCCGCCCAGCAGCACACTTGGTCTCTTTCAGGTCGGTCACTGTGCTCCCCTTCCGGTCTGTGCGGCCACGGTGCGCCCAGGGCCACTGTAAAAAGTCCGCGGAGCTCTATGCCCAGAAGCTGCCTGGGCTGCGCACCTTACTACTCGCGGGCTGGGAGGCTGCTCCTCTGGGACTTCCGTATTTATTTCCGTGGACAAAAGGCTTTTTGTCGTAAGGAAAGTCAGCCGGCCCCAGTCATCCCAGCCCAGGACTTCACCACAGCTCCGCCCCAGTGCCCGTCTTTCTCCTGGTTGCTTTCAACTTCCTCATTGGTGAGCAAGTGAGGCTCCAGAAAGTGCTGAGCCGGCAAGCTGCTCCTGACAGCCCTCCACCACCCCAGCAGCCCAAGACGTTCAAAAGTGAATCAGCAGAAAATGACTGAAATACTTTTTACGGGCCCTCCTTTGCCATCTAAATTATGGTCAGAAACCTGTGTCATCCAGGCCAAAACAAAACAAACAAACAAACAAACAAACAAAAACAACACACAAAAAACTAGCAGTGCACACAGATCAACAGCCACTCACAAAGCCCAAAGCAAAGAAATAAAAGTAAAGAAAGAACTAGATCATCTCAAAATCGCTGGAACTCAAAAGCAGTTAATTTACTGCCCTTGAAGCTTTTTTTTTTTTTTAAGTGCTTTCTTCCGCTTCCCTGCAGGTTTCATCTGGAATGCAGATTTTAGCTGCGGAGGCCAGAGAAGGAAAACCAACGCGACTGGTTTCAGATTACTGCTGTTTTAGCTCTGCCCTGGTGTCTCAGTGTTCCACAAACAAGTACTTAGACAAGCACGCCCACCACACCCAGTGTCCACCAGCCTTAGGGTGGCAGAGTAAACAGCCCCAGCAGGAATGGTTACTCTCCACACTCCCTGCCAACCTCAGGCTTCTTCAGCAGCTCTGCCTTCCTGGCTCTCTTAGGAATCCTGGCGGCTAAAGGGCACCTCTCTCTGCTTCAGTGATCCAACCAACGAAAGGAAGCCTGGCATGGTACAAGGTAACACACAACCTGCCTTGTTAGGCAAAGCAATTCACCGAAGTCCCCGAGGAGCCACATTCCTCTAAGGGACAAAACATCTGAAAGGTCTCTACCGGCCAGGTCTCTATCAAAGACTCAATTTGCCTAAAGCAGAAACGGGACAGACAAAACCACCACCCAACATCAGCTCAATGTAGTTCCCAATACTCTGATTATATCCTGGGAACCTGGCAACTGAGGTCGTGGAAAAACTGCAGCCCTGTCTCCCAGCTGCATAGTTGCCTCTTGGGACAGCTTCCTGTCGTACCTGAAGGTCTCAGTGTTTCTCTTTCAAATCCTGTCCAGTCAGCAGGCATTGAGTAAGCACCTGGGATAGGCAAGGCACCGTGCTGGATCAGGAGAGTCAAGCTAGCTTAATAGTTACCGTGGCTCAAAAGTAATCACCGGCTCTCTTTGAGCCCAAGTGTTAAACACAAACAGCAATTTATTCTGCAAAATAGTTGTTGCCAACAAGCCAAAGGACAGTCTTGCCTTCTCTGTAGCAGGGAATGGCTACGGGTCCCCCACTGATAACTTGTATCATGTTCCCCAATAAATATGAACACTAAGAAATTCTGATTGCAATAGCACGTCTAGCAATGTGTTCAAAAGGAACCCTCGCACAAAGAGGGTACATATTGTATTCCATCCATCCTTATAGGAAAGTTAAGATAGCACTTCCTAATCCCTGATTTGACTATGTCTAAATGGATACTTTCCTGTTTGCTAGTGATCCTAGTATATTTTGGGAATATTAACTAGGGCACACACAATTAAAAAACAAGTCCACTACACATGCAGAAATATTCATTGGTGCCATTTAAGTCTCAGAACCAGCTTTCTGTCCAGAGAAAATGCACATTGACCAAATCAGACTTCTGCTTCAAGGCTGAGGGAAAAAAAGGAATCATCACACCTGCCTTTAAGATCAGTCTTCCAATATACGGGTGAGGGGAGGAGACATGGCACATATTTCCTTCTTTAACTGAGAAGGCTCCATTTTCTCAGACGTAACTACTAACTGATTTTTAGAATACGTTTCAAGAAGCCTCAGCAGATTTGGCAAAATGGGACATAAGTTGGAGAGACTTGTTGACCTTCCTACGCTACAGCATGGAGCAAAATTATAAAGTTTCAGAATCCTCTCAATACCCACAATGCTGATACATCATGGAGGGGGAGCGGGCAAGTCATGGGTCTCAGGAGATGATGTGATTCCAGCCCCTCAAGGTGGGTAAGGTATTATTAGGTTCATTTTAAAAGTGAAGCAACCATGGCCAAAAGAACATAACTGCCCCAGGTTGCACAGCTAATGAGTGGAGAATAGTAATCATATCTAACAGTTATTAGGTGTTTACTATGTGCCAAGCACTGTTCTACATTAACTGACTGATACACATAACTATGAGGTCGGTTTTATTCTCTTTTTCCTATTTGGAAGCACAGCAGGATAAAGTGGTTTTCCCATGTTCACAGCATCGGTGAGCGGTGAAATGAGAACCTGAGTCCAGGCCATCAGGCTCCAGAATCCACACTCTTAATCACTCTTCTAAAACCTTGACTTCCACCTCCTGCCAAAATAGGACGCCACACACACCTGAATTGTGAGATATGAAGGCATATCAGCTTATGTGGCTGGTGGTCTCAGTACTTTACCCTCTGAGATGACACAGAATACTGACTTCACAAAAACCTTAATGAGAATGACCATTCTTTTCCCTTGCTGTAATTGAGGGGAAAAATCCAGAGGCCCTGCTTAGAAAAATCAAGCAAAAATTCCTAGCTGGCCCTGGCCGATGTTGCTTAGTTGGTTGAATGTTGTCCCATGCACCAAAAGGTTGCTGGTTCAATTGCCAGTCAGGGCACATGCCTGGGTTGCAGGCTCAATCGCTAGTGGGGGGCTTGCAGAAGGCAGCCAATCAATCTTTCTCTCTCTTTCCCTCTCTCTTCCTTTCTCTCTAAAATTAATAAAAACAGCCATAACCGGTTTGGCTCAGTGGATAGAGCATTGGCCTGCAGACTGAAAGGTCCCAGGTTCAATTCCGGTCAAGGGCATGTACCTTGGTTTCGGGCACATCCCCAGTGGGAGGTGTGCAGGAGGCAACTGATCGATGTTTCTCTCTCATCGATGTTTCTAACTCTCTATCTCTCTCCCTTCCTCTCTGTAAAAAATCAAAATATAAAAAAATAAAATTAATAAAAACATATTTTTAAAAATTCCCGTTTTAAAAATATGTTTTTATTGATTTCAGACAGGAAGGGAGAGGGAGAGGGAGATAGAAACATCAATAATGAGAATCATTGATTGGTTGCCTCCTGCATGCCCCCTTCTGGAGATGGAGCCCACAACCTGGGCATGTGCCCTTGACCAGAATCGAGCCTGGGACCCTTCAGTCTGCAGGCTGATGCTCTATCCACTGAGCCAAACCAGGTAGGGCCCTAGCTGGCTTTTCTGCTGGTCACAATCAAGACATTGAATCCTCTGGACTAAAACACATCAAGAGGCTTTCCAGCTTGCCTTGACAATTCCCTTTCTTTCAAGAAGCATGACTCCTGCCCTAGCCAGTTTGGCTCAGTGGATAGAGGGCTCCCGGGTTTGATTCCAGTTAAGGGCACATACTTCGGTTGCAGGTTCCCCGGCCCTGGTCAGGATGTGTGCAGGAGGCAACCAATCAATATGTCTCTCTCACACCAGTGTTTCTCTCTGTCTCTCACTCTCTCTTCCACTCTCTATAAAAGTCAATGGAAAAATATCCTCAGGTGAGGAAAGAAGAAAAAGAAGAAAGAAGAAGAAGAAGAAGCATGATTCCTATCACAAAGATGTATTCACCCAAAAAGCATTACTAAGCACCGACTATGTACAAAGCTCTGGGGATATAAAGGTGAAGAAACTCCAGCCCTCCATAATCATGAAATGTGTAGTTTAATGGGGGAAATCAGCCAAGAAAGAGGTGATTCTAGCCATAGACTTTATACCCCAGATCCAGTGAACAGCAATAGGTGGACCTAAAACAATTTTGAATGAAAGCAAGCCATGACTGCCTAAGTATGAAGCTGAGTAAGAAAGAGAACCATGGTAATTCAAATAGATCTCTGAATATTGACTGTCTTGCTGGCCACTGGTTCTCATGACCATGAAAAATATTACTACTTCTGGTCATTTAGGGAAGTGAAATTCATTTCAGACTGTAAGGTTCAAATAAGCAACCTACAAATTTGATCTTAGTTGGTTTGAAAAATGATTCCATTTACTGCTATAACATTTTCAGGAGGGAGATAATCACTTCTCTTGGACATTATGTATTTCAGTGTTTTATTCTGCTATAAATACTTATTAAGCACCTAAAACCTACTCCAAACCAGGGACAGCTAAGACTGTCACATTTACAACCTCACCTGATTGTCTTCTGTTCTAATCTCGACACCCAAGCTCTTTAATAGCTACACTTGAGCAGAAAGCCAAATAAAAATGATCTACCTTAGACAACTAAGTTAAAACAGGCACGATAAATAATTAGGTAGCATTTGACCCACATGTTCTTTCAACTATTTGTTAAAAAACAATCAGTACCCAGCTACTTGAAAATGGAACATAGTACATATTTGTGTGGAAAATTTACTACCAGTGAATTTTCCATGTTTCTCTCATCTCGCTATCCTCTCAAATTGAGGCTTCAGCCAATTGTACCTCATGGCAATAAGAACATCAGTCCCACTTGGTAAGATAAGCCTAAAAAGTGATTACATCACCTCATGGGAGCAGTAGAAACAAGCTCCTTGAGTCTCACAAGATTGATTAATCAGCATTAAAAACTAAAAGAAAAAAACACACACAAAATAAAACAATAAAAAAACACCTATATGCAGAAGTTGGATGTTGCCTAAAAAGAAAACTTCCTAGAACCACTTCCCTTTACCCTGTGTGACCTTCGCCCATATCATTCAGCTTAGATAATTCCTTCCCACATTCTCATAAAACCCCGAAAGGCAAGGGAAAGTAAAGCAAACGAGATTACATTTCACAGCATTAGGCTACTTAATTCTCATGTTTCTCTTTATCCAATTTATTTCGAGTTCTGGGCCTGAATTGAATAACTAATTGCTTCCAGCTTCCTAAAGTGGTTCAACTAGGTTCATGTGAGGCTTGCTAGAGACAGCAAGTAGAAAGTGGAATTTACATTAGTAAGAGTAAGTAAAAGTGTAGAAACTATATCTGTGAAAGAAAAAAGTTTGAGCAATAGATTGGGAAAAGTAACTAAACTATAAATAAGGTATGAGTGGGGTAATGGATGGAGATGGGTTTTGGGGGTTCAGGAAGTATGTTTTAACTTACCAAATGAAGTTGAGATCTGAGGAAATTATGACATCACAAGTACTCCAAAGACATTTGTTACATGAGTCAGAGGCCATATGGAAGGAGTAGTTTATGAAAGAGTGTTGGTAGAATCAAATTGTTGGGAGGCTGAATGGGATTTTACAAATATTAGAAACCAATTAGCTTAGCCTTATTTTAAAGAGGAAGTCAAGAGGAGCTAAATAACTGGTACCAGTTCACACTGCTCAAGCACAGCGGCAAGATGGAAACGGGTGCCCTGACCCCTGTCCATCCCATGTCATACACCCTACTCCTGCCTTGGCATGTGTGACCTTACCTTCATCCAGATCAGCATCCTCCTTATGCTCATTCTCCACATCCTCAAAATGAAATTATGAGGGCAAATGAAAGACAAAGCCAGAGACCTCCGTAAGCATCCCTTCTATTTTAGTTCTATAGCACTTCCCCTGCCAACTAATACAACACTTAATACAGCCCCTCTGCATCAGCCTATCAGAAGCCGGCAACTGTTTTTACTAATTGGTTAATAAAGAAAACAGGGCCGGCTGGCGTGGCTCACTGGCTGAGTGTCGACCTATGAACCAGGAGGTCACAGTTCAATTCCCCAGTCAGGTCACATGTCCGGTTGTGGGCTCGATCCCCAGTGTGGGGCATGCAGGAGGCAGCAGATCAATGATTCTCTCTCATCATTGATGTTTCCATCTCTCCCTCCCTCTCTTTTCCTCTCTGAAATAAAAAAAAATTTATTAAAAAAAAGAAGAAAGCAGGCTGCACTTGCCTACTGCAAGAACAAGTTGCAGTGATTAAGGCCTTTTTCTATCGAGCAGTATCAAGGACTGTGTGGAAATATGTTGATCCCTCTCTTTTCCTCTCTGAAATAAAAAAAAAAAAATTATTAAAAAAAAAAGAAAGCAGGCTGCACTTGCCTAGTGAAAGAACAAGTTGCAGTGATTAAGGCCTTTTTCTATTGAGCAGTATCAAGGATTGTGTGGAAATATGTTGCATGTAGGTAACAAACTAGAAGACTCTTAAAGGGAAGAGGAGAGGCTGTGGTGAAGCTGAAAGAAAGAAGAGAGCAGTGGGTATGTGATCTTTCAAGGATCAAAGAACAAGGGCTGTTGCAGAGTTAAGAACCTTCCCCTGAGTCCTGCGCTTACATCCTACTCTGCTCCTTCAAGAAGCTTGACCTTCAATAACTTATACAAGCTCCCTCCTCAGCTTCCTTGCCTGGAAACTGGGAATAAGAAAAATACTTACTTTATGGGTTGTTAAGAGCATTAAATAAACTAATATCTGTTTGACACCCTCATCAATGCCTGACACATAGTAAGTACTGTATGATACATTTTCATAGGAAAGAAACCACTTTCTTAGGGATGTCAACTAGGATTTAAAAAAATTTTTTTAACTCTGTCAATATGAAACAGGTATTTACTGACAGCCAGAGCATGAAGGTGCCCCCCGCCCCTACATGTGCACTTGGGCAGAAGGGCCATTTGGTCTGAACAGGATTGTTCAATATAGAAAGGCCTACTAAATATGCCTCCCCACGCCACACGTGTGCCATGAGTGAACGGAGTTCCAAAGAAAATTCTTTCAAGGGATCCCTTGGGGTATTTCAGGGCAAATGCTCTCTGGATTGTTTTTTTCCATCATCTGAAGAGAGTAATTAGCTTAAAGTTTTCCCAGGTCACCACTGTTGAAGGTAACAGAGTTCACCCTGTTTTTTATTGCCTTTCCTATGCTCCACAATGATTTTTAAACTAACTCAGAGAGGAAAAAATCCATAAGTTTGGATTCTCTCAAGAAAATCCCTGCCCTAGCCAGTTTGGCTCAGTGGAAAGAGCATCAGTCTGTGTACTGAAGGGTCTCAGGTTCAATCCCAGTCAAGGGCACATGCCCAGGTTGTGGGCTCGATCCCCAGTGTGGGGCGAGCAGGAGGTAATCTATCAATGATTCTTTCTCATCACTGATGTTTCTATCTCTCTCTCTCCCTTCCTCCCTGAAATCAATAAAAATATATTTTAAAAAATCCTTTTCTCAAGAGCCTATTGATAGACACTGATGATGATACTGCATATGCAGTCCCTTAGCACTGTTATGCTGATGCACAAAAAATGCAAGAGGGAAAAGGAAAGGCTGGGACTTACTTGTGAAGCTGGAGAGGAGAGGGGGAAAGGAGGGGTATTCTTTAAGGTACAGAATATCCTGGGACAAGTTTTTGAAGGATTTTGAGCTTTTCCAAAATGAATAATATGATGTCCCTCGTGGATAATCACTGCAGAAGCCATGAAGTCCACGCAGAAAGCATTTCATTGTGGCTGAAGTTGATCATGATAAAAGTTTTAGATGAAGGTCTGGATTCTAATAAACCATACATACCTATTGCTGCCCAGATGCTCCTGCTTCCCAAGTCATAAAACTAGACAGCCATTGGCTGTGCTGTTACTGGGTATCTTTTTCTTTTCCTTCCTTAAGTTTTTAAAGTAAAAGTTATTTTGAGATTATTACTTCAAACAAACAACAAAGATCAAGGTATCGTTCTTTTCCCTTTTCTTTTCTTTCAGGTATCATTTTTAATTACTTTTTAAATGTAACGAGGCCATATAAAAATTAGGAAATGTGAGGATTTACCTAAAATAAAATGAAGGTAGATAAGAAGAGCTTGCATAATGGGAAAGGAGGGAGAGAACTAGCATTTTTTTAGAGTGTCATTCTTGTCCTAAGTAGGTACCATCCTAGATTCTTTAGGCAAGTTTTCTTGTACCTTAACTCCCTCATCACTCTTAGGAGAAAGGTATCACTGAGCTCCTTTTATAGATTAGCAATGTCCAGTGCAAGTCTCTGCAATAATGGAAATGTTCTATATCTGTGTCATCAATACAATAGATACTAGCCACAGGTGGCCTCTGAGCACTTAAAATGTGGCTAGTGTGACTGAGGTACTGAATTTTTAATTTTATTTAATTTGAATTAATAGTCACGTGTAGCTAGTGACTACTGTTTGGACATTGCTGGAGATGTTAATACTGAGGTTGAAAGAAATTAGGCCAATTCTAAGATTAGACAACCAATGAGTGGCAAAGCCAAAATTTGGACTGGATCAATCTGATTCTAAATGGTCAGCCTTTTCATTACAATAACTCAAAGAACTATTTTAAAACAGTTCTCTTTCGCATTGAAACATCAGAATGGGGGCCGAATAAACCACCTGGTTACCAGAACCAAACGACTATTGAAGTTAGAAGGAATTTGCAGAGAATGGAAAGGACACAAAGATTATGAGTCCTGATTTGATCGGTAATGATTCCTTGAAGTTAATACTCTCATGAGTTAGTCATTTTAAGAAAAAAAATGGAAACAAATGTAAATTCATTAAAATCACAAAGGAGAAAGTAAACTAGGCATTGCCACAACTATGAGTCTATTCTTGAACACAGCTGAGGAGAGAATAGAAAAAAAATAGAGGAGGCAAGAGCTATGGCTTTGAAGTAGCATATGTGTTCAACAAGAGATCTTATTTACTAGTCACATACTCACTGTGCTACTTAAGACAAGTTACTTAACGTCTATGAGCGAGTGTCTACATGTATAAAATAGAAAAAAAATTAACTCAGAAGGATTGCACTAGGAATTAAAAGTGCTAATAGTCCTAACGCAGTGCCTTCTTGAGTCACCACAGATTCAGCGTGTAGTTGCAGGAATAAATGGGTGGGAGAGAGGCGTCACATTCCCACAGTTCTGAAATATATTCATTATTGCCTCCACTTTGTACATCATTTTAATTTGGTATTTAAACAAAACAAGTGCATATATAGCACTGCTGTAATTTTCAACACTTTAAAAAGTATCATGAAATATTTTGAAGAAATATTCTAACAGTTCCTACAATCAAGGTCACTTACTTTCTACAGCTGGAGAGAAAAGGTTATAATGTTCGTGCACAGAACATTTATGTAGCAGCTGCAGTTCTTAACCCAATTTAGAAATAGTAATAATAATAACAAATTGAGTTGGCTTAATTAAAGCCTGCAAAAATCAAAAGATAAGAAAAAAACGACTGGGCCCTAAAAACTGAAACCTTATGTTAACATAGACGTGCTCTAACATTCTCTAGACCAGCGGTTCTCAACCTGTGGGTCGCGACCCCTTTGGGGGTTGAACGACCCTTTCACAGGGGTCGCCTAAGACCATCGGAAAACACATATATAATTACACATTGTT
The DNA here is from genome assembly GCF_000412655.1 of Myotis brandtii. NCBI lineage: Eukaryota > Metazoa > Chordata > Mammalia > Chiroptera > Vespertilionidae > Myotis > Myotis brandtii. The sequence continues at coordinate 1,372,513 of NW_005371823.1, read as the reverse complement.
TTTGTGATTAATCACTATGCTTTAATTATGTTCAATTTGTAACAATGAAATTGGGGGTCACCACAACATGAGGAACTGTATTAAAGGGTCGCGGCATTAGGAAGGTTGAGAACCACTGCTCTAGACAAAGGCTACTGCACTTCAAATTCTAAATAGGTCACATGGGATTGTAATTTTAACCACAAATTACCACCTTTATCCTGGAGAGAGAAGAAAGAAAGTGCTTTTCAAAAATACATACATGGAACATAAATGATATATGTAGAAAGAGACCAGGGTTTAAAGGACCATATGAAGTTTATAGCACCCCAAGTCCAATAAATGCACACAGCACTGCAGTTTTTTAAAACAAAACAGAGAGGCTGAAAAATTGAACTCTTTGAAAAGGGGGCAAAAAAAGCAATTATTTTGATTTTAGAGAAACCAAATAAGATATTTCAGCTGCAACTCATTTATTTTCCTTGACCGGAATCGAACCTGGGACCTTTCAGTCCGCAGGCCAATGCTCTATCCACTGAGCCAAACCGGTTTCGGCAGCTGCAACTCATTTAAATAAAATTCCTAGATAAATTTCTCAACAGTTTAATAAAATTCAACTCTATTCTGTGTGCTCTCAGGCTCTGAAAGCATAATACAAAGTTTTCTCTTAATAAAATGCCGAGTCCAAACTTTACATGAGCAGCTAATATATTTCACGTCAGAATAGACAAAGAGAACATCACGCTAAATGTTATCAAGGTCAAAGAAAAGAGAATGTCAGAGTTCCATTATCCACTAAGGTTGTTCAATGATTAAGCCAAACTTACTGTTCCTATTTTTTTTACAGTGAAATCTGAGATGCTGCTAGATTTGAGAGCACAGGTAGGTGTTAAGGGAAGCAAGGGAAATGGCATAAGAACTGAACTTTACGACTGCCCAAATTTTCCATTTAATTTAATGTGATAACCTTCCACACCAATTTCAAAATTGGTACTAATTTGAGATAACTGGTTAAATTTCATGGAGTTTAGAAGCGAAACCAGATTACTTTTTATCAAATGTTTTATCATGACTTAAAGTGGAGGAGTTTGTAAGGTAAAAAAGGGGATTCTCCAATTTGATCATTAATTCATCACTTCCCACTGTTATTTTCCCCTGTATCATTTCATGATCATTTATCATACAGCCAACAGACACTTGATCTCTGTCTTTTGTTGTTAATCCTCATCCAAGGATATTTGTCCACTGATTTTTAGAGAGAGTGGAAAGTAAGGGAAGAGAAAGTGAGAGAAAGAAACATCAGTACATCAATTGCTGGCCTCCCGCAGGGCCTGGGATCAAACCTGCAATCTAGGTACACATGCCCTTGACCAGAATCAAACCTTGGACCCTCTAGTCCACAAGCCGATGCTCTATCCACTGAGCCAAACTGGCTAGGGTGACCTCTTTCTTCCTTTCTCTGTCTTTCTCATTCTGTCTTTCATGCACAGACGCTCACACGAATGTACTCATATACAAAATAGCACACCCCTTCAGAAAACAAGCTACTTTGCTATTTCTGAATTCACTTGCACACACAAGTCTCATTGTCATGAATATCTTAATGTTTTGGATAAGTCTATCTGTGGCCTTTAGCCTTAGGTGGAGGCTCTCATTGGCTTCCATGAAAACAAGACAGGTAGGTGGCCCTTTTCATGTACTGGAAAGGCACCATACCAGAGAGCACTGTGCACTGTTTGCTGTTGAATTAAATTATGCTGTGGAGTTTGACATTCAGGAGTGAAGGAAGGTGGAAGTACTGATATCTGCTCATGCTCCCAACAGTGTTTCCTCATTCATTTGAAAGGGACAGGATCGTTAAAGGGCACGTTGAGACATCTAGTGTTCCATGGTAGCCACTGCAGAATCTTCACTGGATTGAGGTCTATGGGGTGATTTGGTTGTGGTCTAGTTTTTTAATTCTGAGCCTGATTCTTAATCCTTCTCACTGATTATGGGAGCTAACTCATACCCATTAAATACATGGCTTTGTTTTGTACATTATAAACAAAAGAAAACAAACAAAAAAGTATCCATAGTAATGGAGAGGTAGAGGGGTTTAACATTTAAGCCCTTGGGTCTCAACACAGACCTGGGTTCAAGTCCTTGCCCCTCACTTTACTGAGTCTCTCTCTCTATTTGTACAGTAGGTATAATGATACCTCAAAGGATGGTGCCTGGCATTTAGGAAGTGATCAATACCTGAAAGTTTTTGTTACTGGGTGAGACACTAAAGGTTGGGTATTGGACTTGGTAATTATATCATTCCATTCATAAGATACAATTACTTCGAACCTGATGCTATGTCCTCCCCATCCACTTAGGCCAATTCAGTCAGAAAAGTTCAGGAAATTGAGATGATCCTTGGAAATCAGAATCACTAAGAAGAGGTTAAAGTTTGTGTTTTAAAAACTGGCAAGCAAAATCCTACTTCCAGGATTTGTGCAACCAATAATAATCCTAATGACTGCTTATCTTTTCCTATCTTTTTTGCAATCTCAGACCACACTTTTTTAGTGGTATTTCTATCTCACACACCTCCCATGTTTACAGACACTTTATAAACCACCCTCCATGGTGAGTACTCCTCTCAAATGAGATCTTCGGGAAATTTCACTGGTAAGAAATTAGGCTGCATTTGCTCTCTAGTCTGTCCATTTTCAGTGCCTTTGCATATCTGGTTCAAATGCACTGGAAACTGAGGAGCATGGCTAATGGTAGCTTCTTGTTTGATGGCGACAAGAAACTTTCCTTTAAGTGTAACTTTATAATGTTAAGCTCTAAACGGGGATTCTGGGGTGACTGAGTGTTTACCATACACAGATGCCACCGAGGGCAATTCACACAGTTGGTGCATTTGAATGCTGCCCGAAAAGCGATGCCTAGGGTTGCCAGATTTAGTAAATAACATACAGGACAGCCAGTTAAGTTTGAATATCAGAAAAACAACAAGTGATTTTTCACTCTGAGTTCATCCTATGGACTATTTAGCAACCTCGGGACCTGAAGGGGAACTGACTGAGCACTGGGTTCAGTATTTCAGGAGTTTTGTAGATCACCCAGAATGGTCCACAGAACTTGCTTACGCAGGTCTACAGGATAATCACCTAAACAGAACCTCTCTACTTGATAGTCTGGCTGACATTCACCCAAGAGGCATCAAGACTAGCACTGGTTGTTTGAACATTAAAATACATACTGGTTGGTAAACAAATGCTGCCCTCAATATCTCTAGTGTCTATCTTACACCAGCCCCACATCCTGCCATTTCCCCAAGGATGTCCGGGACCTTACAATTCAGTGACTGAAAGACAAATGTCACAACATGGATGGCTCTTGAGGCATATGCTATACTAAGAGAAATAAGTCAGACAGGGAAAGACAAATACTGTATGCTCTCACTTGTATGTGGAATCTTAAAAAATACACACATACATAAAAACCAAATCAACCAAACAAACAAAAACTAAGCTCACAGAAACAGAGAACAGATGGGTGGTTGCCAGAGGAGGGGGGACGGGGGATAGGGGAAATGGGTGAAGGCAGTCAAAAGATACAGACTTCTAGTTATGTGATTAATAAGTTCTGAGGATCTAATGCATAGCATGGTGACTACAGTTAATAATACTGTGTTGCATAGTTAGAAGTTGCTAGGAGAGCAGATCTTAAAAGTTCTCATCACAAGAAAAGAATCTGGTAACTGAGGTGATGGATGTTAACTAAATTTACTGTGGTGATCATTTTGTAATACACACATATGTATATAAAATCATTATGGTGGACACCTTAAACTTATACAATGTTACATGTCAATTATACCTCAATAAACTGGGGGAGGGGGAACTGCACTGGAGAAGCAGAAAGAAGTGGTGGGTGCCTTCAAATAGAGTTAGGAGACTACAAATTTTGGTCTTGCTATCAGAGATGTGACATTATTTCTCACATTAGAACAAAGATTCACATTGGGAATATTGAAATGTTATTTCAATATCATTGCTCCGGTTGATTTATGTTCCTATAATAGAATCAGGGCATTATTTCTCACATTAGAACAAAGATTCACATTGGGAGTATGGAAATGTTATTTATTTCCTTTAAATAAATAATTTCCATTCCAAATATCACTGCTTCGGTTGATTTATGTTCCTATAATAGAATCAGGAAAACTAATATTGTAGCTAAAAGGAACTTTGTTTCATCTATTCCTGGTCCTCCCCAATCTGTCAAAACATATTTGATAAAAACAAAACAACAAAAAGAACCCACATACAACAAAACAAACAAATAAACAAACAGAAAACCTGAAGCCCAGGGAAGTTCAGCAATGCCCAGGGTGCCATAGCTAGTTAGTGATTGAGCCAAGAGTAGAAGTGAGAGAGATCTTCAACTCCTGGTCTAGAGCAGAGGTGGGCCCACTGCCTGTTTCTGAATGGCCTGGAAGCTAAGAATGACCTTTACATTTTTCTTAATTTTAAAAAAAATGACTGTTATTATCTTAAATATTGATATTCTAAGTAAGATTTTCTATTTGGAAGGGTTCTAGTGACTTGGTAAAATTTATATCCTGTTAATCATCAGCACGCCAGCTTACAAGGACATGTTTCTCCAGGGGGACTTTGAACACTGGGTCAGGGAGGTGTTTATGACTGATATTTTGATTGGCCTTAAAGCTTTGACAGGACTGCTCTGTTTTGCATTGCCACCATCAGAAAGTTCCTTTCCCAGCCTTTCTTGTGGATGTGCTGCCACTCATTAATATGCAGGGTGATAACTAAACACTTAATAATCAGTGGGAATCTGGCATCCACCAATCAAAATGGTAACTGGAAGGAGGGCTGGTACTACTATGAAGGGCCTTTCTTTAGCTTTTTTTTTTTTTTTTTTTTTTTTTTTTGCTTTTTTTCTCTATAAAGAGCCAGAGAGGGAATAAGAGTCAAATGGTACTGAGGGGAAAGGGTTTGGAGGTGAAGAGCCTTAGGGCCCAAAGTGTAAGTAAAAAAGCTAATGTAGAAAATAATCTTAAAAAATTATCCTAATTTTTAAAAGTTATAATTAATAGTAGACTAAGAAACATATAAAAATGTTTTAGTATCTATACTTATAATAGGGTAATATGCAAATTAGTCAGGCTGCCATCACATAACCACCAATCAGCAGGAAGGTGGGGCAGCGAGCTACGAGCCAGGGAGAGCTATGAGCCGGGGAGAGCTATGAGAGCCGGGGAGAGCTATGAGCGAGTGGGGGAGAGCTATGAGGGCAGTGGGCGGGGAAGCCAGCTGAGGCAAGCAGCAGCAAGCTACTCGCACATGTATTCATGTGCAGGGCCACTAGTAATGTATATAACATGTAAACTATGTTTTATATATACATATAATTGCCATTAAAGGCTAGTTCAGGAAATAGACCTTATTAATGCAATGATATGTATCAAAAGCCTGAAAATACTTGGAAGAGAAAGGGCATAGGAGAAATTATATGCGTGACAGTGCTATTTACTTCCAAATTGTAGTATACTATTCCAAAATTGGAAACAACTTCAACATCCAATAATAGAGAATAATTAAATAAATTTTGGGATATGTTATAGTGGGACAGTATACAGTCACTTAAGATACATCTAGAAAGAACCTGAAACAACATGGGTAAGCAATGTAAAAGTGATTGATAGAAAAAGGAAGAAAGAAAGAAAGAAAGAAAGAAAGAAAGAAAGAAAGAAAGAAAGAAAGAAAACCTATGTTTATATGTCAAAAAATCCCTCACTGAAAATAAATAATACATAGTAAAAAGCACAAAAAATTATCAAATTTAACTCTATCCTTGACTACTGAGATTACAGATTATTTCTTTTCTTTCCATTTAAATACATATTTCAAGTTTTCTAAAAGGGTTGGGCATGATTCTTATAACTAAAAATAAACTAAGTAAAATTAAGAAATAATTTAATTCACAGGGGAGAAGGTAAACCTGTTTAGACAGTGCCTAAAAAAACACATAAACACGGAATTTTTTAAAAACACAAAAGAAAAAGTAAGTCTTTCAAAATCTGTTTCTGAACTTCCATGTTCTAGGCCTTGTGCAGCAGCAAGCTGAACTGAAAGTAATCTGACCAATAGATGTCACTGTTCCACTTCTTACTTGGAGCACATCTCAAGATGCACAATTTTACTCTTTCGGAGGGACAAAACAAAACTGCAAATTTCCATGTCACCTCATGAAGGGTTGTTGATTTTCCATCTTTCAGTTCCATTCCAAACCTCCTTTTACAATAACTGGGACGTCAAATGCTTTTCTAAAAAAACATAGTGTGACTATGGTTTTATAGTTATGAAAAATACAAGGTTCTGTTGTTGGTTGCGTGAGAAAATCATCACCCATACGAACATCACAGACCCAACCCACACTCGTCAAACACATACTTCCAGGCCTGAAAGTAATGAATTGGGAAGTATTCAAGATTGTCAGTAGGCATGAGAGTTAATGGGGGGAAATAAGTGCTTCTTGGATTCCTAATGCTCACCCCCATCTCTGACAGGAAACTGGGAGGTGAAGGGGGTGAAGATGGGTGGTGAAAATGGGGGCAGGTGGTCAATCCTATCAGGCCACCTACAATGTGGAAGTAGCTAAAACTCAGCCCCCTGCTTTGTATAGGGTCTTCAATGCTTCTGTGTCAATGAATACAAGAATGACTGCGAAAGAAGAAGGCTGTGTTTTTAAAATGGGTCATCTTGTATTCTGCAGATTTCCTGCCAACCTGATTACCTGTTATTTGGGCAGCCAAAGAGGAAAAAAAAAAGGTTTAGGAATGTGCAAGCAAGACAGGCTATTTGGGTTTCACTGGAAAATCCAGAGCCTATTAGTCAGCTAACATATTTCCTCACCTTTTAAGAAAAAATGATATTAAGAGATGAACAGCATCAAATGATCATTCCCACAATGGGGTTTAGGCAGCTAAGCTGATGTGAACAGAGGACTCTGAAAAGCTCAGATAAAGTGTAAACACAGTCACTTTCTAGCACATAAATTTCAGATCACCAAGATCTGTTTTCTGCCACCAGTTGATTTTTAGACAATGACCCCTCCCCCCACATATTACACGCACACACAATGAAGCTTCAGCAGCTTTCATGAACATGATTTACATCAAATGCATATTAAATGAACCTATGCTGACTGCAAAGAATCACAGCACAAACAATATTTCTACTTACATGGAGATCCAAGTGCAATTCACTTCTGTTTGTCTTCTCTCTTTCCTCGAGGAGCAGAAAGGGACAGGCTGGTCCAGCTCTATGGCCCAGGACCCACGCACCTCCATCCCTGATGGGAAGGTCCTTAGAGGCTGACTGCTCATTGAAGCAGTCCCGGGGAAAGCTCTCGGAGGAGATGCCTAGACAAACACAGAGAAGGTTTTCAGTGACAGTGGCCAGAAAAACATCAAGCCACCATATCTGGGGACTCGTGTGGGCCATTTCATACTACCTTCCTTTTTGTAAGGTTTAGAGTTTCCTTTCCTCCAAAAGTGCTGTTCTTAATTACTCTTCTGAATCACACTAACAAAGAATTAAAACATGTGCCCACATACCACCTGCTTAAAAAAAAATAAGCCTAATTAGCTCATCTCTGGGCTCCCTGTTCTTGCTTACTAATCTTGCTATGCATACCATTCTCATTCAGGACAGAATCGGGGAATGAGCTGGAGGATAGAAGCCAGAAGGCTGGGTTGTTGGCCTTACTACTAAAAGCTGTCACCTGAGCCAAGTCACTAGTGTGTGTGTCTTCTAGTTTAGGAACTACACGGTGTTCATCTTCATTGTGGGGGGTGGAATCATCAAGAGTGGTGCACATTGGCGGCTGGTCAGCTTGTTGAATGCGTGAGGCTGCCTGAGTGAATTATGTGGAGCTGCCTTTTCTCATCCCCAGAATGAGGATGTTCTGCTAGTTCTTATCTACATGTTAGGATGAGAATAGGCAGGTATGTGCCAGGCACCGTTCTCAGCCCTGTCCTTTGATTTTTTAAAAGGACCCTATTGGCAGGTATCATTAGTGTTCCAGTTTTAGAAGAAGAAACTGAATCACAAAGATCATACAGTCAGTAAGTGGTAAAGCCAGGAATTGAACCCAGGCAGTTAAATGCTAGAGGCCATGCTCTCAAAGACCAGACTATATGGCCTCTGCCTGGCTTTCTTGTGATGACAATGTGTGTTCTATCACAAAAGGACTTTGTGGTCAAATAAGTGTGAGAAAAGTGGCATATCTTATCCCTTGGAGCTACGATTCATGTTAGCATATTACAGACCTTGAGTGTCCTTTACTAAAGAAATTTAGTCTGTATAATAGTATTTTCCACACTTATTTGACCACAGAATCCATTTAAAGGGGCACCTGATAATCTTGTTGAAAGCCACTAGTGTTTCAATGGAACATAGTTTGGAAAACACTAAGTTAGATCACCTCTAAAGTCCCATCTGACTCTCAAGTTCCTGGTCCTCTTTTAATTCCTGGTAAGCAACCCTGGCAAAATATTATGCAACTAGGCAGAAGTTAAGGGTTTAGGCTCAGTGTACTTTCGTAATAGAGATCACCGTTGGATATATGATAGGTTGTTTATTACACATAATCCTTGTAAGAGCGTCTCTTTGGCAGTGACCCAAAGCCAGCCAATGACTTCCGCCATGCTGCAAACCTGACTTACCAGTGACCTGAGCTGAGAGTAAGCCAGCTAACAGAGGGATCATGGGATAAAATGCTTCTCCTTTCTATGAGAGTAGCATTTTAGAAGAAACGCTATTTTAAAATGGCCAAGGTTTTGCTTGTTGTTTGCTTGTCCAGTCAGCTGATTTCCAAACACCTCAGAGTGAAAGGTGAGGCAGGTCCCAGCGTCTCTACAGTTGCCCTCTGGCGGGCTGCCCATAGAACACTCTCTGTGGAGACTGAGGATGTGAGAGTTCAGGGCCTCAGGTGTTTACTCTGCTGACATAGGGTATCCAGATTATTATAACTAAGCTCTTCCTTTCCCTGAGCCAGATGTCTTAGAATGAGAGCCGTTTCAGTCACCTGGCCTCACCCTCTCCATATGCCCCTTATTCCCTACACTCTCCAGAGCGTTTGCTTTGGCCCTCCTGTTAGTGCCCCCACCCTGGCTCTAAGAAGAGGCACTCTGCTAAGTACCTTCACTTTATCTTCACGGTGACACTGAGAGGAAGGTTGCTGGCCATGCTTTCATAGTTGAAGAGATTCAAGCCCAGAGCCTTTTTAGCTGCCATTATATGGCTCATCTCTCTCTCCCAGAATATTTCTACTCATATTGGGCAAGAAACGAGAAAATAGACCTTTTTAAATTTATGGTATACTCTCACCATGCTACATTATCTTCAGAAATGTACTAATTACTAGCCCTATTTTTCATTTTATGGCCTTCTACTTTTCATTTTTATTTTGGAATAGCTGCTGGCTTTGAGTAAGGTTTATACTGGTTAATAAAACGACATAAAGCATAATATATACATCACAGAGAACATAATATACAACACCTAAGGTAAGACATCCAGATCATCAAAGGCACATTGTCTGGTGAGCAGAAGTTCATCATTTGGGTTTAAGAGAGTGGTGAATTCCCACAATAACTAGGATCTGTGTCCTTAGAGAAAATGCAGATGCACACACAAACTCCCTCGTACACCCTGCGGTGCTATCCGACACAGCATTCATTGAGGTGTGGAGTGCAACTCAATCCACTCCTGTGCAGAGGAAAGACAGCACGCAGTTTAGGTAGAAACAATAAAAAGGAACTTTGTTTTGGAAATAGTTTTAATTTTAAAGAGCCAATTTCTCCTACCTAGTGTTTAACCAGACAAAATCCCTATGAAGGAAACATGCAAGGTAAAAATCATGGCGCATAGTAATTTTGGTGAGGATCAATTTGACAGCAAAGGACCAAGGGCAGAAGTCAGTAACATTAAAACATTATTCTTAAACGTCTGACAATGTAGGTTAGGACATGGGACAAATTCACCACCAGAAAGCACATAAACTTATAAAGTAAGTCTTTTAATGGAAATTTTAATAATACCAACACAAGTTTTTTGAAGTTAGAAATAAAGCACATGCCTATATTTATTAAAATGGGTAGTAGCCACACTACTCTCTTCAACTGAATAAATTTAATAAAGAGAAGGAAAACTTACCTAAAATTAGGTAAGTATGTTCTGTCAAAAGTCAAATGTCATTTAATTTTCTGATACAGATTTTGAGGTATTTGATTTTCATTGAACATTCTGTAAAAAGCTTTAAAGTTTAATCAACCTAATCATATATCTTTCCCTTTCATGTGCATATTGTAAATTTGTTTTTTACTCAATGTTTATTGCTTATTTTGCTTCTCAAAGACATTCCAACAGCTGGATGGACCACACATACAAACACAGGTTAATTCTACAGCTGACCACTATTAATAACAACACATAGCACAGTCACAGTACGGTAAGGGCGACTTACCTTGGGACCACCTGGAAAGTCTGTGCTTGTCTCAACCATTCAAATGATGAGCTGCACTTCCTGATGCTAACCTACAACATCAGACTGGGTTTTGCTGTCAATTATCAATGTAATGGAAGCAGAAAGAAAGGAAAGGTAATATGCCATTTACAACTGTAAGCAGTATCCATAGCTTATCTTTCCAAAATTGAATGTCTCTCTACCTATGGTATGTTGGAGTATTGTTACCACTTCTTTACTCCCTCCCTGTATGATTATTAAGCACCCAAGGCCTTGCCAGTTGTCTTGGCAGTTCCTCCCATTGGCCCATGGATATTGGATCTGGCCTCGTGACCTGTTTTGGCCAATTGAATGTGGGCAATGTGACACTGTGCCAATTCTGAAGCAAGCCTTCCTAGGAAGAAGCACCGTGTGTTTTCACACCCTGCTTTGTGTTTATGCCATCATTATTTGACAAGCCCATCCTAGGGAGCCTGGATTAGACACACAGAGCAGACCCATGCACAGTCTTACTGCCTGGAGCCAATCTTAGCTGAACCTGGGTCAAATCAAATGAACCTTAGTCAACTCCTAAGCCAATGAATGGGAACAATAAATATTTGCTGTGAGCCATTGAAATTTGGGGTTCATTGTTGAAATAGCTGCCTGATATACTCTCTATCATCTGCCTCCACCAAAAGCACTACACTTTAAACCATTTCAGCTAAGCAGGCTTAAAGATTACGATAATCTAATATGTACTAAAAACCATTATTCAATGTATCATGTTTTTTTAAAAATCAAGTGAATACTCATAGCGTGCCCATTACCTCATTCATACCAAGATTCACACACAAACTACATTTCATTTTAAAAAGTTAAACTTGCCCAGCCGGGTGTAGCTCAGCGGATGAGCGTCGACCCAGGAACCAAGAGGTCGCGGGTTCGATTCCTGGTCAGGGCATATGCCCAGGTTGTGGGCTTGATCCCCAGTGGGGGGCATGCGGGAGGCAGCCAATCAATGATTCTCTCTCATCATTGATGTTTCTATCTCTCTTTCCCTCTCCCTTCTTCTCTGACATCAATAAAAATATATTTAAAAAAAACAAGTTAAACTTATTTACCAGGCAATGCTTTTAATTACCTAAAGAATTTATGTCCACATATATAAAGACACTTTCAAAGAGAAGCTTGCAAACATACTATGTAATTTTACAAAATTACAGTGCCTTTTAGGCTTTCATTTTTAATTTTTCCGTAATACCGAGCCCTCACTTGACAGCAATGATGAAGTAGTTGTGCCTCCAAAAAGAGAAGAGGGGAAAAAAAGCTTGAAACTCTCATGAGTTTTTGTTCCTATGCTGTAGTTCCCAAGGCCATTCATCACACTCGACTTAAAATAAATCCAAGAGGTGAAGTTTCCCCAACCGTGAAAATCAGAACTGATATGTAAATGTAGACAGGTTGTCTTCTGTTATGTTATTCAGACATGTACTTACAGGCAAGAGAGACAGCAATCTAGATGTGTAGCTAATGGAAAGTGACTTTAAGTACTTGTAGGGAGGTGTGTGCCTGTGTGTGCAATTATTCATGTCTATATCAAGAAAGGCAGAGCTTTGGCACAAATACAGTCTCGTGGCTGGTTTCTGTCAATTAGGGATCAACTCTTTCTCGTTCTACTGCCCTTGTTTTCATTTCTAGTGATGTTAAATGATACAATCCCAGCTAAGTAGATATAATTCTGAAAAAGCCTCTTATCTAGCCATCCCAGCCTCTAACTCTTCTTGCGAGAAGTATGTGGAGAGAGAATTTATGAGCAAGGGAAGGTAGGTAGAAGGTACAGTATAGAGAGACAGGGGAAGTCTGCCAGTGGATCAGGAAGTAGGAAGGACCGGGGAATAAGCTATGTCAATTTCAGAATCTATGGGAAAAGCATCCATATCCACTAACAAATGCAATGTTGTTAATATTCAAATTCAAGTAAAATAAAATGAAAATTAGAGCTGGGAAGGAATTTTGCATACCTTTCCACCTACCTGCTCATTTTATAGTTGAGGGAACTGAAATCCAGGAAGATTGTGATATTTCCAACACAACCATCTAGTGGCAAAGGCAGAACTAAAATCCAGATTCCAGGGAAATCATGCATGCTATTTATTTATTTATTTAAATATATTTTATTGATTTTTTTTTTTTTTACAGAGAGGAAGGGAGAGGGATAGAGAGTTAGAAACATCGATGAGAGAGAAACATCAGCTGCCTCCTGCACACCGCCTACTGGGAATGTGCCCACAACCAAGGTACATGCCCTTGACTGGAATCAAACCTGGGACCCTTCAGTCTGCAGGCCGACGCTTTATCCACTGAGCCAACCTGATTGGGCTCATGCATGCTATTTAGAGAGCATTATTGCCAATCCACAAATGGGAATACTGAGGTCTGAGAAAGAAGTAGATGTGAATGGTTAAACAGGTGGGTTCAGTTCCTGACTGTGACCTTGGCTAATTGCTGGAACTTGGTGTAATTACTAACCCACCCTGAAGCTTTATGTCCTCATTAATAAAATGAAGATAATAAGAATATACCTGTGCTCAAAATTGTTTTCGTTCAAGAACTTTTCCTGGGGTGGGGGTGATGTATTGATGGGGGATACAAACAAATCCCTGTTTCAAGTATAGAAACCTGTATGCAGTGAGAGCATATTAAACATCACAGGCTGATGTTAAGGACTATTTTTTGTCAAAGAAAACAAAGAGAAAAATAATTAAACTCATAAGAATTCCCGATAGCACTGCACTGCAGCAGATTCCAAATCTGTTCAAGTCCTAAAAATAGAACTCACGTCATCAAATGCAATAGCTCCAAGTACATGGCTGATCATCTCCAAAAAGAGCAGCTCTTCAGGGCCCTTCCACAGACACCCTATGACAGTCAAACATGAGCCTAGAGCCATGAATAAAATTACTTATAGACATAGGTTTAAATGAAATCACATTTTAAAGAGGTACATAAATACATATTGTTATGATTATTACATTAACCTCTCTCCATGATCATTTCCTGTGAAGAATACAGATGATAGGCAAGAAGCAAATATTACTCAAGTCAGGACTCATTTACAGCAGTAGTTATACTGAGTATTTTATTTTGTTTTTTTAAATATATTTTATTGATTTTTTTTTTTAACAGAGAGGAAGGGAGAGGGATAGAGAGTTAGAAACATCGATGAGAGAGAAACATCGATCAGCTGCCTCCTGCACACCCCCTACTGGGGATGTGCCCGCAACCAAGGTACGTGCCCTTGACTGGAATCGAACCTGGGACCCTTCAGTCCGCAGGCCGACGCTCTATCCACTGAGCCAAACCAGTCAGGGTTGAGTATTTTAACACCTGAAAAACAGGGGCATGTACTGGTATTTAAAGTACAAATGATGCTGAGTCACCATGTTTTAAACTGAATAAAAGGTAGGAGCAGATGCATCAAAGTATGGTTTGGTGCAGAAAAGACCAAGAATCAAATTTGGAAGATTGCAAAATTCACTGAGATATTAAGAGCCTCTGTCTATTTTCAGTAATAAGTGCTTAAGAAATTAGATGTTGGTAACTTCTAATTCCTAAGTGATTAAATTTTTTTGGTATTTTGATTATAAGGAATATACTTATTAACAACAAAAATACTGAGGTGAAGAACAAGAATACAAAAAATTATTTACAGTATTTATTATAAATATACGTGAATAACATTTTTCCTTCTTGTGTAATATTATTTCAGTTATTATGGGGATAGTTGCACCAATGGGGAAACCAACTCTTGAAGAGATATCACATAATTACTAATTATCTTAATAGCTAAGAAGGTATAACAAAAACTACAAAATACTAAGCCTTGGATTAAAAAACATATATAATAATGACTTTTTAAAAAATTCCTTTTCAAAAAGAAATGATTTTAAGAGATTCACAAAGACCAAATATATATAACAAGATTAATAAAATAAATAAAGGCACATATGTCAATATTAAGGGTAAATATTTAAGAGATTAAGAACAAAATATGCCTTTGAGTGTCCTTGCAAACAAAGCAAGCACATTTGGTTATTTCACTCCTATTATCAAAAGAAAGAAACAGCCCAGTTGGTGTGGCTCAGTTGGATGAGCATCACCCCATGCACCAGGAGGTCACTGGTTAAATGCCTGGTCAGAGCATATGTCCGGGGCTGTGGGCTCAATCCCCAATAGGGGGTGCAGTAGGCAGTGGATCAAATTTCTCTCTCATTGGTGTTTCTGTCTCTCTCTCCCTCTCCCTTCTTCTCTCTGAAATCAATAAAAAGATATTTTTTAAAAAGGAAGAAACATATTGATCCTTCAGGGCTGACACAGATTTTTTCTGATATTAAATTCTGAGAGACATTGTTACTTAATAGAATTAGTTCCACGCTAGCCTTAGCTCCATCCTAGCTGTTTGATCAACAATTGATTTCACAAAACCAATGGGGCTAGTCTAGTTATTGATCAATAGCCTTTGTCCTCCTAACCAGAGAGGTTTTGAAATGTCTTAATTGCCCAATAATTTGGAACTGAAGTGATGAGTTCTTCAGCAGAGCAGCTAAGTACTGGCCTTTCTGAAACAGCCAGATTCTTAAATGGCCCCCTTTTGCCAAGGTTTCTCAGGCTCCAGAGTTTTTCTATCTTCCTTCTTCCACCAGGCATTAATACTAAAGAAGAGCCCCACATTTTACCCCAACTACCTTAGCTGAGGCCTGATTTATCAGTTTCTCTTCCCACAAATCCATTTTCTTTTTTTCCTTCTAAGCCATGATAAGATAATCTGAGTCACAGCATCATGATTTGGTGAAACAGCACCAGAATGTCACTGGCAATTGGACCTCAGTTCAGAAACCTCAGTTCTTGAGTTCTGGCTAAGAAAGAATTTGGAGCCAAGACTCAAACTATAAGAGAAAGTTTATTTAGAAAGTCACAGGGAAGAATAAATGAGTGGCAGAAGAAATGGGCTCAAGTTACAGAGGGAAAAGAAGGGCCTTTGGAGAGAGAAAGGTAAAGGGGGGAAGAAGAGGAAAGGAGAGAGGGGTGGGTGTGTTCCTAGGAGGGAGAGTGCCCACAAATTCATGTTCTTCAGGGCCAGTGATGTCTTACTTACGGTACATTTACTATATGTCACGCACTTTACATACATTTCACATTATTGAGAATCTTTACAATAATCCTGAAAGGTAGTTATAAGAAAACCCTACTTTAAAGATGAGAAAACTAATGAAAAAGAGAAGTTAACTTTGTCCAGGGTCAATCAGTAAGTAGTAGAACTACATACTGAAACCAGAGCCTGGAATCAACCTCCTGCCATTAACAACTAGAAACTAAACAAAACATAGGAAACAACTATTTTTAGATATTCAATTGCAAGCAGCACAGTATTACAATACTTGAGATATGTAAAACAAATTAAGTGAGTCTAATAATTGCCTAGGCTAAAAGGTGATTTTTAAAAATAATCGATAGGGTCCCAGTGACCTCTGGAGCATTATCAAGTAGTCTAACATATGTAAAATTAGAAGCAGGGGTGTAAGAGAAACAGAAAAATATTTAAGTAAATACTGGCTAGAATTTTCCAAATTCGATAACAATTATAAAACCACAGATCAAAGAACCTTAATAAACCCTAAGGGGGATAAACACCAAAAAAAAATCTATACATATGTAAAAGGCTAATATGCTAGTGCCCGACAGTCTGACCGGTCACTATGACGTGCACTGACCACCAGGGGGCAGACGCTCAATGCAGGAGCTGCCGTGACGCACACTGGCCATTTACAGAGAAATGGCACCGCAGACATGACGCCCACAAAGCAACACCAGGCTTCCCCCAAGTGAGACACAGGCCCCACCACCACCCTGGAGTGACAGCCCACCAATTGCAGCTGATGCTGCTGAGACCCCATGGCGCAAAATGCAGCCTACTGCCCAGCCCAGCCCGGAAACGGTGGCTGTGGGTGACAGGTAATGACATCACATAGCAACTCCTGGCTTCCTCTCCCTAGCAACAACTAGCATCCTTGGAGTTTCTTCAGCCCAGGAACACAACTTGCTTGATAGCCAGGTGGAAACATTTTACACTTTAACCCAGGCGTCCTCAAACTATGGCCCACGGGCCACATGCGGCCCGCCGAAAACATTTATCCGGCCCGCCGGGTGTTTTTGCCGCCGCTGCCTGTCCTGCTTAGCAGCCGACTTGTCCCGGGCCCGCAGTGCCCATGTGTGGAATGTCTGAGGGACAGTGAACTGGCCCCCTGTTTAAAAAGTTTGAGGACCTCTGCTTTAACCAAATGTCTGTGAAGCATTTTCCCATGCCTCATCTCATTTTATCCTCACAGAAGTCCTGGAATAGGTAGATAGGACACTTGGTGGAATCCTATTTTCTTTAGTCGGAAAACGGAGATTTAGAAAGTTTAGAAACTTGACCTGACTGCAAATTTGTAAGAAATGGTGGGTCTCGAAAATGACTTTCAGTTTTCTCATTGCGCAGAATATAGTCAAACACTGCAACAGTTAAATATTTTACCCTTTTTTCTCCCTGTGTGATCTACAATAATAATCTGCTTTGTGTTGATATTTACTGCTGTGTTGCTGACAATTACCTGAAAGAGAAGATGGGGTGCTTCACTGGGCTGGAAAAAGTTTAGCTAAAGCAGAAAGCAGGTCTAATTAAGCAAGTTTATTCTATCCTACATAAGAAAAGGCTAATATGCAAATTGACCGAACTGCAGAACTACCAGTCACTATGACGTGCACTGACCACCAGGGGGCAGACGCTCAATGCAGGAGCTGCCCCCTGGTGGTCAGTGTGCTCCCACAGGGGGAGCACCGCTCAGCCAGAAGCAGGGCTCATGGCTAGTGAGTGCAGCGGTGGTGGCAGGAGCCTCTTCTGCCTCTGCTGCAGCACTAAGGCTGTCCGACTGACGGCTCAGGCCCGTTCCCCAAGGGGAGCAAGCCTGAGCCATCAGTCGGACATCCCCCGAGGGCTCCTGGACTGCTAGAGGGCGCAGGCCAGGCTGAGGGACGGCCCCCCCCCCGAGTGCATGAATTTCATGCACCTGGCCTCTAGTAATAAATAAAATTGCTGAAAACCAGTGATAAAAAGAATATTGTAAAAGCCAGTCAGAGAAAAAAGTAATATTATATATAGAAAACCAAAGAAAAGAATTATAACAAACTTCTTGTCACAACATGCAAGCCAGAAGACAACAGAATGACAATATTGAAGTACAGAAAGATAAAAAAATGCTAAAAAATAAAAGATTTTTAAAATTCAACCTAAAACTTTATTTTATCTTATTTATTATTTTTTGTTCAACCTATAATTTTATATCTAGCAAAAATACTTAAAAAAATAAACTTCAAAATGACATATGTTACCAGGAATAAAATAAGTCAATAAATTTAAAAGGCTCAAAGTCATAAAAAATATGTTTACTCCCGGCTGGCATGGCTCAGTGGTTGAGCATCAACCTATGAACCAGGAGGTCATGGTTCGGTTTCTGGTCAGAGCACATGTCTGGGTTGCAGGTTTCATCCCCAGTGGGGGGCATGCAGGAGGCAGCCAATCAATGATTCTCTCTCATTTTTTTTAATATATTTTATTGATTTTTTACAGAGAGGAAGGGAGAGGGATAAAGAGCCAGAAACATCGATGAGAGGGAAACATCGATCAGCTGCCTCCTGCACACTCCCCACCGGGGATGTGCCCGCAACCAAGGGACATGCCCTTGACCGGAATCGAACCTAGGACCCTTGAGTCCGCAGGCCGATGCTCCATCCACTGAGCCAAACGGATTAGGGCTCATTATTTTTTTAAATATATTTTTATTGATTTCAGAGAGAAAGGGAGAGGGAGAGAGAGAAATAGAAACATCAATGATGAGAGAGAATCATGTACAAACAATCAATGACTACAAGACATCTGAGGAG
Organism: Myotis brandtii; assembly: GCF_000412655.1. Classification (NCBI taxonomy): domain Eukaryota; kingdom Metazoa; phylum Chordata; class Mammalia; order Chiroptera; family Vespertilionidae; genus Myotis; species Myotis brandtii. The sequence goes on along the minus strand of NW_005371823.1, from coordinate 1,354,039 downwards.
AATGTCTAAAAAAAATAAAATAAAGTGGAGAACAAAAGGAAAAAGAGGTTGCATCACTCTATACCTGCTGGATCAAGATTTTGGAGGTGGCAACTTTCTTTGGCAGCTCTTGCCATATGGCTCTCTTCCCTGCCTCTAGTCCTTGCCAGTTTCCTGTGATTCTGTCCCCACCCTTTTCCCCTAGGAGTGAAAATGGCTTTTTGCTATTATTAATTTCCGGTAATCCCACAAACCCATGCTGGTTTTCTTAATCAGTCTGGACATGATCTCTTCATTAAGTTATTTGCAGTTTAAACCCTTTTGAATAGACATCTATTTTCTGCCAGGACTCTGACTGATAGGGCAATTGGTATCAGTAACAACTGTTATCAGGAGTTTACTTCCTACCCTTTAGCATGCGTGTGTATTACTAAGGCATCTAGTGTGCTTGCTACCTGATGTTTGCCATAGCCAGTGAGAATAATAGCAGCAATGTAATGGGCCAGTGTAGATTTTTGTAGCATATGAAAATGATCAAAGTCCTTTCAGATTATATTATGGGAAAAGGAAAGTTGCCATAGCCTTAAAGTAAGGCAGTGACAAGTATACTGCCGTCTTTTCCAATTGAAGATAAATTGGCTGATATGAAAACAAAGCATTTCCTGAATCAATAAGTGCACATAGCTCCCAGGGGCTGTGCTGATATACTCAGTAAGTGAACCATATCTGAAACAGTGCTTGCAACTTGCACCCTTGTGTAATTAAGTTTACAATAATCCAATCATTCTCTAAAAGCCATCTGTCTTCTCACTAGCCCAAAGAAAATTTAAGCAGAAGTATGATATGAATCACCATCCCTGCATCTTTCAAATCTTGGATGGTGGCACAAATCTCTGCACTTATCCCAAGGATGTAGAATACACTTTCAACCACTGGGGGAAATACGGTGCCATTTCTCCCTACACACTCAGATCTGGAAACCCAAAGTGGAGTGGCCCTTCTCACTGTTATACCTAAAAAACCACTTGCATAATTTTTGCAACCTTGGGCTTGGTGGGTTTGGAAAACTCAGTGCCCAAAGGAGGAAATGCTTCCACTAGGGAACAAAGTCATGGTTGACTTAGCCAGGAAGCTGAGAGTGCTCCCAGGCCTTTTAGGCTCTTATACATTAGAGATACATTTATTTGACTTTACTAGCAGCGGTTCTCAACCTGTGGGTCGTGAACAATGAAAATACATCCTGCATATCAGATATTTACATTACGATTCAGAACAGTAGCAAAATTACAGTTATGAAGTAGCAACGAAAATAATTTTACGGTTGGGGGTCACCACAACATGAGGAACTGTATTAAAGGGTCGCGGCATTAGGAAGGTTGAGAACCACTGCAAAGTTTAGTGCCTCACTAAATAAATGTCTTTAGTAGAATATCTAACCTGGACCTAAAATATTAAACTTCTGTAATCAAAGAAATAATAGTAAATGTTGAAGCTGCATATTTTGAAAAATAGTATAAAATGAATGTCCTCATATGAATATTAGTATGATAAAAAAAACACACACAAACTACTGTGAAGCTGCATATTTTGAAAAACAGTATAAAATGAATGTTATGAATATTAATATGATAAAAAAAACACACAAACTACTGTGAAGCAAATACTTTCAAAGCTTCTTGGTAAAAGAGTACATTGGTATACATCCCTGAAAAGTTATTGACAATATATATCTGAAACAGGGGCTGACCAAATACAATACTCAACTTGTTTTTGTGCAGCCTGTAAGCTAATAATGATTCTTTCATTTTTCTATGTTTAAAGGAGAGGAAGGAAGTAGAAGAGAGGCAGGGAGAAGGGATAGGGGAGGAGAAAGAGAATCAGCAGCAGCAACAGAGACCTATGAATTTTAAAGTAAAGAATATTTACTATTTGGCTCTTTACAGAAAAGTTTGCTAATTCCTATTCTAAAATGTTAACATATCCTTTAACCAGCAAGATTGACTTGTGTGAATCTATCCTAGAAAAATCCTTGTTTTGCTGTTCAAGATCTTTGTAAAAAATACATTTGTGGACCAAAAAGGGGGTTCTACAGGAAGCAACCTCACAGGATAATCTACACTAATAAAAGAGAAACATGGTAATTGGCGTACGACCGCTACCCTTTTCATTGGCTAATCAGTGAGAATATGCAAATTAACTGTCAGCCAAGATGGCGGCCGGCAGCCAGGCACTGAAGCGAGCAGAGGCTTGCTTGCTGACTCCAACGTTCCCCGCCTCACTTGCCAGCCTCTCAGTTGCAACTCTAAGCAACTATGTACTATGTTGCAAATAAGAAGCTAAACAAAACCCCAGAAAAGGGCTTCCATTCAGCCGGGCTCGGACCGCAACATTGTATCTATGTTTTCAGCAGCAAGGCCTCAGAGCTAAAGCTGGCCCAGAATAAAAAAAAAAAAGAGAAGAAAACAAGGAGCGGTTGGAAGCTTTAGTCACTCGCCAGCCGGAAAACAGCCCTCAGCCCCTCACCCAGACTGGCCAGGCACCCCAGTGGGGACCCCCACCCTGATCCAGGACACCCTTCAGGGCAAACCAGCCAGCCCCTACCCATGCACCAGGCCTCTATCCTATATAGTAAAAGGGTAATAGGCCTCCCAGCACCGGGATCAGCGGAGCAGCGAGGCTCCCGGCACCGGGATCAGCATGACAGGGGGCAGCGCCCAAACCCCCTGATCGCCCTGTGGCTCTGTGAGTGACAGGGGGCAGGGCCACAACCTCCCTATC
>NW_005371823.1:1335252-1350968 GCF_000412655.1 Myotis brandtii | reverse complement strand
CCATCGGCCCTGCCCTGAGTGTGACAGTGGTGGCGCCCTAACCCCCTGATCGGCCCTGCTCTGTGCGTGACAGGGGGTGGCATTGCAACCTCCCGATCCGCCCTGCTCTGTGCATGACGGGGCGGCGCCCCAACTCCCCAATCGGCCCTGCTCTGAGCCTGACCAGGGGCTGCACTTAGGGATTGGGCCTGCCCTCTGCCACCCGGGAGCAGGCCTAAGCCAGCAGGTCGTTATCTCCCGAGGGGTCCCAGACTGTGAGAGGGCACAGGCCAGGCTGGGGGACCCCCCTCCCCCTGCCCCCCGAGTGCACAAATTTTTGTGCACCGGGCCTCTAGTCTGATTATAAATTCCTAGATGGGCAGGTCATGGTGGGTAGTCATGGCCCAGGCATGTAACTTCTTTAGTAAAAAGTTTATCTTTGCCTTAAGCTAGCCCAGTCCATTGTTTTTGTGCATCTAGGTTAACACAATTTGGAAATAACCACCCTCAAGAAAGCACATAATCTTAACCTCTTCTGTAATCCAATCCCTGCTTCATTTTCTCTCACCTTTATGTAATCATCCTTACCTTTCCTCCTTAATTTCAAATGCATAAAAGAAATGCAAAACTCATCTTTTGAAGCATTTGAGATCTTGCTTCCTAGTAACTGTTGTCAGTTTGGCTCAAATAAAATATTATGAAATTTCTTGCCTTGGCTAGTATGGCACTAAGAGGTCCCTGGTTTGATTCCCCGGTTCAGCCCCTGTTTCAGCACATGCCTGGGTTGCAGACTCGACCTCTATAGCAGGCCTGCAGGAGGCAGCCAATCGATCTTTCTCTCTCTCTGTCCCCCTTTTCCTTCCTCTGACTCTAAAATCAATCAAAACATATTTAAAATTTTTTTATAATTTTATTTTTATTGTCTCAAGTTTTACATATGTCTACTTTTCCCCCAATTGACCTCCCCTAAAATTTTTTAAATAAAAAATAAATCTTATGAAAATTCTTTTAAGCTTTCTACATTTCTTACATCAAAATATTATAATTATAGGTTGTCCATCAAAGTGTAATTTATGAAAGAAAAAAAGTAGGTAACTAAATGCTATAAACATATAAATCTTTATTGTAAGAACGGTTACTCTTTTTCTTAATATTTTTATTGATTTCAGAGAGGAAGGGAGATGGAGAGAAAGAGAGAGAAACATCAATGATGAGAGAGAATCATTGATCGGCTGCCTCCTGCACGCCCCCAACTGGGGATCGAGCACGAAAGCCGGGCATGTGCCCTGACCAGGAATTGAACCTGGGACCCTTCAGTCCGTAGTCTAACGCTCTATCCACTGAGTCAAACTAACTAGGGCAGAATTGTTACTCTTTGTTCAGTGCTCACTGGAAGCAAAAAGGAAGAGTGAGGCAGAACTCCATTTCTCCAACGGGTTTCCTTTCAAGTTCAAATGAATAGTTTAATAAGTATGTTCTCATGTTCTATTTTACTCATTTTGAAATATTTCTCTCTTTTTTTTTCATTTTGAAACATTTCTGTTATCATTTTCCCTCCTGCTAAAACAAACAAACAATAGACCCCAAATGAAATCACTTTGCTAAGCCCCACCAAGACTTAATTCCTAACCTAACTGCAGTGTCAGCCTGCCCTAGGAGTGGAATTATAGACCAACCAGTCTAGAATTTCTTGGTGGGCACCAGGGGAGGTAATCTGCCTGATAGACCCCCTAAGGGAAGGTGACTTCCTGAAATAATCCACTCTTTTAAATTTCTTGTCCCACCATATTTCTGTCTATAAAAACCTTCCATGTTGTACAAGTCCTCAGAGCACTCTTCTAGTTGCTTTTTGGGATACTGCCTGCTTTATGAAGCCAATTAGATCTTCAAGTCTACTTGGTTGAATTTTGTTTTTTAACACTTCAAACTATTATATGCCCCAAAACATTACAAAACACCTAAACCACCAAAATGAGTTTCATGTGGAATATTAGAGGAATCAGTGTTTGTTTGTTTTTTTTCGGGTTTTTTAAAATTTTTATTTATTGATTTGAGAGAGAGAGAGAGAGAGAGAGAGAGAGAGAGAGAGAGATTTATTTGTTGTTCTACTTATTTATGCATTCATTGTTTGATTCGTGTACATGCCCCAACCAGGGATCAAACCTACAACCTTTGTGTATGGAGATAATACTCTAACCAACTGAGCTACCTGGCCAGGAAGTGTCTTTTCAGAATGTTTTGTTCAGCTAAGTTATCATAGTTTCTTTTTCCTTTATAATTTAACCTATTTGGTCAAACATAAAATCAATTTACTAAAAGAAAATTCACTTCGTAGGCAAACTTTTCAGTAAAGCAACTGATCCATAAAGTAAGCTAAATCTATACTAAAAATAAAATGGAATTCATCACATATTTTTCAGCCAAGAAGAACTTATCAATATACTCAAGTTCATGATAAACATTTCTCTGGAATGATTCCATCAAACAAATAATAGAATAGAAACTTTTGAATCTATCATTGCTGAGAAATTATAAACAAGCACAAGATGGTCAATAAAGGTTTCAGAAGAGCAAAGAAAATCAGATGGCAACAGCATGGATGGACCTGGCAAACATTATGCTAAGCAAAATAAGCCAGCCAGAGAAAGATAAGTATCACATGATTTCACTCATTTGTGGAATATAATGAACAACATTAACTGATGAACAAAAATAGATACAGAGACACAGAATCATCTAACAGACTGTCAAACCTCAGAGAGAAGAAAGAGGCAGGTGAATGGAGCAGGGGGTAGGGGTAAGAGATCAACCAAAGGTCTTGCATACATATAAGCATAACCAATGGACACAGACAACAGGGGGGTGAAGGCCTGTGCTGGGGGTGGAGGCAGGTTGGGAGAAGTCAATGGGGGAAAAAGAAGACATATGTAATTCTTTCAACAATAAAGAATTAAAACACAAAAAGCAAAGAAAATTGTGCTGACAGGTATTTTAGGAGTAAGGTTTTTACTATGGGCTCACGTTTTATTTACATACATAGAAGTAGACTTTCTTATCAAATGTTCACAATTTAAAATATAGTATGGGGCACTGTAGTGACTTATTGCTAATGAATGAAAGTGCCAAATAATGGTGGAAATGTAGAAAATTCCTAGGGAAAGCTTCAGCCACGGAAGTATGAGGTTAGGGAAAAGTAGTTATCAGAAGATTGAGCACAATTAAAACAAGAGCTGCATCCAAGCTGACTCCAGCCACTGAGAACTAAAGAAAATGGAAACACAATTACTAGGGAAATTTGTAATACGTATCTATTACTATAGCAATGTCTTCCAATTAATTTAATTCTAAAAATAGTTCCGTAATTTGCCATGAAAGCAAGCATAGAGTGAGTGCATTAACTGAAAAGAGAAAATAGTAAGGAAAAAAACAGATAACTTGATGTAAATCAGTAAAGGTGTTAAACTTCGCTGAAGGGATTTGATGCTCTTTTCTTTGTAGAAAAAAATTAAAAACATTCCTATTTTTAAAATAATGCCATTTTGAACACTAATATTTGCACCATTAAAACAAAGAGCAAAAGAATGTTGAGATTTCCTTGTGATGGCTTCTGAGGTAATAAGCGGAAGGTAGAATGATCCTCTCCAAGGGTTAGTTCTCAGAGAGATGGTGGAGCTGCCCTGGGAGGCAGGCAGCATTTTATAAGCTGGGAACCGTCTTAAAACATGAAGTACATGCTCTGACCTAATGACCAGTCCATGATGCTATCTCACTGCTTGGATACAGAGGACCAATATCCAAGGGGTTAATAGCAAACGTTTTTATTCTAGTGCTAATGATTCTAGGCCCAATGCTGTGGGTGGTCTGGGTGTTTCATTACCAAATGGAGGTATGCTCCCACTGGACAGGGGTGGGAGGCAAGGGACTCCTCCAGAATTAGAGACGTTCTCTGGGCCATTTTTAGCTTTTCCTGTCAGGAAGTGAACAGGTAGAAGAGGGGCAGGGGTTATGATTAATAGCTAGCATGATTTATCCTATTAAAGGGAAATAGGATTATTGGGGAATAATGAGAGGAATCTGAAGAACAGGTTAGCAGAACACTCTCATTACGTGATCCAGTCTGTACTGTTGGAAGTTCAGATACCTAAGAAATAAAGGATCTCCCATGCTCCAAAGAAATTCAGACCAGCTGAAATGCTGGCTAAAGCCAAGGACAATTTGACATGAGTAATGAATGGGGAAAGACCCAATGCAGTTCATGTGATTAGGTGGATAGGAAGGGAGGAGAGAAACACCAATGATGAGAATCCTTGATCTGCTACCTCCTGAATCCCTACTGGGGATTCAGCCCACAACTAGGGTATGTGCCCTGACCAGGAATCAAGCTGTGACCTCTTGGTTCATAGGGTGACACTCAACCACTGAGCCACACCAGCTGGGCCAAACCTAATATTATTTACATTTTCCTTTTGTTTTCTCCTTTTTTTGTCTCACTACTATGCTCTATTAATACAGTAAAAATATTCATTTGATTCATAAATTGCAAAATATTGAAATGGATCGTGATGGGAGAGAGGAGGAATGAACACTGCCCAGTGACTGGGAACTCAAAGAACAGTGTCCCCATAACATCACTTCTAGACCCAGTATTAGTTTGTGTCATCTCCTACTAAGGAAAAAGTATTTGTGTTTCCGCATGGCAGAATTAGAGCAGAACTATTGAGGACCTATTTGGATGTACTATAGATGTTTAAAATAAAGAAGTGAGATCTAGAAGGTATCTCTTGGAATGGTTGCCTGCCCCTTAACTGTTCTCCCTTTTCTGGGAAATGCTCCCAGAATCAAAGGAGAGGCTCTGAGCAGCCACGCCTCTAATGCAATCTGAACTTTTCATAGCTGAGTGGTCAATAAACAGCTATCTGACCCAAGTTGATGCTAAATTTATGCTATATTTTTTAAAAAATATATTTTTATTGATTTCAGAGGAAGGGATAGGGAGCGAGAGATAGAAACATCAATGATGAGAGAGAATCATTGATTGGCTGCCTCCTGCACGCCCCCCACTGGGGATCAAGCCCACAACCCGGGCATGTGCCCTGACCAGGAACTGAACTGTGACCTCCTGGTTCATAAGTCGATGCTCAACCACTGAGCCATGCCAGCCAGACTACATTATTTTTTGTTGTTTTTAAAAAAAAAGTGGGAACAAAAACTGAAAGAGACTGGAAGGGTCATTGGAACTAGGTCATGTAAATGATAGAAAAGATCTATGGAATCTTGGGGGGAAAAGTGTGGATGGTAGTTTCCTTTAATATGTACTTGGTTGTAGAAAAATGTATAAATCTCATCATTTGAATCTATTAGTCTTCAAAGGAATCTTGGATCCTATCGATGCATCACAAAGTCTTCTATCTTACCAAAACCAGTGGTCAATTCTCAATCCTCATGTCATGAAATTTAGTAGTATCAAGCAGAGTTGAACACATTTTCCCCTTTGAAATTCCTTTCTAGAAACCATATCCTTAACACTCTCCAAGTTTTCTTCTTGGTTCACTACTCACTCCTCTGTTACCTCTTCGTCATCTCTACTTTTAAATCAGGGTTCTTAGCCTCAGTACTGTTGACATTTGGGGCCAGATAATTCTTTGTTGTGGGAGGATGTTCTGTGCATTGTAGAATGTTTAGCAGCATCTTTGGCCTTGACCCACTAGCTACCAGTAGCATCCCCCTGTCCCAGCCAATTGTGACAACCAAAAATGCACCCCCCCCCCGACATTACCAACTATAACCTGGTTCTTGAGAACCATTGCACTTAGCATTCCAACACCCAGAGATCTGTCCTGATCCCTCTTCTCTTCTTCATCTTCACTCATTCGCTTGGTTACCTCATTTAGTATCAGAGTTTTAATACTATCAAAACTAGTGACTCCCACATTGGTATATCCAGCCAGACCTCTCTCTTTCTCCTATCTCATATGGGCACTGACTACTCACTGCAGGGTTCAGATGCATCCCTCTTAACCTAGATTTTCCTCCTAACCTTGCTCTTTCTCAGTCTTTCCTACTTAAGTAAATGGCATCAATATACACAGTTTCTAAGATTAAAAATATGTCCCATCTGTAATACTTTCAACAATAAAGATAAATTTAATAAATAAATAAATAAATAAATACAAATATGCTCCATCTTTGAGTCCTTTCTGTATCTCACATTTCATATACATTATATGAACAAGACCTGTTTATTCTACCACTAAATGGTATCCTAAATCTGACCACTTGGCATATGGTTACCACTTAGTCTAAGCCACTATCTACTCTCATCTGGGCAACTGAAATAATCTCCCAGCTCATCTCCTTTCTTCCACTCCTGTGCCCCATAATAGTCTCCAAAAGCACCCAAGGGATCTTTTAAACATCACACTATTCCTCAGACGAAAATCCTGCAATGGCTTCCCAACCTCACTCGTGCCTGTGGCATTGACATGTGTGTTTCCTCTGCTGGAATTCTGTCCCCCAGATCATCACATGGCTGACTTCTATGCATAAGTCATATTTCCGTTCAGATACCCTTCCAAAAGAGGTTTACTTGTCACTGCCCCTCTGCCACCATTTTCTCTCTGAAGTATTGTATCCATAACTCTTATCATGACCTGAAACTATATAACTAATGAGTCTCAGACAAAAGTTGACTATAGCAATAAACGTCATCAGATCAGTTTTCCTCTATACAGATGGCATTATGGTAGTCCCTCTTTTAAGAAAAAGAAGAAAAATGCCAGTATATTTCAGGTGTTTCATGTAGGCCACTTCTCAATCACAGTAAACTTGAAATCCCAGAGGCATATCTGTAGATCTTATATTAAGACAATAAAATAGGTTTTAGCTTGGAAGCCACATTATTGGGAGTGATGGCTAGAATGCAACATTGGCAAGAATTCTGAGGCCGTGTTCAGGCTCAATGGGAAAGAATCTCAGCGATGGATTAGCAATGACTTTCCTAACACAGGAGTAAAAGAGTGGTTGTGCATGTGCCATGTTTTGCCATCCTTTGACTAAACTCTCAGATTCTTCTTTTGTTTGCTCACTATCTAGCAGTTCTTACTCATTGGCATCCTCACCAACTAAACAAGAAAAGAGAAGAGATATGAAACGCAAACAGACAACTCAAATACTTGTGACTCTGGTAATAATTTTGATGGAGGAGGGGAAAAAATAACCACATAAGTCTAAAGGATATGCTGAAATAACCAGAAGGTGTGAATCATCTATATAGTGCTTACTTCCCACAAGTAGAGAAAGGAGAAATGGCATAGGAGAGGGGGAAAAAATGAATTCAAACATCGGTTTATAAGAGAATGGGATTATCTTATTTTCCTTACGCTTCCAGAAAAGACAGATTGAATAATGAGATTATGAGATTACAATGTGAAGACATTTGAAGAATCTTTGTTATTAATAAAACATGACTTCTATTTTCTAATTCCCTAACTCTGCTGTTAAATAATTAAGCAAGGACAGAGAAACTGAAGATGGAGGAGAAAGAAAAAAAAGTGAAAGAAAAGGTCACTATATGACAAAAACTTCCCAATCATCCAAACTCCCCTCCCCACACTTAAGAAAGGTCAACTGATAGCCTTTGACTCCTGACTTGTAACTATATCCCATTCCTCTTTTGATGTTCTCACCAAAAGGGATTTAACTGCCCTTTCCTTGATTCATTAGATGGTTACTTCAAAGAAACTCCAAAGAGGCATCATTTGCCCAAACAACTCCCCTGTCTTAGTAAATCCAGACAAAACCTTAAAAGCAATTAATCCTAAACTTCACACATTATTGTCTTTAGCCCCTGTCAGTGACCTCAGCCTACAATATTGATCACCACTCTGACTCCTAATATGAATCTTTCAGACGATCAATCAGTTTCCAGAACAGGGAAGAATTATAGGCATTCTAATACTGAAAATATGCCAAGGTCCACAATTAGCCCAAGAGCAAACCAAACTTAGCAAACTTGTCATAAGTTTATTACCATTTATAATCCATTTCTTACCCCAAACTCAAGGAGGGAATGATCCATATTCAGCCTAAGGAGTGCTTCAAGAGAAAATGCATTTAAAATGAAGATGGGAAATAAGCCAGTTGGAAAAAGATAAATATCACATGATCTCACTCATTTGTGGAATATACTGTAATGAACAACAAAAACTGATGAACAAAAATAGATCCAGAGACAGAGAAGCATCAAACAGACCATCAAACCTCAAAGGGAAGGCAGGGGAGGGTGGAAAGGGGGAGGGGGTAAGAGATCAACCAAAGGACTTGTATGCATGCAAATAAGCATAACCAATGGACACAGAGAGTAGGGAGGTGAGGACTTGTGCTGGGGGTGGGAATAGCTGGGGAGAGGTCAATAGGGGGAAAAGGAGACATATGTAATACTTTAAACAACAAAGAATTTAAATAAAAATAAAATAAAATGAAGATGGGGACTGCGTGAAAAAGGTAAAGAGATCGGGAAGTACGGATTGGTAATTATAAAATAGTCATGGGGATGTAAACTACACCATAGGCAATATAGTCAGTAATATTGTAATAACTATGTATGGTTCCACGTGGGTACTAGAAATATTGAGGGCAAAATTTTGTAAAGTTTATGATTGTTTATGCTGTACATCTGAAACTAATACAAAATAATATTGAGCGTAACTTGTATTGAAAAAAATTAATTAAAAAAAGATGAAGACATGTACTTGATTTAGTAGCAAAGGTACTAAAACATTTTATTAAATTAACAAATATTTCCAAGTATTCTAACATATAAATAAGATTTGTGAGGCCTCTGTGAAAGGACAACATACAAATCCATGATAGTTTCCATGTTTTATTACGACTTTAAATGGTCAAAGGGCAAATAAGATAAGTGACCAATGAATACAGATAAATGTTCAACATCACTATTATTAGAAAACAAATACAAGTTAAAGAAGCAATAAAATACATTTCCGCATCAAATCAGAAAGACACAATCTTGAAAACATGCTATGTGGGGAACAGAACAGTAAAGTAGACTCCCTGCTCTAAAAAGACAGCACAATGCCAGCATGCTCTTTAGCCCCAGCCCTTCATAGGGTGCTTGAACATAGCAAGTTCCCCTTTAAATATGTTAAATAAGTAAATGAAATAGGTACATGGATACTTGGCTGGTGGGAGTGTACTGAATAAAATTTGGAGGAACAATTGGATAATAAATATTAACATGTAGGTGATAGTCATACTTTCGACACTGCAATTCTTCTCCTAGGAACCCACTATAAAGAAATTCTTTAAAAATGTAAACATCCTATCCAAAAATGCTTATCTACATTATTAAAACACTGAAAAATTATAAACCAGCCGAGATCCAAAATTAGGTAAATGATAGTAAACAGATGGCCCATTCTCTGTACAGAATATCTCACAATAATTAAAACAATATTTGTAAAATGTTTGGAAATATGGGAAAAGGTTTATAATATGTTAAGCCAAAAATTATGTATTAAGTATTGGAATTTTATTTAAGCATAGTAAAAAATAACTTTAAAAATGCAAATTTTAACAGTATTTTTTCTAAGCATGGTGATAACGGAAGTGTGTTTTCTACTCTCATAAACCTCTCTATATTCTTCTATAATTCTGTATTAACAAATAGATCATCTTCTGAGGATTATTCTGACACACATCCCAAATAACAAGTATAGGATATATCCCCATCAGGACTTCTTTCTTACTTTTCATTTTACTTATTTGTTTATTTACTAGAGGCCTGGTGCACAAATTTGTGCATGGGTGGGTTCCCTCAGACTGGCTGGTGATCGGGGCCAATTAGGGGGTCCAGCTGGCAGGGGGGAGAAACCGTGGAGGTTGGCCAGCTGGGGGGAGGGACCATGGGATGTGGGCTGGTGGGAGGGGGGGGAAAGGCCATGGGAGGTTGGCTGGCTGGCCAAGGGGAGGGACCTGAGGAGGTTGGCCAGCCGCTGGAGGTTGGCTGTGGGAGTGAAATGTGGGAGCTGCCCCCTGGTGGTCAGAGCGCATCATAGCAACCAGTCGACTGGTTGTTAGGTCATTCGTCACTTAGGCTTTTATATATGAAGACTAGAGGCCCGATGCATGAAATTCATGCAAGGGTAGGCCTTCACAGCCCCAGCTGCCAGGGCCCTTGCAGCCCTGGCTGCCTCACAGCTTTGGCTGCTGGGGCCCTTGCAGCCCTGCTGCCTCCCTGCCCTGGCTGCCTTGTGCCCCGCCCCTGCCCCACATCTGACACCACACAACCCTGGTTCCCCAGTTCCACAGAGCCCCCCAATTGATCGCCCCACAGAGGGTAGCCTGGGCCTGCCTCTTTGGGGCAATTGTGGAGCTCCCCGATTGATCGCCCTGCTAGCCGGTGGCCTGGGCCTTCCTCTGCAGGGCGATTATGGGGCGATGGTGGGCCACCCAACCAATCGCATCGCACCCACCTTGGCTGGCCTGGTGCCAGTGCATGTCATAGCATGGTCATCCAGAGGGTCATTCTGCTATTCAGCCATTTGGTCAATTTGCATATTACGCTTTTATTGTTATAGATTTTTAAAATATGTTTTTATTGATTTCAGAGAGGAATGGAGAGAGTGAGAGAGATAGAAACATCAATGATGAGTGAGACTCATTGACTGACTGCCTCCTGCACACCCCATACTGGGGATTGAGCCTTGACCAGATTTGAACCTGGAATGCTTCAGTCCATAGGGAGATGCTCTATCCACTGAACCAAACTGGCTAAGGCCTATTTTTCATTTTAATGTTTGACTATTATTCAGAAAAGGTTTTATAAGTGCAAATCAAAAAGGCATATTTTTTCATTTTCTTTTTATTGAATTTATTGGGGTGACATTGGTTAATAAAAATATATATGTTTCAAATGTACAATTCTATAATTTGTATATTGCACTGTGTGTTTACCACTCAAAATCAAGTCCCCTTCATCACCTACCCTGTTCTACCTCTCTCCTCCACCCCCTTTTCTCTCTAGTAATCACCATACTGTTTTCTGTGTCTATGAGTTTTATATGAATTGGTAGTATTATATGTTAGTGTAATTTTTTGGAAAGAACTATGACACTAACAAAATATTCATGTCTTTTTACTAGTTATATTTCTATAAATTTACTTAAAAAATAGCTTAATGGAAACAAAAAGCTATGTGAATAATGATGTTAACCACAGCATTTTCTATTAGTTTAACTTGGAAACAATTCAAATATCTAAGAATGGATTTAGTATTATGGTTCATCTACATACTAAAGTATAATCTCTTAAAATTATGAAGCTATAAAGAATAAGATTGTAATGAAATATAAAAAGTTTGAAATAATCATAGATAAATACGGAAGTATATAATATCCTATATAATAAAAGGCTAATATGCAAATAGACCGAATGGCAGAACAACCAAACAACCGGTCACTATGATGTATGCTGACCACCAGGCAGCAGAGTGTGGAACATGGTGGGCCTCGGCCACGGCGGGATGGTGGAGCAGTTGAGCGGAGGTGCCAGACCAAGGCAGGGTGCAGACAAGCCTCTGGTGATTACTGAAAATTCTTTGCTCCTGTGCGCCGTGGTTCAGCCTGGCACTTGCATCTGCTGCCAGCACTGGCCCCACTTGCACCTGCTGCCAACGCAGAGCCACCGCTCACACCCGCTGCCGGCACCCGGCGCTGGCCCCAATTTCTTGGCACTGTCAGCGGGTGCAAGCGGCAGCTGCCAGCCCCGATCACCCCTCAGGGATTCTCCACCTCCTCCTGCTCCTGAGGGGCAATTGGGGCAGCAGCAGCCACTTGCACCCACTGCTGGCGCCGGCCCCCATTGCTCTGCACCATCAGTGGTGTGAGCGGGGCTGGCACCTTCAGCACATGGGAACGGTGGCAGCAGGAGCAGGGCTGCCAGCAGACGGGGGACCTGGGGCCATGGTGGAAGGGGCCGGGTGGCGGAGTGGAGGATGGGCCACGACCCACCCTTGTGCCCACTGCAGCCTTGCAGCCCACAGTTCCTTTCAAGGTGCACGAATTTGTGCACTGGGCCCCTAGTATAATATAAATGACAGTAGTCATGTAAAAACACCTATCTATAAAAAGAGTTGAGATGATTGGATTGTGGAACATTTTTATTGTTGCCTTTTTGTTTTTTCTAGTAGTTTTCTTATATATACTTTTTAATTAAAAAATAGAAATTGTTATTGTTCCTTTAAACCAGTAGTAAGCACAGAGACCAAATAAAATTAAAAGGTTCTCTGGAGATGCCTAATGAAAGAGCATTTGGTACATGTGGGGAAAAATTTCAGGAACCAGTTTTTACTTTCAAATCTATGACAAATAAAAACCAAAACACTTTCATGACATCAGAGGCAACAAGGTGGTTATAATGAGCCCAGTTCATTAAATGATTGGCACATATACCTCTGGTATATATTTATTATCTAGTGTTTTTCAAGTGCTGCTCAATCAATAGAAGTCCTTGTTCTCCCAGGGCTCACAACTGGAAGTGAAGGAATAGCATAATAACTAGTACTTAAGTAATAGGAGTGTGCACACAGATGCTGTGAATGTGGTTTGCTAGGAAGTGATGTGGGGAGATGGCAAGAAATGAAGGACATTCAGGGAGAGAGAGGTACACCAATCTCTAGGGTTATAGCTACTGTGCTTACACTTTTGAAAGGTTTAGCCTTCCCATTATAGCTACCCTCAGCAGTGCGGATGTACAAGGAATGAGTTGAAAGTAGAAAGATTCTTACTAGAATCTTTGCATTAGGTGTGTTGACAATAGGCCGTTAGGTATGTATGTATATATGTATATGCATGTATGTATGTATGTATGTATGTATGTATTTTGTAGGGAATGAGGCAACAAAGTCCTTATAGGCAAAGTACAATACAAGTATTTAACACCCCCCAGGCACATGTACCTGAATGCTAAATAAATTTTTTCCAATGTCTACATTTATTGGTGTAATCTGGATACCGCACTCCCAAAGCCTGACCTGTGTACAGTGTGATCATCTGTTAATGAATTACTCACTTTCTGCAATATTCTTCCCCAGAGGTTAACTGTCTCCTTGACATGAATTCAATCAACTTCCACACAGGAATTAAACAAAATGAGTATCCCCATGAATTCTGACTTAGGTCCACCACAAACTTTGAATCATCTGTTGTTTTTAACTATCTAAGCATCTTATCCCTTCAATGAGTAGTTAATAAAAATGAGGCAACACTGTGAAGCCAGAAAAATTTGGTTAAGATCCTTCCTATGTACCCTTTTTCATTTAACTGTTTGATTCTTCGTTATTCAGGTAGAATTTGCTTATGGTGAAGATTTAGAAAATACCTATGAGTAGAAGGAAAAACAGCCAGCCATGGACTCCATATTCAGGAATGACTATCATAAACATTTCAATGAATTTCATTCTAGTCTTTCTAGACCAGCCGTGGGCAAACTACGGCCCGCGGGCCGGATCCGGCCCGTTTGAAATGAATAAAACTAAAAAAAAAAAATAAAGAAAAAAGACCGTACCCTTTTATGTAATGATGTTTACTTTGAATTTATATTAGTTCACACAAACACTCCATCCATGCTTTTGTTCCAGCCCTCCGGTCCAGTTTAAGAACCCATTGTGGCCCTCGAGTCAAAAAGTTTGCCCACCCCTGTTCTAGACACAATCTTTGTTGTGACCCTGTATTATTTCTTTAAGGAACACAGCTTAAACACAGGTATACACAATTATAAAGCCTATTTTCCCCAGTGACAGTTTGCTTCTTCATGAAGAACAACTCTGTTCCCCAACCTCCACCTCCAGTCAATACCGGGGTGTCTGCCGAAAACAGAAAAATCGCCTTGGGTAACATACTCGGGTATCTTCCTCCATAGCCCACACCATCCCCCAATGTAAAGGGTCCTACTGCTCACCTCTGCTACTACTCTCTCCCTTCTAGACAAGAGCCCCTGGGATAATACTACCAGTCACCATCAGGCAGACATACCACATCAGTTAGAACACTGCTCGTTCTTGTTGGATTTCTGGCATTCCATCTCAGAGCCAGTTCTAGGGCTACATCAGTTTCTTCAGCCCTGTTTCCTTCTAGACCAGCGGTTCTCAACCTGTGGGTTGCGACGCCTTTGGGGGTCCAACCACCTTTTCACAGGGGTCGCCTAAATACATCCTGCATATCAGATATTTACATTACGATTCATAACAGTAGCAAAATTACAGTTATGAAGTAGCAACGAAAATAATTTTATGGTTGGGGGTCACCACAACATGAGGAACTGTATTAAAGGGTTGCGGCATTAGGAAGGTTGAGAACCACTGTTCTAGACCATCACCTTATCATTCAGGTCCTTAAAGTACCACCATAATTCAAAGCAGAGCCTTCTTTAATAATAAAGCCCTGACTGAAAACTGCTCCTACTGTCCCTTTAATTATTCACATTTATGTTTTTATCTACAAGTGTGGGAAACAAGATAAACAGATCCTTAGCTCAGGAATTGCTCCAGGCCCAGACCCCCCCTCCCCCACCACACACACCCAAGTCCTAGTCAAGCTCCTCCCTGGTCAGTTCTCTTGCATGGTCTCCTAGGCTGGTTTCCTACCTCTTTCCTACCTTCCTGCTCTTCGAATAGTTTTGTTCAGAAACTCAGTCTGGAGGTCCTAAAGGACACCACTGCTGGTGCTTGCTCTTCATCTCAATGCCCTGCAAGCGTGGACAGGAGGCTCCTCAGCCTCTGCCCAGTCCAGGCCTGTTGGGCATTACTCCCGGGAGTCCCTGCCTGTCCAAAGAGGAAGAATCAATCAGCCAGGACTAGAAGAAAGTACTGTAATAGGCTAATTTCAGGGCAGTGACATAAAAAAAAAAATTGGCCTCTCACTTCCTGAACATTTAGACCTAAATATAAATATAGAGAGATCATGAATATCTGAATATTTTCCAAGAAGTTTCAGAAAAAGAGTTTAGTACGTAATGTGTTGTCACTGGATTCCCAGAAACCCGCCTCTGCCACATCTGTTCCTTCTCGGGAACAAGTCATTGTTGCTTCAACATCTGAATCATCCAGCTGCTTATTTGTGTACACCACAGAACACCACGCAAACCTGAGTCCCCTCGCCTCATGACCGAAGCACTTAGGATTTCCTTCCCCTGCCACATGACCACAAGGCTCCTTTCTTAACCATAGTGAGTAATACGTAATGGCTGCTGCGCTGTCTCACCCAAACTATAAAGTCTGTATTTCTCATTGCCTGAATGAAGACACAGCCCTAATACGCATAAATACTATAATTAAAAGAATGAAAGCGATCCTACTTTTACTGATCAGTGGAAGATGTTTGACTTCTGGAAACCATCTCTTTTTTTTTTCTCCTTTATTTTGTCTATTGTGTTAAGTGTCTATTTTCAAGTGCTAAGTGTCTATTTTCAAGAGTCTCCCACACTCTTGCAATAATAATGTTTCTCAGGTGGTTCTTAGCTGTGTAACTTATATAGTTACTGTTCAACCAACCACTGAAAAATTCAGGGATCTAGGTTACTGAACGTACCTTGAAAGGTAACTGACCTATGCATGCATCTTTAATCCAATGCATGATCAGAGCATTGATTTAACACATAATATTTACAAGGTCATCAAGACTTCACTTACCCATTCAGTCAAAACACCGATTAAGCACCTA
>NW_005371823.1:1307596-1334882 GCF_000412655.1 Myotis brandtii | reverse complement strand
ACACTCTATCCACTGAGCCAAACCGGCTAAGGTGAGTTCCTATATTTTGAAGAATAAGATGTAACTTGGCAAATCAAAAAGGACATGCACATGTAAAAGAATGTGTATACTCAGCAGATGGCACATGTCTCACTATGAGTGGAATGTGGGCTGCTTGTGGAAGAGGCAGGTGAGGGCCAGGTGGCTAAGGCCCTTGTGTACAGCTAAAAAATTCCTGAAATTAAGGAAACTAAATTTCATCCTTAAGTCACAAAAATATTTTGATCAGAGGAGACCTGATGTCTTGTCAGCCCTCTTAACTGCCTTGCCCCTGCCTTTTAAATGCAAATGGTTTATTCTCCCACAAGCCACAATGCACTAAACCTGAAATCCAGCTGTGGACTGCACCTGCATCAGGTAATTGTCTGTAACGGCTTACCTGTTTCCTTAGACTTGTTCTTCCTTACTCTTTTTTGCCTCTCAAATCCCTAAATCTATTCTTAGTTCCCATATTGCTGCTTCCTGCCATGTTTTTAGCTACCATTTAGGAGTTCTCTTTCTGCATCACATCTTAACTCTTGACTCTTTCTAGTCAGGTGATCTTACAGGCCTTAGCTTCAGGTTACAGGCATTCCCCATCACAGTAACCTGTGACCCTCTGCCACCAGACCCATGGGTGCATCACTATTTCACTAGAGTCTCCCACACTCTTGCAATAATAATGTTTCTCAGGTGGTTCTTAGCTGTGTAAGAGTTTTCTCAGTGTAGATGGGGATTGTAGCCCCTTCCCTTAAACACACACACACACACACACACACACACACACACACAAAGACTAGAGATCTAACTATTAAGAAGGAGATCCCAAATTTTAGCTATGTCCCTGGTGTTTGGTTCAATCTATGACCTTCCTTAGCCCTAGTTACTGGAACCCCCATTTTATAGAGGAGATAACAATGGAGACCTAGATAAATTTTCCTACTGGAGTTCATCAAGACTAGAAGCCTAATTTTCTACTCTTCTTTGCATCTGGCTGGGAAAACCCTCTAGCTATTTTAAAGTATCCTTGGCTCACATTATTTCTTGCTTCACCCAATGACAAAACTTGGAAAAATTTAGATTTGCATTCAACCTCCCATGATTAAATTATTCCTGTTCACTATTTGGCCCTCCATTCCAAACTCTCCCAGCAAAATTGAAAGATCTAATTTTGAGACTATTCCAGTAGTCATAGGGGAGTTTTTGGATGATTAATATAGAAAAAATGTTTTTAACTATTGAATGTTGGCAAAGAAATTACTCCCCTCTACCAGCGCCCACCAGCATTCCACAAGTGATAAAAGCAGGACTGGAGAGGAATTCATATTAAAGCCCAAAGCTGAAAAGACAAGTGATACCAAATATGAATTTTTTTCCCTCATGAAAAATATAGAATAGTGAGAAAAGTATAGGCCTTGGATTCAGAAAAGTTATCATCCATATATTTGGGCAAGTTCTTCATCTATAAAATGAAGATAATAGAACCCCCCACCCCCCAAGAGTTTTGTGAGGATTAAACAAGATGAAATAAAGTACTTTATATAGCACTCAAAAAATTGTTGTTAAGCCTTAGCCAGTTTGGCTCAGTGGATAGTGTTAGGTCTGATCAAATAATTGAATCGATACCCCATACCTGGGAACTGACCTTTAGGCCATTTCACTATGGACATTTACTTTTGCTGAGACCACACTTTACTTGCTGAGACCATATTCCATTATCTCTCCCCTCTGGACCTGCACAGAGAATTCTCCACCCAGGAAAAGCCCTCCAAAAGTCCTTTAAAAACCGCTGACTCCCATCACTGGGTGCTGGAGCCATCTGAGGCTCAGCCACCTGGTGTGTGGATGATCGAATAAATTAATAATCCCTCACCATTCTGGCCTCATGCGTTCCTCCTTCAGCGACCTAACAAATAGAGCGTTGGCCTGAGGACTGAAGGGTCCCGTCCAGTCAAGGGCACATGCCCAGTTTGTGGGCTTGATCCCCAGTAGGGGGAGTGCAGGAGGCAGCCAATCAATGATTCTCATCATTGATGTTTCTATCTCTCTCCCTCTCCCTTCCTCTCTGAAATTAATAAAAAATTTAAAAAATATATTTAAAAAATTGTTGTTAATACTTCTATTACCATTAATACTATTAATATTACTTTTAGTACCACAACCAATGAAGTATGACACTAAAGTCAATGTCACATCTTTAAGATAAGCTAATGGATGATTCTGCAAGGATTTAGAAATATTCTATTTAAAACTAAAGTTAGGCTCCTATCCAGGCATATCACTTATATATCAAGAGGGAGGAGAAAGTATTAGTGTAAGGAAAAATTAAAAGATCTAATTTTGAGACTGTTCCTGTAGTCATAGGGGAGTTTCTGGATGATTAATATAGAAAAAAATGTTTTTAACTATTGAATGTTGGCAAGGAACTTACTTCCCTCTACCAGCACCCACCAGCACTCAGCACCCACTCCACAAGTAAGAGAAAGAAAACAAATCCAGTTGCCACTGCTGGAAGCTATACGCCTTCAGATCTGGCAATAACAACAAAAGCATTTGTAATTTCCTGCCATAAAGAAGACAATGCAGAAATCCTGCATCTAAGTAAGAGTAATTTAAAGTCTGGAGGTTATAAAAACTGTAACTGCATTTCGATTACTGGCATGCTGGGAAATACAGGGGTTGTCTGTGAGATTAACAAGATGCATTCATTTCTTGGAGTATTCTTACTGAACTAGGATATGCTACTAAATATCTTTTCCCCCAAATACATTATTTAACCTTAACAACTGCTGTTGGAAAATCTCAATATGAATTGAGTTTATTATTTGTTCCTTGCACCTCAATAAATTTGAGTTCGCTTCTGAGATCAAACTTTATAGATATATAAAATAACAAATTAAAGTTAATAAATTAATAAATGATTCCAATAAGTAAACATTAACTTCTGAAATGGGTTTCTCCTACATCTATTAGAGATAATCATACTGCAAACAGCATTTTTGTATCATTTTGATGAGCTAGAAAGTGCTCACTTAATCTCCTTATAGGAAGAACCACTAGAGCAAATAATGGTCATAAAACATATTCAGGGTCATATAGCAAATTAGTGTTTGAACTAGGAATAAAATTCTGATTTGCATTCAAATGCCTATTATTCATCTAGTCTAGGTTATTGGTGATGGGATGGTAGTAGGGAAGGGAAAAAATATTCCCCTCCCCTTCATGATCCTAGAAAGAAAATCTTTTTCTCAAATCAAAATAAACGTGTTACAAATTTAAACAGACTTTTTCTAAAACTTTCTGATTGTCACAAGATAAAATCACATGAATTCTGAACAAATGTGTATCTCTTTAAGAAATGCTTTTAGATCACAGAACACAGCTTGCAAACTTAAAATTATTTGATTCACTGTCTAATATTCTCCATACAAAACTTTAGTCTTTTCTATTGTAATTACTAGTTCCTACTAAGCAATTATAACTTAAGGAATTTTCTCATTAGCTTTATTAATAACTTTCCTCATAGTTTACTTTCTACTCTATTTGGAACCCTTTATGATCCCCTGTCCAAATACAGAGATTCTCAAGGGCATACTAAGAAGTCTGCCTAAAAGGTTAGAGAAACCAGAGAAACAGAGATTATGGCTTCCAATAAGTACCAGCAAATAGGGAGAAATAGGAGAATAAAAAATTGTCAATGTCTCTCTTAAGGCAAAAATTAATTTATTTTACATAACTTATTTTTCCTAGGTAATTTCTCTAATTTGAACATAAAGTTAGATAGTATCTACCTCTCTACCACAAAACTGTGTTTAATAGGAATGAGGGACTGGTCTTGTAGGAAAGAAGAAAATCTCTCCCTCTTACGTTTTAATAATGTCCATATTAGATATTAAAAGCAAAGAGCATATTTAAACAATGTCCATGTTAAAGATTAGATGCAAAGTGTTTTCATATACTTTGGCTAAATAATATGAATTAAACATTTCTTGATATTGATACAGTTTTTTTATGACATCAACCTATCTTTAAAGAACTGTATAAAATCTTCATATAAATACAACTAATTGAATCCACACTCCAAAGTGTTGAGAGTAACACTCCAAAGTCTTTATGATGAAAATCTCTCTAAATGAAGATTATTCCTAGGCCTTCCTTTACAAATAAATCAACACACAAATCCTTAGCTTTGTTCAATATAACTGAATGAGTATGTTAATACTCAGCTAGTATGATTTTTAAAACTTGAGGTCAGCAGCCCTGCAGGTTATAACTGGAGGACACCTGAACCTACTTGTCGTGTGCCAAACAATGACCTTCACCAAGAACTCTTCTTTCACAGTTCAGCCCACAAACTCCAGCAAATTAAAAGTATTTATGAAGTAAAGAGGAATTTCAACTCTGATAATCTGAAGAGATTTACCTCGACTTTAATAAGAAACCTTGCTTTCCCCACCTGCAGTCAAGAGCACAGGCTTCTGCTTACCTTCCTCTGGGGCCACTGGCCTCCTGTGTCGGCACTTCCAAATCTTGGGAACTGAAATTGACTGACCATGTCTTGGGTTATAGTAGCAGCACGCACCCATGGTGCCAAAGGGTGGGGAGCCTGCGGCAAACATGATGGCTTCTCAGGACAGCTTGAGAAGAAGGAACGTGTGGAGGATGCCCTTCCCTGGCTCCATCGAAGGAGCAACTGGTACAGTGCCACCTGGGAAGAGACTCTGCCAAGCAGTAATGAGTCAACCTTCCGTATGCACAGTGGGCCAGACAGGTTTCACCACTTTACAGTCATATTAATGACAAAACCAAACTATTCTTCAAGAGCTTCTTTTTATTTTCTTCTTTTTTCAGGGGAAAGGAGGTGATCACTTTTCAAAAGATGTTTTCAATTAAACACAGAAACCTTTTTTTTTTTTTTACCTTTTTACCTATGATTTTTAAAAAATCATCCCCGAAAACTAAGTCATATATGAACTGTCCCTTATTCTACTCTAAAAACAAATGATTCTACTATATCTGTCTTCAAAATGTGTTAGGGACTTCATCTTCAGATTTCGAAAGCCAATCAACCTCCTTCCCTACCTCCATAAAGTGACCTGCAACACTACATGTAGCCTTGGATGTAGATCTGAACTATGAAAAATCACTGTATAATTATCTTAATGAGACTTTGTGTTTATATCGAGCCTTTTATCTAAAGAGCTCAAAGACTTTGGCTAATGTGATCTTATTAAACTTCATAACACCCCACTCAGGAATGCAATAATAAGGACTATCAATTTGATCAGGTGGGGATGGGGGAAACTGAGAAGTTAGTGATTACATGACTCAATTGGAGATCACAATGCTGGCTGAAGGCAGTGTGATTCAGGACTCTGAACGCTCTTTTCAAGGACATACCCAACTGACCAGAGGAGGGCTTCATGTTGAAATGAGAATTAGCTTTCACTTCTTTTGCTCTATGGTTAAAAAAAACCAAAAACATAAAAATAAGGAAAATAGAAATTATTTTGTTTGCAAATTCTGGCACACATGCTGAAGACAGCAGATGTGCTAACTCCAGTCACTTTATTGCCCGCTTTACCCTTTCCTTTCCCAAAGCCACCACCATCTTCCAAATAGGATGGTTAGCCAGTGAACTTTTTTCATGCACAGAAAGAAAGAAGTTTTCAACATTGGCCATCCTGTGCATGTTCACTGTGAGATATTCAAACACTATGGAATTCTACAGTATTTTAGGCGGACTTCTTAGTATGCCCTTGAGAATCTCTGTATTTGGACAGGGGATCATCAACAGTTCCAAATAGAGTAGATAATAAACTATGAGGAAAGTTATTAATAAAACTAATAAGAAAATTCCTTAAATTATAATTTCTTAGTAGGAACTAGTAATTAAAATCTCATGTTGTCATTCCCAGAGATTACCACTGTCATATGTGGGGATGTATGAATACACACATGTAGTGAAGCCAGACATTCCGTTCTGCATAATGTTTTGGTTGTCTTCATTTTCCTATATTCCTTGGTCATCAGTTTTTGTCAGCTCAGATATCAGTACACCATTCTTTTAAGTGACTACATATCCCCCTTTTTTTTGGAAAGTTATTAATAAAACTAATAAGAAAATTCCTTAAATTATAATTTCTTAGTAGGAACTAGTAATTAAAATCTCATGTTGTCATTCCCAGAGATTACCACTGTCATATGTGGGGATGTATGAATACACACATGTAGTGAAGCCAGACATTCCGTTCTGCATAATGTTTTGGTTGTCTTCATTTTCCTATATTCCTTGGTCATCAGTTTTTGTCAGCTCATATATCAGTACACCATTCTTTTAAATGACTACATATCCCTTTTTTTTTTGTAATCCTCATCTGAGGGTATTTTTCCCATTGATTTTTAGAGAGAGTGAAAAAGAGGGAGGGAGGGGAAGAAAAGGGAGAGGAGAGAGAGAAACATCGATGTGAGAGAGACACATCAATTGATTGCCTCCCACACACACCCCAACCAGGGCTGGGGATTGAACCTGCAATCCAAGTATGTGCCCTTGACTGGGAATCAAACCCAGGACCCTACAGTTGGCACAGGTCAATACTCTAACCACTTAGCAACACCAGTCAAGGCTATATATCCATTTTTATGTATGTATGTACAAGAATATACTAAAATTTATTTTCTCTAACCCCTTTTTACTGGATATTCGGGTATTCCTTTTCTTTTCCCATCTTATACAATCCTATATAATAAAGAGGGGATATGCAAATTGACTGTCACTCCACCACAAAGATGGGGGTGCCCACAGCAGAGGCGGGGGGAGAGGTATGTGCCCTTGACTGGGAATCAAACCCAGGACCCTACAGTTGGCACAGGTCAATACTCTAACCACTTAGCAACACCAGTCAAGGCTATATATCCATTTTTATGTATGTATGTACAAGAATATACTAAAATTTATTTTCTCTAACCCCTTTTTACTGGACATTTGGGTATTCCCTTTCTTTTCCCACTTATACAATTATATAATAAAGAGGGGATATGCAAATTGACTGTCACTCCACCACAAAGATGGGGGTGCCCACAGCAGAGGCGGGGGGAGAGAGGTTTCTGTAACACAAGATGGCTGCACCCACAGCAGAGGCCGAGTTCCAGTAACGAGCCTTAACGAGCAATCAGCAGGGACCTTAGGCTACACTCCCCCACCCCTTTGGGGCTTGACAGGGGACCTCAGGCCATGCCCCCCACCCAGCAGGGCTTGACGGGGGACCTCAGGCCACGCCCCCTTCCCTGGTGCCAGGCTGAGGGACCTCAGGCCATGCCTTCTGCCTTAGCTCCAGGCTGGGGGATGCAACCCAGGTATGTGCCCTTGACTGGGAATCAAACCCAGGACCCTACAGTTGGCACAGGTCAATACTCTAACCACTTAGCAACACCAGTCAAGGCTATATATCCATTTTTATGTATGTATGTACAAGAATATACTAAAATTTATTTTCTCTAACCCCTTTTTACTGGACATTTGGGTATTCCCTTTCTTTTCCCATCTTATACAATCCTATATAATAGAGAGGGGATATGCAAATTGACTGTCACTCCACCATAAAGATGGGGGTGCCCACAGCAGAGGTGGGGGGAGGGAGGTTTCCGTAACACAAGATGGCTGCACCCACAGCAGAGGCCGAGTTCCAGTAATGAGCCTCAACGAGCAATCAGCAGGGACCGAGGCTACGCCCCCCCACCCCTCTGGAGCTTGACAGGGGACCTCAGGCCATGCCCCAAGCCCGGCAGGGCTTGACGGGGGACCTCAGGCCACGCCCCCTTCCCTGGTGTCGGGCTGAGGGATCTCAGGCCATGCCCCCTGCCTTGGCCCCAGGCCGGCCTGGCAGGGCTTGATAGGGGACCTCAGGCCATGCCCCAAGCCCGGCAGGGCTTGACGGGGGACCTCAGGCCACGCCCCCCACCCAGCAGGACTTGACAGGGGATCTCAGGCCATGTCCCCCACCCGGTGGGGCTTGACAGGGGACCTCAGGCCGCTCCCCCCGCCCTGGCACTGGGCCAGGGGACCTGAGACCGCACCCCCTGCCTTGCAGGGCTTGACAGGGGACCTCAGGCCGTGCCCCAAGCCCGGCAGGGCTTGACGGGTGACCTCAAGGTACACCCCCCTCCCAGTGGGGCTTGACAGGGGACCTCAGGCCACGCCCCACACCCAGCAGAGCTTGACAGGGGACCTCAGGCCATGTCCCCCACCCGGTGGGGCTTGACAGGGGACCTCAAGGCGCGACCCCTGCCCTGGCCTGGGCTGGGGGACCTCAGGCCATGCACCCTGCCCTGGCTAGGGGTCCTCAAGGTGCACCCCCTGTCCCGGGCCGGGGGACCTCAGGCCGTGCCCCCTGCCCTGGCACCGGGCCAGGTGACCTGAGGCTGTGCCCCCCACCCAGCGGGACTTGACAGGGGTGGGGCCGGCTGGGTCTGGATCTAGCCCAATGGGGGTGGGGCCAGCTGGGTCTGGGTCTTGCATGATTTCAAGGTGCATGTGGGTGGGCAGGAACTTGACTCTGGTCCCCCACCCAGCGGGGCTTGACAAGGGTGGGACTGGCTGGGTCTGGATCTAGCCCAATGGAGGGGGGGAGGCCGGGTCTGGGTCTCGTGCGATTTTGAGGTGCACATGGGTGGGCGGGGACTTGACTCTGGGTCCCATGGTGTGCCCCAGACTCTGACAGGAAGAAGATTTTCATATACATTTTACTAATTTTCTTTCATCTCTGACACTTCTTTATAGAGAAAGGGCAAATAGCAACAATAAAATATTTCCTCTAATTAACCCCCTTTTAATGTGCATGGATTTCATGCACTGGGCCACTAGTGCAGTAAATATCCTTGTATGCTAACATTATGTGTTTTAAAAATATTTCTTTGGATCTATTTTCCATTTTTTACATGATTCAGACCTCTTGTTTGTGAAAATATACCTGTTGCTCTATACACTGAGATGCTGATGGTATTGTGACTCTGTAGCCTCTGATGAAAACTGATTTCCTCTTTCTTCCCATCTCTGCTTGGTTTTATTTATTTGATTGATTTATTTGTGTGTGTGTGTGTGTGTGTGTGTGTGTGTGTGTGTGATTTTTTATTTTATTGTTGATAGTATTACAGATGTCTCCTATTTCCCCCTTCCTCCCCCTTTGCCCACCCCCTACCCACGCCCCAGGTTGTTTTGTGTGTGTGTGTATGTGTGTGGGTGTGTGTGTGTTTTAATATGTTTTATTAGAGAGAGAGGAAGGGAGAGGGATATATAGAAACATCAATTGGCTGTCTCTTGCATACCCCTCACTGGGGATTGAGCCCACAACCCGGGCATGTGTCCTAACAGGGAATCAAACTGGTGACCTCTTGGTTCATGGGTTGATGCTCAACCACTGAGCAACACTAGTCAGGTGGCAGAGGTTTTGGCTTTATCTGCAGAACACTACTTTGCTTTATCTATAGGACCCAAAAAATGTGAACTGGAGAACATTCCACATGAGATAGATGGGAGGACATGCTAGTGATATTGTAAGAAAACAATACTTACAATCACCCATGTAGGACTCACAGCCCACTTTCTCCAAGACCTAGTCCAACAAAAAAAATTAATTCCTGGACTTCTATCAAGACAGAGTGGTGGGTCCTATGTTTTATTTTGTGTGTGTGTGTTGGGGGGGGGTATTTTACAAATAAGACTTAGATCATGTGCCTACATTTGAGTTTGAGCACCATAATAACTGATTATATTGTGCCTCTGCCCCCTCAGACCAAATGGGAGATTCAGTGTCACATTCAATCCAATGCCGATGCCCTTTACAATCTTGTGGATTGTCTATAAATTGAAAGCCCAAAGGAGTGTTCTACTCCCTTATTTCCAGTGGTATTAGCCACAGTATCACAATTATTTCCACATGGATATCCTGTGTCTATTATCTTACTTCCAAATAATGCACACAGTTCACATTTTACTTTGTATTTTAAAAACTAAAGGAGAAGAAAGTAATAGACTTAGAGCCACAACATGAAAAACCTAGAACTTAAGGCGGTCACCATCATTGTTTTTCCTATTAACTAATTCATTTGTTCACTTACTAAATATGTATTGCAAGTAAACAATGTGAATAAGACACAGTCCATGCTTTCAAGGAGCTGACAGAACATTCAGAGCCACGGACAAAGAAAACAGGCAAATAAAAACAATACTCCTGAAGTGCAGGGAAGAGTTCCTGGAAACTGTTACAATTAACAAATAGAGAAACAACAACAAAAACCACACACCTTGCTAACACAATGAAGTGCAGTGTTCTTGGGAATGTGAAGCCTAAAAGATTTTTAATACACTTAGCTCCCCTCACCAAGAAAGTGAATAAGTTGAGAAGCCTTATTTATTTATTTATTTATTTATTTATATTTTTAAAATATATTTTATTGATTTTTTACAGAGAGGAAGGGAGAGGGATAGAGAGTTAGAAACATCGATGAGAGAGAAACATCGACCAGCTGCCTCCTGCACACTCCCTACTGGGGATGTGCCAGCAACCAAGGTAAATGCCCTTGACCGGAATCGAACCTGGGACCTTTCAGTCCGCAGGCTGATGCTCTATCCACTGAGCCAAACTGGTTAGGCTGAGAAGCCTTGTTTATTCTTGACATAGTCCAATTCTATTTGTTTCTACCCCTTCTTAAAATATTGCTGTGTTCTCTAAGCTCAAGTAGCCAAGTAACTGCACTCTTCAAAAAGAAAGAAATTTTTTAAAACCATTTAGTAACACTTTTCTCCAAAAAGTACATACTATAGTGGGAAGGAAAGATAATTCAAAATTGGTTTTATAAAATTAATATTGATTTTAGACTATGCACATTAGGCCCACCCAGTCTTTTTTATTTAAATATATTTTATTGCTTTTTTACAGAGAGGAAGGGAGAGGGATAGAGAGTTAGAAACATCGATCAGCTGCCTCCTGCATGCCCCCCACTGGGGATGTGCCCGCAACCAAGGTACATGCCCTTGACTGGAATCGAACCTGGGACCCTTCAGTCCACAGGCCGATGCTCTATCCACTGAGCAAAACCAGTTAGGGCCCACCCACTCTTTAAATGTTCCCCATAGTAAGTTTCATGCCTGCCTGCTAGGTGTCCTGAGAGTATAAAACATAGCAGGATAAACAACAGGCCATTATCCTATCATCATCTTCTAAATAGTTCCACTCAATAATCCAGAAATGTTTGAATCTAATGGCCACTGACAACACAAACAATATGTGAAAGAGAAACCTTGTGTCTATGTCAAATCCATGAATGGTGAATTGACCCATGTTGGCCTGTCCTACTTCAAGTATGCTCCTCCAAAGAGCTGAGAATAAGGGTCTTTGTTCTAATTGCTGTGTGCACTCAGGTTAGAAAAGTTAACTTTTCCAAGCCTAGTTTTTGTCATCTAGAAATGGAGGCAATATATAACCTTCCTCAAACACTCTAGAAGGGCTTACAGATAATACACAGAAAGCATCTGACACGCAGTCAGCTATAGTAATTATTAGCTATCATCTGGGAAAGTAAATTTTTTGAACCCAGTCTTGAGGACTAGTTCTAAATGAAAAGTTATACTATTCCTGGGTTGTAAATGCCAAGACGGTAGACAATACCTGTAAATAGTTATTTAAAGGAAGTATCTATGGAAGATTACAAATTAGTAATGTTTGGTGTTTAAACAATTGCTCTTGAATTTGGATATCTAAATTATACTTTAAAAAATAAGAATAGGGTTCATTAAATGACCAACTTTGTATGGCGGAATTTTCCTAAAAGCTCCCACAGTTTTAGTAACTGGGGTGTTCTTCTCTTCATGTGAGTTTATCAAGGAAGTGTTTCATTAATATTAAATATCTAACTTTTTAACTTCCTAAGTAGGATTGATTGCTTATTTACATCCCATTTAAAAATGCCAAATTTCTTTCTAAAAACTATCTCTTTCATAATCCATGATTAAAAGCTCTTCGTTACAATAAGTCACTAGGCTGGAACTAAAGATCTATATATGAGATAATAATAATAATAACACCAACCTTACAGTGAAGTTTTGAGAACCAGATAACACAGATGAAAGGGCTTTGCAAATGATAAAGCACTGTCTAAATGTCCCCCTTTGGCAGTTGCGGCTGCCACAGCTGTTGACTAAAAGGAGTTTATCCCTGGAGTGTTCACCCTCATTAGAAACACAGTTGTGATCAAGCACCATGTGATGAGATACAGAGAGTTCTCCTAGATTGAGAGGAGGAAGAGATGAGTGGAGTGACGGAAGTAACAGCATGAATGAGACAGCATGGGGGAGGGGAGTGGCCTCAAATGGGCAAGAGATGGATGAGAGGAAGGAGAGGGGCACTGTGGGAAAATGGTCCAACAGAGCAGCATGGAGTGTTCACACATAATATGGAGCCTTGAGATACAGAGTCTGTGCAGGGAAGCAAAGTGTGAGATAAAGCCAGAAAGGAAGGTGAGTAAAGGTGGTGAAGAGCCAATGTCCACAACATCCAATATTTTTTCAAGTAGGTCAACTCTACATCTATTCTTACTATCCACTGAGTACTTACATTACTTACCAGAGGCCAGGTGCATGAATTTGTGCAGGGTGGAGTCCCTCTGCCTAACAGGGAGGGACCGGGAGAGGTTGGCTGGCCAGCCCCGCCCCCCATCAGGGCAATTGGGAGAGCTGGCCAGCGGGGGGTAGGGGCCATGGGAGGTTGGCCAGCAGCAGGAGGTTGGCTGTGGGAGCGCACTAACCACCAGGGGTCAGCTCCTGCATTGAGCATCTGCTCCCTGGTGGTCAGTGCGCATCATAGCAGTCATTCCGGTCATTTTGGTCATTCAGTCATTAAGGTCCCTTAGGCTTTTATATATAGAGATATTCAAGTTTATCATTTATCAGCCTTCAAATCTCATTTTAAAAGTCCCACACGTGAAGGATGTAGCAGAGGGTTCTTGCACTTCTGCTCATTCTTCAGTAGGTGAGAGATAAAGGGAAGTGGTAGGAAATGGGCTGAAAAGGGAGAGCTGCACATCCTGGCAGCATTCCCAGGATGGAGGCAGCTCCGCGGATGTAAAGAGAAAGCAGTAAAGCAGCAGTGTAGGCTGCAGGCAGGTTGGAGCAGAAACCAGGGGAAGGAAGGAAGACAAATGACTTGTAACTACCAATTTGCAGGGCCATGAAACCTGAACTCTTCTGGATCCGCCTTCCTGGTGAGTCCTCTGGCTCCAAAACCCTGGAAAGGAAAACTGATACCCATAAAAAAACTGGCTGAGTAACTACAAAGTGTGATAAATGCTTCATCTTGATTAAAGGCAGTGGTTTTTCTGACAAAGAAAAATCGTGGCTGGTTGACTCCGCAGAGAGGTTATAATGCATGGTTACACGTGGGAGTTTGAGAGAACTGCATAATGCATGTTGCAAACAGACATGTTGACCATTAGGAGCTGGGAGGAGAGAGGCAAATGAGACAGAGTCCTAGCCACAGTGAGCAAGGAGGAGATGTCACATCTTACATTCCCTCCAACAGAGGGGAGGTCAGGCTGGCCTTGTTTTTCTTTGGGACTGTGGTCTCCAAGTGAATCAATAGTAGGCTGAATCATCGTAACTCAACCACAGATATCCATTAATTTTCAGTAATACCATGGTTAATGCTCCTCTAGTTTCAACCTGGACCCTAAGACCTTTTAACCAACTCTATTCTGTCCTTACATGGACCGTCACTTAATCCCAGTCTCAAGGGATAGACAAGAATAACCAAAAAGTTGAGTCAATAAGTGAATTACGATCTAACTATGAACAAAACAATCCCTATTACTTACTAAACAAAATCCAAGTGTAGCTGTCTTTGTTAAATTAAAGAAATATATTTTAAACACTGGTATACCTTTTAAAATAGAAGTCAAATCTGTATGCCTACTAAAGCTACTCAACCAGGATAAAAGTTGAAATAAATATGTTTTCAAATCAAACTCAGCTCCATCCCAAACCAAAGCTCCCTTGTTCCAGTGCCTCTCTGGGGCTGTGGAGCTCCCTTCTTGGGTATAGGCTGTGCCGTGCCCAGATGATTTCAGGCAGGTTTTATTGTAGTGATACTTAGGAGGACACCAATGCCACATCCACTCGCAGTGCCTGTGGAGAAGTAGGTGCAGCAAATCCAAGATCCCCCAGATGATTTCAGGCAGGTTTTATTGTAGTGATACTTAGGAGGACACCAATGCCACATCCACTCTCAGTGCCTGTGGAGAAGTAGGTGAAGCAAATCCAAGATCCTATCCCTAAGTCTCCCTGAAGAGTAATAGGATGAGATGGTGGCTATACCTCTGAGTGATGTCATGTCTCTGTTCATGCTAGAGGAGGATTTGGATGGAGAAGTGGGAGAGGCAGCAACAAGATAAGGGAGAGATGCCTGGCCAGTGTGGTTCACTAGTTGAGCATCAACCTATGAACCAGGAGATCATGGTTCAATTCCCAGTCAGGGCACGTGCCTAGGTTGCAGGCCTGATCCCCAGGAGGGGGCATGCAGGAGGCATCAATGATTCTCTCTCATCATTGATGTTTCTATCTCTCTGCTTCTCTCCCTTCCTCTTTGAAATCAATAAAAATATATTTTAAAAAGTAAAAGAATAAAAAAGAGAAGAGAGAGGGAGAGAGGGGAAAGGAGGAGAGAGATTGAGGATATAAATGAATGAGAGACAGAAAAGCTGATCAAGGCAGATGCCCAGACACGGAGATGCAAGAGGTATGCAGGCTGCAGGCTTGTTGAAACAGAAACTGGGAATGAGGCCAGAGGAAGGAAGAGAGCACGGTGGTGGGAGCAGGAGAGATGCCTAACAGAAGTAGGATGGAGAAACAGAGAAAACAATTTGCCCTGGAAAAAAAGAATAGAAAGCAGATTTGTGGGTCACCGAAGGCCGTAATTTCTAACAACCTCAGAAAACGGCAAGGAACAGCTGATCACTTGAAAATGTGGTCATGACTGTTCCTTAGACAAGACCAGAAATGAGGGCTCTAATTCTGGGCTTTGGATTCCTGAAGGATCTTGAAGATTCAACACCACTCTCTGTGCTCCCATAGCCTGCATTTGTTCACCAGTGAATGCTCTCTCCACGTCCTGAAAGGAGAACTTATATTCCTATGATGTTTCCAGGCCCATTTATGAAATACCTCACAGGAGTCACCACTGTCATTACACTGAAACATCAAGATAGTTTATGTAAAGACATATTTTAAAGCCGAGGTAACATAACTCTCAGGGAAAACAGCAATCAGGCAACCCCACAATGTGATTAGCTATCAGAATTTGGGGGCAAGAATTGAAAAAACTCAGTGAAGTCTCAAAACTTTAGGTTGTAAATAAGTGCTTTATATACAAATACTTTAACATATCAAACCTTAAATTTTCAAATGAACAAAGGTTGGTAAACCACCAATCTTAACTGAGCTGAAATAAACCTGAGGCTGGGGTGGCAGTCTGTATAAATAATATTAAGATTATTTTTAAAAATGTTTAAAACTCGGTAACTTTTAGAGCTTTGTCAGTACTTGAGCCCTCCCTCATTACTAACTTTTTAAAAAAATATATTTTTATTGATTTTAGAGAGGAAGGGAGAGGGAGAGATAGAAACATCAATGATGAGAGAGAATCATCAATCAGCTACCTCCTGCATGTCTCACATTGGGGATCGAGCCCACAACACAGGCATGTGCCCTGACAGGGAATCAAACCGTGACCTCCTGGTTCATAGGTCGACACTCAACCACTGAGCCACTCCAGCCGGGCCCTTATCACTAACCTGAAATACTTATTACTAACATACCTTCCCATTGGCAGGTTAAACTGGCATTTTCTGATGTCTACTTCATAGCACACATTATGGGAGACACCCACATGATCTCACCTAATCTCACTACCGGTGTTATTATCCCAATTGTACAGAAGAGGAGACTGACGCTGGGGGTGGTTAAGATCACATGACTGGGAACTGGCAGAGCCAGGATACAGACTGAGAGCTCAGAGTCAAAGTCTGGCGCATCTTGTAAGATACCAGACTGCCTCCATCATTCATACCTGTGGCCAGAAAGGAGTTGGCTATCATCCAGAAAGTAGGATGCTGGAATGTAAATATTATCTTCTTGTTCATCTACAAGCATGTCAAATATTTCACAATAAAAATATATACGAAGTAATGTAATAGACTAGACTATGTTACCCCCAAATCTGTATGTTTCTCTAACTCTTAGGACTTCAGAGTGTGACTTTATTAAGAGATAGGGCTTTTAAATAGGTGATTAGGTGCTCAGCTCAGCAGCACATCTATATATATAAAAGCCTAAGCGATAGTCCGACCGTCTGACCATTCAACTGGTAGTTATGACATGCAATGACCACCAGAGGGCAGATGCTCTGACAGGTAGCTATGATGTGCACTGACTACCAGGGGGCAGATACTTAATGCAGGAGCTGTGGTGACTTGGCAGCTGCAGTTCTTAGGTGACGCACTCAGAACCAGAGAGGAGGGAGCCCGATTCCAGGGTGCATCACCCGAGAACCACCCTCTTACAATCTGGGACCCCTTGGGGGATGTCAGAGAGCCAGTTTCAGCCTGATCCCCGCAGGCCAGGCTGAGGGACCCCACCAGTGCACAAATCCATGCACCGGGCCTCTAGTATACTATAAAATTGGAACTGTACAGAGAAGATTAGCATGGCCCCTATGCAAAGGTAACACACAAATTCACGAAGTGTCCCATAGTTTTTTAAATAAATAAATAAATAAATAAATAAGCAAGCTGGTGTGGCTCAGTTGGTTGGAGCATCATCTCCATACACCACAAGGTTGTGTCCAATTCCAGGTCAACCAATTGACCAATTGATGTTTCTCTCATACACCAATGTTTGTTTGTTTCTTTCTTTCTTCCTTTCTCTGTCTCTCTCTCTCTCTGTCTGTCTCTCTCTCTCTCTCTCCCTCCCTCCCTCCGTCTCTCTTTCCCTCCCTCCCTTACTCTCTCTCAAAAAAATTATTAATAGTTAGAAAATGGACTGACAGCTTTCAGAGGAGAGGGGGGTTGGGGAGCTGGGTGAAAAAGGCCATCAGGATATTGATAAGGGTGGCAGATCAGAGCAATGGAAAAGTGGGAAAACTGAAGTTAACATTTACTAGGTAAATGCCCTCCAAGGGTAATCCAGCCTCAAGTGACAGAAACACCTCTCCCAGCCACTAAATATTATTTAAGTAGACGTGAGAAGAGCTCTTTCAGACCCCGGGAGAAAGCCACTGACCAGATGTAGTATGTTATCAAGATTTTCCCACGTTTGCCTAGACCCTCTCTACAAAAAAGAAAACAGAGATAAGGCCACCCTAGGAAGTGCCCTGAAATGAACTATGCCACTTAAAGCAATTGTTCAGACCAGTTAGGCAAGGGACCTCAAATAATATTTTCCACAGCTGGGACAGAAGAAGGAGGTCAAGAATTTTCTTTTTCTTTTTTCATCCCCACCACTAACTCTAACACCCAAACTTGTCCCTCTTACCCTGTCTTCCTCTCCCTCTATCCTTCTTTCCTGGCTGTAAATGCTTTTTTGGATTCTGATAGTCCAGATTATGAGCAGATGAATGTGTTCAATAAGACAGGACTTCCCTAAAACTCCTCTACAGCTTCAGCATCTTCAGTGAGGACTCTATAAGTACTTCTCCTTCCTGCTCTTCCATGCTCTGTACAGGAGAAATGGACATTACATTTCTTTCTTGGGACTCCTGTCTTCATGCACTGTGGTCTATCACTTTAACTGAAGATGGAAGAATCAGCTGG
The DNA here is from genome assembly GCF_000412655.1 of Myotis brandtii. Classification (NCBI taxonomy): domain Eukaryota; kingdom Metazoa; phylum Chordata; class Mammalia; order Chiroptera; family Vespertilionidae; genus Myotis; species Myotis brandtii. The sequence goes on along the minus strand of NW_005371823.1, from coordinate 1,317,008 downwards.
TCTTTTGCCCAGGCCTCAGCACATAGGTCTCAGGTGTGAAGAAGCTACCTGCGTGCCACTGGTGACAAGAGGAGACATTATATTTCTTCCCAATGTAACCCACACTATGTCTTTGGAAAAGGAGCCCCAGACTGGGGCTGGCATGACATTATGCATGTTACTCACCACTCCGAAGAGCAGAGGGGAAAAATTGCAATAGAAACATTCAAACCTGCAGCTTTTTAGCCTGTCATTCTTCTTGGTCAGGCATTAACCTAAAAAGAATTTCTTGGACCCTGGTGATCTGTTTCCCAGGATTACCTTTCATCTCCTCTGCTGATTCCAAGCAGCACAGCCCCTTGAACTCTCCACCGCAGTCTGCAGCTCCTCCCACGTGCTGTCATGCCCAGACTTGCATCTCTTTCACCACACCCTCCAGGTTCCTCCACAATAATCCAACTTGGAAGAGGAGCCTAGGGGTCTGTTGGTCTGTGAGCACACACCCCCCTCTACTGGACAAACATAAAGAAACATACAGGGCTGGAGGACCACAGAATTCCCCAATAGGAAGAAACCTCTAAGTCACTATCCTTACCCTGTACATGAGAAAGCAGAGGCTTACAGATGTTCCAGGAATCAACAGAATCACAAAGGGAATTGGAGGTCGAGCCCTGCATCTCTCTGCCTCCCATGTCAAGCATCACCATCATGTGGAACCATGTCCTTCTACTCACAAGAAGAAAGCACTAAGTGACTGAGTTCATGGGAGTCTCTAGTTCTGAGATGAAAACCTCTCCAAGGCACAGCCATGTATGAAGAAGTAGAGTGTTGGTTAAAAAGCACTGGGTTGGAGTCAGAGGACCTGGTCTCTAGTTCCATGCCTAGTACCTACAACCTCTGTGAGGCTGGACAAGACCATTTGATGTCTGGGTTTCCCGGTTCTCAATTATGAAGTGAAAGAGAACAGGTGATCTCTAAGGGTGCCTCTCAGAATAGGAGCACAATTGTGAGTGAGTGGGCAAATGAGTGTAAACAGGATCACAACACTCAGGAAAGTGCATTAACTGGAAACCTGGAGACCTTGTCCTAATCCTGGCTCTAGAACCCACCAGCTGCTTGACCTTAGGAAAGTCTGTTCATCTCCAGAACTCTGTGTTAGGAATATGGATCAAGCTAGATGATCTTGGTAGGAAGACTGTACCTTCTCAATCCCTAAGTTCCTACAATCATGAGTAATGATAACTCTGAGTATTAATGCTTTCTTCAAAGGACCCCAAAGCCACAGGGCATGTTAGTACATTGACCTTTCTACTTGTTTATAATATAACTAAGAGTCCATAATTCAAATTATCTGCATGGAGTTCAAAAGAACAGAAATACGTACACTTACTTCCAACCTGTATAATGGGCAAGGTATTAGTCTAAGGTCCTACCATCAAGAGCTTCTGTAAGCCACATTACAGAACAGCCAGGAAACCCCTGCTTTCTATCAAATAGTAAGTAGAACCAGCAAATCACCAAATTAGATCATTAATTCCACTAATTTTAAATTAGGCTGTAGGAATTGACATAAAGTTTAAAAGAAGAGACAAAATAAAACAATGGCAAAGTTATTTTCCAATGGCCTAAGGATGGCTCTGGAAGCAGAGGGGAAGGGTCACTGAACTATCAGGTCCAGCCCACCTCACCCCAAACCGCTCAATAAACAGAAATCTATATGAAAAGAGTATGTTTGTCATGGAAATGCAGTGTCAAAACAGGTTCTGTAGGTGCACCACCATCCACCTGGCACCTGGCTGCTACTACCCTGGAGTCTGGATCTGCTGCAGACCAAAGGGGACACAGCAGGGGATTGGGAGGACTTCATCACCAACTATAGGACTGGCAGCCCCGAGGTCAAGTGGAAGGACACTGAAAGGTAAAAGAAAACTATGACCCTGGAAGACTTGCCTAACCTCTCTGCCATTCAGCTATCTCACCTTCTCTTAAAAAAAATAAATAAATAAAAGCAAATACATCCGAGTCACAATGTTTTGCAGCTAAATTTAAGGCAGCCTATACATTTAAAATATTTTGTTTATTGAGTTTCTCCCTTCAAATTATCTCCCAATATCTCCACCCCCTTTCTGGCCCCTCAAGAAATTTTTTTTGAAAGTGTTTAAATTCAAATGATGTTCTGTTTGACCTGCACCCACTAAGACCAATAAGCACTTTAGATGTTAGATATACAACTATTTGAGGACCTTGTTCCAGAAGTTTCTCTACATATTTTTTTTGCTCCAAAAGGGCAGTGTAAAGTTTTGAGAGTCTTCAGAATCTCACCCCCTATCTTAAGGCCTCATTTGTAAAGACGCATTTCTGAAAATAGAGAGAATATTGCTGTTAAATGTTGGTACAAAATGAACAAGGGTAGGAAGATGTCACTGTGAGATAAGCCAGAACACAGACTAACCCAGTTAGCAAGGAGAATGTTGGCTCTGTCAGCCAGCCTTCCCTGCTGCTGCTTCTCGCTGGCATCCAGTAGGAAAGATCCCTTTCACACCTGACACAAGAATGCACTGTCCTCTGAAACATGAGAAAAGCCATCCCCTGGGGAACAGGAGGCCTCTTGGCAGGAGCGAAGCTAGAGAAACCAAAGCGTAGCTGGCAAGGCCCATGTAAGAAGTGACTTTCCATGGAATACTGTTGGAATCAGTTAGGTTGTGCAATATTCTTAAAATATATTGCTTAAAACTGGGTAGAATCATCACTGTGCATCATGTACCAATACAAAGCTTCCATAAAGCTATGGAACAGTATCCTGTTTTCTGCCTTGTTTCTCTCCATCACACATATGCCCGGCTAACACAGTATAGAAATGACTGATTTTATTTTGGTCCACAATGTGAGCTCCATGAGGACAGGAATTAGCTTATTAACTTTTTAACTTTTTTGGTTTGTTTTGTCCACTACTGTGTCCACTATATCTAGAACAGTGATGAATACATGATAGGTAGTCAATAAATACGGTTGAATGAATGAATGATTTTTGAGTGCCTCGCAGAGATAAGCACACATCACCACGGTGACAGGGCTGTGTTTGTTATTACAGTTCAGAGAAGTTGGTTCCATGGCCACAGGGGACATGGCAATGTGATGAAATCGAGGACAGTGATTCGACATCATCTCTCCTCTGCTATTTACATTAGCAAGTTACCCTCTCTGAGTCTTACTTCCGTTCTCATTCAGATGGAGATGGCATTCCCTGCTTCTGGGACAGGCTGGTTAGGAATCACACAGAAAGTACATGGCATTGAAGAGGTTTAAATCTCCTGGGAGATTATGAAAAATAAGCATTTTATGCACATATACTGCACACCCATATAGACAAGGACAGAAGCATAAGCATAAAGAGAGATGGAAGTGTTTGGGAACAGTTTCAACTAGGAATAGAAAGTAAGTACCCACTTCTGTCTATGGAATAGCTTTGAAACTGCTGCATCCTAATCTTATTCGATGATATTTCTGGATAAGTGTCTAAGCAGGTGATTTCATTGATGAATAATGTTATATTTTTTTTGCCTGAAAATGGAGCAAGGATCAACTAGGAATAGAAAGTAAGTACCCACTTCTGTCTACGGAATAGCTTTGAAACTGCTGCATCTTAATCTTATACGATGATATTTCTGGATAAAAGTGTCTAAGCAAGTGATTTCATTGATGAATAATGTTATATATATTTTTTTCCTGAAAATGGAGCAAGGGTTGTGTTAAGGGTTCCAGAGTGTTTTGGATACAAAATTTGGGAAGGTCAATATAACTCTATCAAAAGAATGTTTTTTCTCTAATTCTTAACACTTTTTTTAAAGCATTTTATTTTCTATATTGCATGCAAGTTTCTTAAATCCTTTCTGGAACAAGGTAAGGCATAAACCAAAGGAATGATTTTTAAAAAGCAGACAGAAATATACCCACTCATCCAATGGGGGTTTCTGTGTGGATCTGATGATGATGGATGTGGAAGTTCTAGGTAAGCAACAGTGTGTCTCCACAGATGTCACTGCAGTGGGGGTTCTTACCCACAGCTTTCTTTAGCCGACACACCCCTTGCCTCCCCGTCCCCTGTCACAGTGAGACCTTCACTACCGCCACCACTCTGCAGGCAGCTGCTCTTCCACATCTGCCTCTTCTAGCTGAGAGGTAGGGACTACAGGGTAGGGGTTTTGAAAGCATCCTGGAATTGTGTCTTCTTTCTCTCTGCCTATCTTAAGTGAGAAGGGTAGCTACAGATTCCTTAGAACAGTGGTTCCTAATGCCGCGACCCTTTAATACAGTTCCTCATGTTGTGGTGACCCCCAAACATAAAATTATTTTCGTTGCTACTTCATAATTGTAATTTTGCTACTGTTATGAATCGTAATGTAAATATCTGATATGCAGGATGTATTTTCATTGTTACAAATTGTTCATAATTAAAGCATAGTGATTAATCACAAAAACAATATGTAATTATATATGTGTTTTCCGATGGTCTTAGGCGACCCCTGTGAAAGGGTCGTTCGACCCCCAAAGGGGTCGCGACCCACAGGTTGAGAACCGCTGCCTTAGAAGAAAAAAGAAGCCTACCTGATTGTGAACCCATGTAATCCCCAAAAGTCAGCATGACACAACTGGTCAATAAAGGCTGTTTAATGATGTCACCAAGAAAGTGTCCTTCCCAGGGAAAGATTTTGAGTCTTGTTCATAGTCCACTCAAGAAAGTAACTTTTCCTACTAAAAGTGAACAATATATTTCCTTCCAACAAGCTATGTGAAAGTCTCGCACATTTCTTTATACTGGGCATGGCTTTTCTATGTGGTATTAGACCTTAGGGAAAGAGGGGAGCCCCAGGTACTGCAACCTCTTCCAGTAGCCTCCACTGTGTGGGCCTCTCAACGCACTGCCCTGCTGCTCTGGTTCCAGGCTTTCTCTCCAGTCCCTGTCACCTTGGAAGAAGTACAGTGATGAGGCTGAGAGATGAGGGACAACAGTGGTAGTCAGTCAAACCTGGGTTGAACTCTAAGTCTGCCCCTTACTAGCTGAGTGACCCAGACAACTTACCTCATTCTCTGACTTTCTGTTCTTTACCTGTAAAACGGGATAGTAGCTATTGTATAGATTGTGGTTTGAACGAAATGTAATATTTATCAAGTGTTCAATTCAGTGCCTGGTACATAAGTGTTCAATAGACAGCGGTTGCTGCTGTTGTTGCTATTATATTTTGGCCAATGTCCATAGGCACACCCTGTCTGCGAGGGCACAGGCAGGGTCAAAGTCAATGCAGGAAAATGAAAGGGATGAAGGAACATGAGAAGAGAAAATAAGCAAATGCCTTCACTGGAAAAGGCCTCCAGGAATTGTCTGTCAGTGGGAACACGATCACTGATTGCCTGCACTTGTGGGAATTACATTTCTATCAGGTAATCTAAAGAGGCGCAGGGAGAGGATGTATCACCATCTCCTGCCAACGGATCCTGCAGCTGTTGTTCCTCATCCCCGAGAGCTTCCTCCTGTTTCATTTTCCCTTCCTCTTGCCAATGCGATGTGTAGCCTCTGCACTCACCTGTTCCTATATTCCCATCATCTCCTCCTTTGTTGTCCTTCCCCAAGACCAGCTTGATATGTCCCCCAGAAACTCCCCCAGAGAGATGCTGCCCTCCTCTTGTTTAACCCTTTAACATGGACACACAGAGGCTTGAATTAACCAAGCAATTCTGCATTTTCATGGTTTACTAGATAACCTGACTCCACCTAGCAGTGAGGACACCGTTGCTGTCTGTCCAACGAGGCACACAGCTTTGATTATTCTAATCAACAGGGTTGCTGAAGTATGACAGCTATGAATCAGGGCTCCTGAACCCACTCAGAGTTACATCCTGCATGCAGAGGTGAGGACCATGGCAGTGGTAAAGGCAAAAGAAAGGGCTCAAGGCAAATGACAGGAGCAGCAGGTACCAAACTCTGCTCTGGGCCCTCGCCATCTCTGACCAACCTGAAGGCCCCTCATATTTCAAATCCCTGGAGATCTTCTTCATGAAATTTCATACCTTGTCTACTCTGTCACAGGGTGATGTGCCTGGGCTTCAGTCATCCCAGAGAATGTTGCTATCCTCTAAGATGGGAAATGGATTAAAGAGGGGGGTGGGAGGAAGAAGGGAAGGGAAAAGAAGGGAAGGGGAGGGGAAGGGGAGAGGAAGGGAGGGGAGGGAGAGGGAGCATGCTCACCCACAGATCCAACACCAGACCTGGGGAATGCTGCTGAGAAGCCTGACCACACACCTGACTGCTCAGTAATCAAGAAGAGCAGCCAGAAAGAACCTTCACAACAGATCACACATTGAACCTCCTTATTTCATGAATAAGAATGATGCGGTTCCTGGGAAACAGACTTACCAAAACCATCTAGACAAGTGGTTAATGGCAAAGCCTAGACTTACCCCAGTCTTCTGTAGGCAAACTTGAAGTTTTATAAAATTTAAAATCAAGTTTTGTTTGTTTTCTCTGAGGATTCTGCTTTTGTATGTATGTGTATGTGTGTGTTGTAAGGTTTCCAAAAATTGTCTAATGAACATTTCCAAATATACATAAAAATAGAAAGAACTTATAATGTAGCCATAGAAAAGTCTTACTCAACAAAACAATTATCAAGATTTAGCCACAGTTGCTTCATCAAATTTTTTAATCCTCACCTGAGGATATATTTTCCATTGATTTTCAAACAGAGTGGAAGGGAAGGAGGAGGTGGGAAGAGAGAAACATCGATGTGAGAGAGACACATCAATTGGTTGCCTCCCGACCAGGGCCAGAGATTGAACCCACAACTGAGGTATGTGCCCTTGACCAGGAATCGAACTGGCAACCATTCGGTCTGAGGGCCACTCTCCATCCACTGAGTCAAACCGGCCAGGGTGTTCCATCAAATTTTTACCTTCATTTTAAATACTGTAAAGCCATTCCCAGACCTTATCATTTCACTCCCGCATACTCTTTAAAATATGGATATTTTCTTGCCCAGCCAGCATGGCTCAGTGGTTGAGCATCAACCTATGAACCAGGTTCCATTCCCCATCAGGGCACATGCCCGGATTGTGGGCTCAATCCCCACTGGGGGACATGCAGGAGACAGCCGATTAATGATTCTCTCTCCTCATTGATGTTTCTATCTCTCTCTCTCCCTCTCTCTTTCTCTCTGAAATCAATAAAATATATATTTAAAAATATGGATATTTTCTTATATAAGTGATTCTCATATTTTTGTTTCCCCTTCTCTCTGAAATCAATAAAATATATTTTTAAAAATATGGATATTTTCTTATATCAGTGATTCTCATATTTTTGTTTCCCCTTCCTCCCAAGAGTTTCATATTCAGTAGGTTTGGGGTGGGGCTGAGAATTTTCATTTCTCACATGTTCCCAGGTGATGCTAGTGATACAGTCAGAGGCCACACATTGAGAAGCACTGTCTTACATACTCACAATGCCATTATCATATCTAACAGACTTAACAGTAATTTCTTGGTGTTACCAAATATCTAGTCTGTATTCAATTTTCCTGATTGTCCCAAAAATGTTGGTTACAGTTGGCTTCTTTCAATTATAGTTTAAAGTCCACACATTACATTTGCTTGCTATATCCTTACGTTTCTTTTACCTGGTATATGTTTACCAGACTAATCAGTCTCCCCTCCCTCCCAACCTGTCTCTTTTGTTTATTGCCTTATAATCTTCAAAGTTGCTAAGAGACTAGATCTTAATTGTTCTCACCACAAATAGGAAATGATAATTATGTGATGTGATGTAGGGTTATGTAATGCTATGGTGGTAATCATACTGCAATATATAAATGTATCAAATCTACATTGTAACTTATACAATTTTATGTCAATTACATCATAATAAAAAAAGAACTCCAGTACAGTCCCACATATGGACTTATCTGTTTGCTTGCTCATGGTGCTACTTAACGTATCCCTCTAGCTTCCACATTTCCTGTGAACTGGAAGTCAGCTCTGGGTGTCTGATTATCTATACAATCAGCTCTTTGGCAAGAATACTCCATAGATGGGGCTGGTTGTGTGGTAAAAATCAAGGTTTAAATTTTTACTAAAATTTTATTGAGAGAGAGAGAGAGAGAGAGAGAGAGAGAGAGAGAGAGATTTGTTCCACTTTTAATGCATCTGTATGTGCTCTGACTGGCATATTGGGATGATGCTCTAACCAACTGAGCTACCTGGCCTGGGCTCAAGGTTTAAATTTTAAACTCAGATCTGAAACATACATTTTTTGCATATTTGGAACATACATTTAAAAACACAACCTTACCTATTTTTAAAGCATTTAAAAATAATCTATGACCTTTATACTAAAGCATACCTTTCTCACTTGAAAGGTATGGATCCCCCTTTTTTTCTAAGGAAGAAAAGAATTTCTCAGATCCTTCAGTAAGCCACACACCTGGGATCCAGTTCTTGGTCACACTGGTTTACACACTCAACACAAATGTTATAAAACCCTATACAAGTTAGCGTGCATTCCATGAAATGCCTGCAATCTAATGAGGATACTGATTTAGTTTCTAAACCACCAAGGCTACTATTTTGTAACTACTACTGTCTTGACACCCACTACTCAGATCCCAACATAAATGTCCTCTGGCTTATGCCAAGCAGGAGCCTGCCTCTCCAACCAGCACAATTCCCCAGGTGGGTGGTGTCCTGATGGTGAGCAGAGGAAAAACAGAGCAAGCTGTTGGGGATGAAATGTGATCTAATGGAGGAAAGTGACCAAAATAAGCCAGCAAACAGAATTCTTCTTGAGAATAAACTGATTCCTAAAAATTAAAAAAGCATGGATGGCATTTTAAGTCATTTTGGCAGATTAGACTTTTATCAAAATGGTTTATATTGGCAAAATGACTTTCTTAGTCATAAAAGAACACTTATCTAACTGAGTAATTTTTTAAAAAAAATTCAAAGGCTAAAAATGCAGAAGGCAAAAACAAAACAAAAATTATACAGTACCAGGGCTCTCCTTCAGCAAATCTCATTTCTTTTCTTTAATTTTTTCCCCATTTATTGATTGACTTTAGAGAGAGAGATATGAAGGGAGGGAGATAGATAGACAGAATGAATATAGATTTGTTCTTCCACTTATTGATAGATGATAGAATGAATATAGATTTGTTCTTCCACTTATTTATGCATGCACTGGTTGATTCTTGTATGCACCCTGACCCCCCAACCCCCACCTCTGGTGTATCTAGACGATGCTCTAACCAACTGAGCTACCCCACCAGGGCCATTTCTCTTCTTGTACACACACAGGCATGAGATGGTGTGAAAAGCACAGACTCCTAAGGGTTAAGTGAAATTTCCATGTAATTAGCCTAGCACAGTAGGGCACACTATAATAAAC
>NW_005371823.1:1292457-1306398 GCF_000412655.1 Myotis brandtii | reverse complement strand
TCTCCTTCCACTCTCTCTAAAAATCAATGGAAAAAATATCCTTGGTAAGGATAGACAATAAGAAAAAAATCTCATTTGAAATAATTAAGGTTTCTTATGTGTTAAAACATTACTCAGGACATGGACTATGGTTTAAGTTAAGAAATTGCCTAAGTACCAAATATTTATCATTAGAATTTGGAATGAGGCTTTTCTACCCCCCCATAAGCTCTATAAAATGTTCATTACTGAATCTATTTATGCCAACTGGGTTCTGGAAATGCAAACATGAACAAAACCTAGCCCTCTATGAAATTCACAATCTACTGATTCCAGCTTCTAGAGAATCTACCCATTGGTCTTTTCTGAACACCTTTGCAGAAATCCAGCAATCTTTTTGCTATGCTATTTCCACAGAGAAGAGTGCTGGGAAAGGAAAGTGAAAAATTTGTGGTGGAAATCAGAAACAATTACTCCCATCTTCACCAGCACATAATATTATGACCATTATGAATCAACAATTAAAAAGTAAGTTTTTAAAAACGCTTACTGCAGGAGAGTAACAGCAAAGCACTTAAAGCTTTAGTTAGATCAATAGAAAAAGTGGATGTTAGCACCAAAAAGAACAATTGTACTGGAAGTTAGAAGATCTAAAGTATTTTATCACTAAACAGTTAAAGCACTTTGGATGGAATATCATTTTCATTACCTGTAACATGAAGGCACTGGGCCAAAGGATCCCTCTCAACTTTAGAATTTTAAAATCACAGTCCATTTGGTACACCCTAGTGACATGATTGCCTGACACTGTTCTTGGCATCTTGTTTACTCTTCATAAGAATGCTATGCAGGACATTTTGTTACTCACAAAGTAGAAAAGAGAAAACTGAGACTAAGAGAGGTCGTATAACTTGCATTAGACCATAGCAGCAGAATTCAGATCCATATCTACACTAATAAAAGAGAAAGATGCAAATTGGTGTCACTCTGCTACGCCCACCAGCCAATCAGGATGAGTATGCAAATAAAACCAACAAAGATGGTGGTTAATTTGCATATGCAGGCACGGAGCAGAGACTGAAGGCTCTGGCACCAGCAAAGACTGAAGAAGACTGACGGAAGACAACTACTGAAGACTGAAGAGGCTTGGCTTCTCCACTGCGGCCGGAGCGGAGAAGCCTCCAGGCTTGGCTTCTCTGCTGTGACTGGAGCAAAGGCCTGGGTCCCGGATGCCAGAGGAAAACTGGTGCCAGCAGCCAGGGAAGGAAGGCCTACTGCATGAATCTCTTCGTGCAACAGGCCTCATATATATGTGTGTGTGTGTTCTTCCATAATGCCCCGTTAAAACCTTAAATCCATCCAACTAAGTGCAGAAAAGCCATGGAGTTTGAAAACTGTAATTTATTTAGTTTCAATAAATCACATTCATACCAAGTAAATGAAGGACAGAAACACATATATGAAGACTAATGAATGAGATTCTTAGGGAGCTTTCAGAAAGACAAGACAGCATTTCAGTGATAGTCACTTTTCAAAAATAATAATGAAGAAAACCTTCTTTGTTAAGCAACACCAAACATCAGTTAACTTTGCAAGCCAAGCCAAGTCTAGATGACTCCTCTGTTATTACAATCACAGAATCAAAATATTTAGACGTGAAAGATTCTCAGAGATAGATTGTCCTCAAAGATTTATTCTAAGTTATTCATCTTATCAATGAGCAAATGGAAATACAGATATATTACGAACTTTATTTCAATTACCATATAAGAGTATTACACTTAACAGAATATCTCAATTTACTTAATTAATGATCAAGTAAAAATTTAATTTATTTTAAAAGCCTTCACCTTTTACAACATATTGACCATGAGCCTAAATAATTATATTGCTTTAAATGGAGTTACTTTATCCCCTTGAGTTTAGGTGCTAATGAAAATAATTAATGATACAAAGGCCACCAAGCAATTGCTTATTGGGGGAATTTCCAGGGCTCCAAAGTAAATACTTAAGTAGCTACTGTAACTCAAAGTCATTGAAAATTCAAAGAAGTTTCTTGTTACCTTCAAATTGGTGGTGGGAACAGGATATGAAGAAAGGAAAAGAAGCATAATTGAAGTTAGGAGACCTGAAGTATTATATCACTAAACAGTTATAGCACTTTAGATGGAATCTCATTTTCATTACCTGTACCATGAAGGCACTGGGCCGAAGGACCCCTCCCAACTTTAGTATTTTATAATCACTGTAAGAGATGACAAATATCAACTAAATCATATTCTCCCATGTGAAGTTTGTAGAACAGCTGAAGGCTTTTAAAAAAATGTATGAAAATTTTTCAGATGCCTTGAAGGTCAATGTCTCTAAAGACTTAACTTTTCTGAGGGATATACTTACATATATTTAAACATGTAAACATATTTCATCTTTCTAGGCAAAGTATACTTCTTTCATTTTTTCAGGATTAAAAATAAATCCTGATAGTACCTCTAAGCAGCAATACACCTGGAAGAAAAATCAATGAATAATAAAGAAAAATAACATTTATTTTGTCCCTATGCGCTGTCCACCCATGGTGAAAAGAACCAGCTTATCTGCTTCTTTAAACTAAGGATGGGAACCACATCTAATAAAATGCTCCATATTAGGTAATGAGTATTAAACACTCTTCTTAAAATTAGAGTTTAATAATATAATGTGCCAGGTGGATACTGGAAATATCAGGGGGAACACTTTGTAAAGTATATAATTGTCTAACCACTATGCAGCACAACTGCAACTAGTACAAAATAATATTGAATGCAAACTTCAATTGAAAAAAAATGTTTTAAAGAATAAATTTTTTAAAAGAGAAATTTGAAGCCCAGAGAATTAATTTCTTTAAGGGCAAAAAAAGAATTAGAGCTGATCTTGAACTAGTTTTAGTGGTTAGATCAAAAAGAAAACAAAGCAAGCAGGACAAAGCATTTGACTTGCAGCCCTTATTTTTGTTTGTTGTTGATGTTTCTTAATATGTTTTTATTGATTTCAGAAAGGAAGGGAGATGGAGGGAGAGATAGAAACATCAGTGATGAAGGAGAATCATTGATCGGCTACCTCCTGCCCTTGACCAGAATTGAATGCAGGACCTTTCAGTCCGCAGCCTGACGCTCTATCTACTGAGCCAAACTGGCCAGGGCTGCAACCCCTCTTTTAACGAGGTCTGATCTTATGGAAGAAGCCACTGGAACTAGTCCATTCACCTATCCAATACATACTGACTAGTCAAGCACTAGACAGTATGATAAATGCCAGAGGCACACAAACATTTTATGATTCCTGCCATCCAGGGGCTCATAATCTAATTAGTGTCAGAGACTTGCCTATAAACAACATGTCAACACCAAGTGTTTTAAATGGAAGAAGCACAAACCCTAACCTGGAAGATTAATGGAAAAGATGCATTTGTGCTGTCTTCACAGATGAGTAGTTTATCATGGAAACAGCATGTGAAAGGCACAGAAGCAAAGAAAGGAAAGAAGGAAAAGAAGAAAAGGTATTATAAAATAAATTTAAAATCATTTTTTTCCAATTTGATATGTGTCAAATAGGATCTTATTTTAATTGTCATTTTCCTAATTGCTGTGAGACTAAGCATATTTTCACATACTCATCATTTAGACTTTCTCTTAAGTGAAGTGACTATTTATCATCTACCCCCATTTTGTCCTCCTAAGTAGTTTGCCTTTTATTAACTAGAGGCCCAGTGCACAAAAAATTGTGCACTTGGGGGGTCCCTCAGCCCGGCCTATGCCCTCTTGCAGTCTGGGACCCCTCGGAGGATGTCTACCTGCTGGCTTAGGCCCACTCCCTGGGGGAATCAGGCCCAAGCTGCCAGTCAGACACCCCTCTGGCAGCCCGGCAGCCCTCGGGGGATGTCCACTTACCAGCAGGGAGCAGACCTAAGCTGCAGTCGGACATCCTTAGTGCTGCTGAGGAGGCGGGAGAGGCTCCCGCCACCACCGCTGTGCTGGCAGCCATCAGCCTGGCTTGTGGCTGAGCAGAGCTCCCCCTGTGGGAGCGCACTGATCACCAGGGGACAGCTACTGCATTGAGCGTCTGCCCCCTGGTAGTCAGTGTGTGTCATAGTGGCCAGTGATTCCCAGGCGCTCTGCTGTTAGGGTCAATTTGCATATTACCCTTTTATTATATAGGATTAGAGGCCCAGTGCACAAAATTCATGCATGGGAGGGGGGTCCCCTCAGCCTAGCCTGCACCTTCTCCAATCCGGGACCCCTTGGTAGATGTCCAACTGCCGGTTTAGGTCCGATACCTCTCACAATTTTGGACTGTTGGCTCCTAATCGTTCACCTGCCTGCCTGCCTGGTTGCCCCTAACTAACCCCCTGCCGGCCTGGTCGCCTCTTACTGTCCCACCTAACTGCCCCCCCGTGCCGGCCTGGTCGCCCCTAACTGCCCCCTGCTGCCGGCCAGGTTGTCCCCAACTGCCCCTTCCCTGCCAGCCTGGTTGCTCCTAACTGCCACCCCCTGCCAGCCTGGTCACCCCTTACTGCCCCCCCTGCCAGTCTGGTCACCCCAACTGCCTCCCTCTGCCGACCTGGTCACCCCCAACTGCCCCCCTGTTGGCCTAGTTGCCCCAAACTGGCCCCCCCTGCCGGCCTGGTCACCCCTCATGACCCCCCACCGGCCAGCCTGGTTGCCCAATGCGGCCTGCTGTTCAGTTGTTTGGTCATCCCTCACTAACCCCCCTGCCAGCCTGGTCACCCCACTCAGCCTGCTTGTTCAGTCGTTTGGTCATCCCTCACTAAACCCCCTGCTGGCCTTGTCGTAGGCAGCCATCTTGTGAGGGCATGAGGGTTAATTTGCATATTACCTCTTTATTATATAGGATTTGTATGAATTCTTCATATACTGGTATTTTGGATACTAATTCTTTGTTGCTCATAAGTACTGCAAATATCTTCTCCCTGCTTTTCTTATTACTTTAAAAACGATATCATTTGTGACAGTTAAATGAGTTTAAATTTATTTAATTTTAATTTTATATTATTTTAATATAGACAAATTCACAAATAAGTTTCTTTATGGTTTGTGCTTTTAAGAAACCTTTTCCTGCCTGGCTAGTGTTTCACAGTGGTTGAGTGTCAACCTATGAACCAGGAAGTCATGGTTTGATTCCTGGTCAGGGCACATGCCCAGGTTGTAGGCATGATCCCCAGTGTGAGGCATGCAGGAGGCAGCCAGTCAATGATTCTCTCTCATCATTGATGTTTCTATTTCTCTCTCTCCCTCTCCCTTCCTCTCTGAAATCAACAAAAATATATTTATTTTAAAAAAATAAATGCTTTCCTAAGACTTCCATATTTCCTACAAAAAGCTGCAGTTTTGCTTTTCACATTTCAGTTCTAAATCCACCTGAAATAGATTTTGTGCATGGCACAAGTAAGCTCCAACTTCATTTTTTCTTTCCATATAGATAATCAATTCTTCCAGCATCATTTATTGAATAATGTATCCTTTCCCAGTCTTTGTAATATCAGTTGTTGCAGGTAGGATTCCCTGGGAAATAGACTGAGAAGAGATTCCCATGCAGGCTTGGTGGAGAAAGGGAGGGAGGCAGGATTGGGCAGAGGAGGTGCAGCTGCCACAGAGGCCTCAGCTGATCGCAGAGGGAGCTCTGAAGCAGGGGTGGCCCTTCAGAGTTGTCCTGCACAAGGCACCAGCACTGAGCTTTTGGACTCTCACACACAGACCAGTCACTGGGTAGGACTACCCTTGAGGAATAGGTGGAATCTCAGGAAAGGTAGCTACTTTGGGCAGAGGGCAGTTCCGAGGGGTGAAGTTGGGGTGGGGGGTGAGGGGAGATGGGACACTCAGCCATGAGCCATCAACCAGCAATTCTCCCAGCAGCTGAGGGAACTAGGGCCTTGATATTAATAGGAGAATTTGGGTGACACACACAGTATCTTCTACACAGCCTTTGTCATGTATGCCCTTTCCAATTTTATGGGCTCACTATTCTTTTGGAGTCTTTTTCCTATGAAATAACTTCCAGATATGTCTCCATTCTGGTCCCCTGCATGTAACCCGATTTGTCAATGGCCTCCTTCCAATATGTACCCATAATTACACCCCAAACGCCATATTTGTCAGATTATTTACAGTACAGTAGTACATTTTTGCCCTTGATATCAATATCTATTACTAATGTAGTCTGGCTTTTGCTTTAAACAGTCACATCACCCAACTGGCTCAAAATCAATATGTTGTCAACTAAAATTGAAACCAAAATCCTTTACTGGTAAGTGGATATTTTATTCTAAATGCAGAGTGTTTCCAGTATCCTCTTGAATTCAATCTTGTTCCATTTGCTTCGGAAGGATTTAACAAGCTCTGATTCTGTCATCTAACACTTCTTTCTCCATCTCATTTTTTCTCCAAAGCTGACTAAGAACACCAATAAGATGTTGAAAAGAAAATATCTGAACAGGATTGGGAACGGCGAGGAGCCTTGTGACATGCAAATGATACCTTTCTGCTGTTTGGCACAGATCCATTCATCAACACTCTAAGCGTGAGGGCTCCTGGCTGCAGACCCTGTGTGTCTTTACGTGGCAGTTGTCTTCCCAGTCACTGGAGGCAGGGACCTTAGCATGATCCTTGACTTTGTTTCCTTCCTCAACTTTAGACCCAATCATCTAGTTTTGAGTCCACAGAGTTTTGGGATCTATTCCTTGTTACTAGCAACACCAAGACCATTACAGACCTGTTTGATTCTTACTCCTATTTACAATTTAGGACGTTCCCACTGTTGCCAAAGCTATTTGCCTTGGAATAAAAGCTAATAGCTATTCCCCTTTTAGGGGTTCCCCACCTGGAAGAGATGACAGTAAGTATTGCCCCTGCTAGAAGAGAAGATGCATGCAGCTTCCCAGGATGTAGTCTGCTGAGAGCATCCATGGGCCTCATTGGCATACAGACTATTGGGCTCACCGAGGATAATGGAAAGGCGGCAGCTCTTTGTGAGGCTGCGATTTGTAAAGATAAAAACAATTCCTCACATTTGTAATGCACGTTCATGTATTCTGTCTCCTTTCATTCTCACAGCAACTCTGAAAGAGTGATATTACTAACCCGTTGTTGAGTATGAGAGCTGGAGAAGTATGTTACGCAGAGACACATAGATAGCAATTGACAGAGGCAGGATTTAAACGTGGGCTTCCTAATTTCAAGGCAGTTGTGAATTAGGAAACTAATTTCAACTAAACAGTTGTGTGAATCACGGTCTATTTGGCACGAAAAGGAAAAAGCCATCTAAAGGCAGAGGAGTTCTGAAAGGACAGCCCCCGAACCTCTAAAAGGAAAATATTGCCCAGAAGACACAGGAAGTGATTTTTCTGGTGACACAGAGGCTGAGATGGAAGAGCTGCTGCAGCTGAGAAGCAGACGCTTTCCTGATTTGGGCTCTCTGTAAGATTAGTCATACATTATCATATGACTTTTCAAGACATTTGCTCTTAAAGGAATTAGAAAGATGGCAAGAAAATAGTAGTGCTGCTCTTTAGAATAAAGCTGCAGGTGTGTGATTGCAGTATCATAATTACTTACTAGATGGAATCCTGCAACTCCATGATATTTGCTGATAACATAAAACTGGTTGTAAAAGCTATATACCCAAAGCCTAATGGATGCTTAAAGACAATTTGGAGAAGTAGCATCTTGGACCACATGCAGCAGCTGGCACTTGGAAGGCATAGGTAGTTATTTGGAGACAGCTGTATTGAGGCCAGATGTTAATCTTATGATTAATGGTAAAAAAAAAAAAAGTTGTGATCACAGTAACAAATGTTAAACAGGAAACTAGCATTCTACCTTCAAGAACAGCAGTCTACCTTCCTGTATTAATGCAATGTACAATGTCAGTAGGATAATACAAAAATAATAGACTTTCATGTTTACAAGTGTATAGGTCCCTATATCTGATATAGTCTATAACAATTATTCAAAATCATTACAAAAATGGTTAAGTGGGAATTAAATTGTTTCTCAAGGATAACTCATCTATATCATTTCCCTTTAATAAAATATTTACACTTACAAGATTGTGAATTCATTTAACAAAGCTATCCTTAGTATAATAATTTATGTCCCTTTAGTTAAAATTTCAAGTAATCACATCTCATCTTGTCATAGTGAATCTCGTATGCACAATAAATAAAAACCCATTCAACAATCAGCATTTATATAATATATGCTCTAAGCTATATCAAGTGTGATGCTGTGTTTTAGAGAAACAAAGGTAAATAAAGCTTGGTCTCTGCTTCCATAGAGTTTATATTTAGACAGACATGTAAATAATTATGGTATAATGCGATAATGTGTAAAGTTCTATGAACTTTTTCATTCTATGATGAGGGAGGCTTTATAATAGAGATAACATTTAGAACTTTAAAAAGACTTTATCTTGAAATAATTTTAGACTTACAAAAAAGTTGAAAAATAGAGAGTTCCCTATACCCTTCCCAATATTATGCAAAAATTTACATTTGCATAACCAAGGTTAGGATGGATTTTGAAGAATGCCTAGGAATTTATCAAGTATCTCATGTAAAGAAAACATTTATGAATAAAACCACTGAGTTATAAAATACTATAATAATATCTAAATATTTTTGCAAAACTATTGTGCCAAGCCTTTTAAATATATCACATAATCCTTAAAACAACTCATAAGTATTTAAAATATTATATCTATCACCACTTCTATTTACATACTGAGGCAGTTGCCAATCTTCTGGTAGATAGCAGAGCTGGAATTTGACACTGACGTGTTCAGCTTTCGCACACATGCTCTCAACCAGTACACTGTGATTAATGATCCAGAAATGGAGAACAGTCTATTGTATATACACATTAGATTACATTAGGGAAGGCTGTTGGGACAGTGTCTGACAGTGGAAGGAGAAA
The DNA here is from genome assembly GCF_000412655.1 of Myotis brandtii. Lineage (NCBI taxonomy): Eukaryota > Metazoa > Chordata > Mammalia > Chiroptera > Vespertilionidae > Myotis > Myotis brandtii. Next base: position 1,297,453 of record NW_005371823.1, on the reverse strand, counting down.
ATAAGACCAGAAAGAGGATGTAAAGCCCTAAGTAATGGAAGGCTACTGTGATAGGCAGAATTCTAAGCTAGTCCCCTAGATTCCTGTCCCCTGGGGGACATGCCCAGAATAATCTCCTCTCCTTGAGCGACAGCAGAATCTGTGGATATGAACGCATGTCACTTTCACGATCCAGTTATGTATGTTATACGGCAATGGCAGTGGCAAAGGAATTCTGCAGATAGAATTGTGCTCCCTGGTGTACTCACACCACTCCATTGGTTTGGGCCTCAAATTCTCAAGCCATTTTCTAGACCTAATTACTCTTTTCCTGGCCTTGATTCCTGCTTCCACTCTTGGAACCCTGTCTCATACTGTAAGGATCCTGCTCTGCAGGCGTTTTATGGGCAAATTAATACAATGAGTTTTGTGCATAGCTTTGGGGATCAATCACCTGGCCTCCACTGATATTTGCATTGTATATTCTCACAACAGTGCTTTCACACAGAAGGCAAACTTCAATGGTGGGCACCAGGCATCCAGCGGGGGGCCTTGCAGGACCCTTGAATCAGCCTAGAGGAGCTCTAAGTAGCTGCCCAGTCTTCTGGTTCACCAGTGTGTGGGTCATAAAGTAGCTTGGTGCAAATGTGCCGGCCTTTGATCATGCATAATACAACATTGCTGGTTAATCTGTGACCAGCAAAACACATGACACGGTAAGCTGCCTCTGGTTTCCATTTCAAGTTTGATCACTTGGCTACACCTCAGTGACTGCTGTTGACAATACAGTTAAGTCTCATTTAAGATTAAGAAAGGTCTGTTGTAGTAAAACTGATTATGTTGTAAAATTATTCCAATTAAAAGAACAGTTTCTTTGTTCACACAAAAATTTGGCTTTGAGAACCCAAGTTCCATTTAATTTCAGCCCCATCCTCTGAGCGTATTCAGATTCTTAAACCTACGCAGAGATGAATACTTTTAAGGTTAGCTTAAAAATAAAGCATCATCTACCAAACTAACATGATAGTAACCACATAATATGATATGAAACCAATTTCATTCTGTTTAACGTAGGATAGGTGGGGAAAATTTGCCCCCGTTACCGACCAAGTTGTCTTATCATCCATTCATTCTTCCACTTACACATTCATTTAATGAAACAATCATTGAATACGTGCCGTTGTCGGTTATTGAACCTGACTCCAGGTAAATAATGAGGAGCACGACACTGTTACTGTTTTTTATTTTAAAAAATAAGAAAATATCTGTTTCAATTCTGACATATTCTATCACCAGCAGAAACAGGTTCCGAATGAAGAAGGGACGCAAAGAGCATGGCGGGGACAAACCCACTCACTCTGCTGTATGACAGGTCAGCTGAAGGGATTCCCAGCCATTCTGTTTAACTGCTCCTGGGGCAATGTGTCACTCACGGTCACTGCCTTGTCACTTGTAAACTGGAGGGTATTTTTTGTTTCTGTTTTTAATTTTTTTAAAAAAATCCTCATCCGAGGATATTTTCCCATTGATTATTAGAGAGAGTGGAAGAGAGAGGGAAATACAGAGAGAAACATCGATGTGAGAGAGACACATTGATTGGTTGCCTCCTGCACATGCCCTGACCAGGGCCTGGGCCAGGGAAAAGCCTACAACCGTGGTATGTACCCTTGACCAGAATCGAACCCAAGACTCTTCCGTCCGCAGGCCGACTGAGCCAATCCAGCTCAGGCTGGAGGGTGTTTTTAAGTTAAAGTCAACAACCAAAAATTTTAATTAAATCAATGCAGATTGACCACCAAGGAACTGCAAATCATCCATTTGAAGTATAAGACAGGGTCTTACATTCAAAAGCTTGATGAGAATTCAAGACTGACACAGAAAACAATGAGATAATATTATAAAAATATACATACTAACATAATAATATGGAAATAATAGAGGTCCAAAATGTATTGTCTTCACAAAAAATGATATAGATATCAGGAGGAACCAAATTATTGTTAGTTGAAAAAATTAAAAAAGCTTTGTAGGAGAAGATGTGACTTCAGGTGGCTCAGAAATAATTGGTAGAAAGAAAGAGGACTTTGGTTTTTCTTATGCTATATCACCCTTTAACTTATGATTTCATAATGGAATGATATTATTATTAGAAATGCAATTTTAATTTCATTTTACTTACTTTAATTGCAAAAGAAAACTTCACTGATTAAATTCAAAAGCTATTGAGTGAGGCAGTTTCAAGCTAGACTGTGCAATTTTTTAAAAATTCACTGGAAAATCAAAATTAACCTACAGAAAACAACGAGACCAAAACAATGCTATTTAAGTAACTTAAAAACAGAAGTAGCCGAAACCGGTTTGGCTCAGTGGATAGAGCGTCAGCCTGCGGACTGAAAGGTCCCAGGTTCGATTCCGGTCAAGGGCATGTACCTGGGTTGCTGGCACATCCCCAGTGGGAGATGTGCAGGAGGCAGCTGATCAATGTTTCTCTCTCATCGATGTTTCTAACTCTCTATCCCTCTCCCTTCCTCTCTGTAAAAAATCAATAAAATATATTAAAAAAAAACAGGAGTAAATACAGATGCTTTCATTGAGAACAAATCAAGAAATTCACATCAAATAACCAGTTGTGAGCTATTATTTGTAGCATCATTTCTTCACTGAGAAACCCCAAAGAGTAAATTACTAAAATCTTTTCTGGCCCTCTGAGTCAACACGGGTCTTTAATTATAATAAAGCTATTATTTTATAATATTCTATGAAGTATTTTCATCAACATTATGTTACTTGATTCTCAAAAGAACCCTATGAATGTAATATTATTCTTTCCAGCAAATGCAGTCAGGGGAGTAGCAACCAGGTGCAAAATCGCTATTTCTCTGGCTCTACCAATGCTGGTGCTCCCCTCCCCTCCACAATTTCTCCTAGTCATTCTAGGAATCACATGTGCTCACAGATGCAATCCTCCCATCATCACTGCTGCTCTCTCCTGCTCTGACTGTTTAATGTGCCTCTAGACACTTCTAGAATCATCACCTGGGCTTTTGCAGCTAAGGTGCCAGCTGCATACCCAACGCACTACTGCCCTCCTCCCTCACTTGTCCTCTTTTCCTTAGTATGAGGTAAAGACTGGTTCACTCCACCAGATTCCCGGTCACACCGCTTCAACAGCCCCTCGAGTAGGGATTCTTCATCCCCACGTTTGTTATACTGTTATGAGACCCTGTCTTCAATATCTGAAGGACATGTTAGTAAAATTACTCTGTAACTTTCTGCACTGCTTTTTTCATTGCAGTATTCTCTCCCTACCATCCAGGCACGAGTCCCTGAGAGCTGGGTCAGCAGAAAATCTGGAGGACATCCGTCAGGCTATTTTTACTGTTGTTCCTCCCCCAACGCTGATACCCTCTCCTCTGCCTCAGATCCTGCTTTCCTAGGATGCGCTCCACCCGGTGACAACCTTCGGAGCACTGAGGCAACAAGCTCTCATCAGGTCTAACCATCTCATTATCCCGACATGCGGAGACTCCTGTCTGAACCCCAGGCAGCCTATGTTTAGGCTTAAGCCGCATGTGCTATTTGCTCTCTCCACAAGCCTTCTGGGCTGACCTGGAAACCAACAGCTTTAATCAGTCACAGGATTATTTTGGGGGCTCTCTTCCCAAATGCAAAACTCTGAGTCAAAATTTTAACTAAGGCTTAAAACAAACAAAAAAACCTACACCACAACATTTTAGAAAAAATATGTGAAACCTTCCAACTTACTGCCTTAAGTTGAGAATAAAACTGTCACAGGAATCACAAAAATCTGAATCTCAATATCTGAAGCCCTCACTCACTTGCGTGGTAGGAAGTGAGGTCTTAGACTCTTCCTCCCCTGTTATGCCCTCCAGGGGGCCCGTGCTTGGGAGCCTGCGGCCCTTGCCCGCTTGGGCTCTGTTACTCTGTCACTCTGCCACCCTTGGGTTGCTAACAACCTCTTCCTGACCCCTGTAGCCGGGGCTGTGCTCTCCCTTGGCTCAGAAAGTTTCTGCTTCTCTCAAATAACTCTTCCACCTGTGAAACCACAGGGCTTCTGATGACAAAGTCATTCCTTTCCTCATGCCAAGAACCCTTCTCCTAGACTAGGTAGGGCCCTCTCAGGAGTTTGAGAAAATATCTGTACACAGAATTTTGATCCAGACTTGTTCTCTCACAATATTTCCCTTTCCATTGTCCATTGTTCCTATCTATTATCGGGTATCCTTCAAAGACCCCACAGGTCCCTCTATGTCCTAAACATATCTGAATCCCAATCTGACAGTTTCAAATTCTTTGCTATAAGACACTGGGCCACAGAGACAGCCTCTGGTCCCATGTGCAGGAGCAACGCATGACTGTGGGGAACTCCGAGGATCTTCGGGGAGAGTGAAGAAACTCTGGAGCACGATCTGGCGGGCAGCTGAGCTACCAGGGCACAAAGGAACCAGGGGGATGGTATGGCCTAATGTCACAACCCAGAGGCCACAAAAGTGTACTCAGTAGCATGGGTTGATTCCCATTTAAGAATTAACAGGAGTTATGATCCTTGTAAGTGATCAGAGAGTAAAGTAAATTAGGCAGTGAAGGTCATTTACCTGATTAAAAACGATCAAGAAGAAGAAAGTGGGCCCAGATTCGGTGTGTACTGTTTTCAGAAAGCACCCTCTCACAGAAGGGTCCATGAAGAATAAAACAAAACATACAGCTCCAATATTCAGTACTTTACTTTGTCAACTTGATTAAATGCTTGTAATATATATATTACAAGCCTGAGAGATCAACACAGAGGGGTGCCTGCTCTGAGCCTCCATGGCACAGCTGGGGGCAGGCCACTAACAGACACACACACACACACACACACACACACACACACACACGGGACACCTGTTCCGAGCCTCCGCAGCACGGCTGGGGACAGGTCCCCAGCAGACAAACACACACACACACACACACACACACACACACACACACACACACACCGCCCCCCCAGGGCCTC
>NW_005371823.1:1277775-1292441 GCF_000412655.1 Myotis brandtii | reverse complement strand
CCCCGCACACACACACACACACACACACACACACACACACACACACACACACACACACACGGCGCCTGCTCAGAGCCTCCCCGGCCAGACTGCAGCTTAGGCCCTAAGGCCGTCAGTAGAAAATCTCCTGAGGGCTCCCAGATTGTGAGAGGGGGCAGGTTGGGCTGAGGGTCCCCCACCAACCCCAGTGCACGAATTTCGTGCACCGGGCCTCTAGGTCAATTATAAGCTTTAAAGTTTGTCTTTTCTAATGCCCCCAAGAAATGATGCTATGAGGCAGAATAGTTGTCATGTGAAAATACAGGATGGGGCAAAAGTAGGTTTATAGTTGTTCCTATGGAAAATAATATAATTGTTAATAAATAATAATATGAGAATAAACTGTGTTTCGTGTACTCACAACTGTAAACCTACTTTTGCCCCACCCTGTACATATGCAATAAATCTTCAAATTATAATCTCTTTTTATTTTAAAAATGGTCTTATCTCTCTTTTTTTTTTAAATGGTCTTTTAGATTTTTCAGTGGCTATTACTTTTAATCACAGTGTTAATTCTGCCATTTTTATATTTCCTCAGAATTACTTTAGATGAATGTTTTTGGCTTAGGACCCAGATTGCCACCCTTGCTTTAAATCTTATACTCTGAATCCAAGAATAGAAAAGGGACAAATAAAAAACAATTCAATAGAAGGTGTTATCCTTAAGGCACAACTGGATATTGACCTGGGAAAAAATTCATTTACATAAAGCTGTTTTGGGATTTTAAAACATCAGATCTTGGTCATGGTTCTGGCCTTTAAAAACAAAATCTTAACAAGAGAAGCACTTTATTTTATATAGAATCTGACCACAAAATATAAATTGTTCATTGGTAGAAAATCTATTTAAATATTCCATATGCAAATTAGTTACTCTTAATTTGCATAATCGGGGAAGACATTTTTAAATTATTTTTGTGCTTTGCATAAAAAGCAACCAAGCACAATGTGTTGTCAATCACTGGTAAACATAAGAGCTATGCATTTAAAAAAACCAGATAAATCTTTCTGAATTCACAGACTGAAACCTGCATCACAAGATCTTCCAATTCTTTCACTTCCTCTATATTTGAACTTTAAACAATAAGACAATTGACCTAATTAAACTGAGAGATAGAAAGTTCAAACAGCAAAGAAATGAAACAGTGTAATAATTATTTATTATCAAGATAACCAGTGTTCTATAACAAAACATATACTACACATACACACATCCTTCTTTACCTCATTGGTCATTTACAATACCATTCCATCTGTCTACACTTTTTGGTACTCAGGGCGCAGTCTATCTGCATCATCGTGTCTCACTCTTGCCCTCCAGATCCACTCTCCGCCCTTCTGCACATGCTCTTGGCTCCAAATGCTGACCTTTCAGATCGCATCTACCAACTCCCTTACACTTTGCCTTATGGTTGGTTAGAGGAGTTTTCTAGGCAGAAGATCAAAGGAAAGTGAGGCCAGGATATTTATTCCCACAACTTCCTCTCTGCCAGGCCCCGCAGCCCGGCTGGGGACAGGTCCCCAGCAGACAAACACACACACACACACACACACACACACACACACACAGGACACCTGCTCCGAGCCTCCGCAGCACGGCTGGGGACAGGTCCCCAGCAGACAAACACACACACACACACACACACACACACACACACACAGGACACCTGCTCCGAGCCTCCGCAGCACGGCTGGGGACAGGTCCCCAGCAGACAAACACACACACACACACACACACACACACACACACACACACACACACACGGCGCCTGCTCAGAGCCTCCCCGGCCAGACTGCAGCTTAGGCCCTAAGGCCGTCAGTAGAAAATCTCCTGAGGGCTCCCAGATTGTGAGAGGGGGCAGGTTGGGCTGAGGGTCCCCCACCAACCCCAGTGCACGAATTTCGTGCACCGGGCCTCTAGGTCAATTATAAGCTTTAAAGTTTGTCTTTTCTAATGCCCCCAAGAAATGATGCTATGAGGCAGAATAGTTGTCATGTGAAAATACAGGATGGGGCAAAAGTAGGTTTATAGTTGTTCCTATGGAAAATAATATAATTGTTAATAAATAATAATATGAGAATAAACTGTGTTTCGTGTACTCACAACTGTAAACCTACTTTTGCCTCACCCTGTACATATGCAATAAATCTTCAAATTATAATCTCTTTTTATTTTAAAAATGGTCTTATCTTTCTTTTTTTTAAAATGGTCTTTTAGATTTTTCAGTTGCTATTACTTTTAATCACAGTGTTAATTCTGCCATTTCTATATTTCTTCAGAATTACTTTAGATGAATGTATTTGGTTTAGGACCCAGACTGCCACCCTTGCTTTAAATCTTATACTCTGAATCCAAGAATAGAAAAGTGACAAATAAAAAACAATTCAATAGAAGGTGTTATCCTTAAGGCACAACTGGATATTGACCTGGGAAAAAATTCATTTACATAAAGCTGCTTTGGGATTTTAAAACATCAGATCTTGGTCATGGTTCTGGCCTTTAAAAACAAAATCTTAACAAGAGAAGCACTTTATTTTATATAGAATCTGACCACAAAATATAAATTGTTCATTGGTAGAAAATCTATTTAAATATTCCGTATGCAAATTAGTTACTCTTAATTTGCATAATTGGGGAAGACATTTTTAAATTATTTTTGTGCTTTGCATAAAAAGCAACCAAGCACAATGTGTTGTCAATAACTGGTAAATATAAGAGCTATGCATTTAAAAAAACCAGATAAATCTTTCTGAATTCACAGACTGAAACCTGCATCACAAGATCTTCCAATTCTTTCACTTCCTCTATATTTGAACTTTAAACAATAAGACAATTGACCTAATTAAACTGAGAGATAGAAAGTTCAAACAGCAAAGAAATGAAACAGTGTAATAATTATTTATTATCAAGATAACCAGTGTTCTATAACAAAACATATACTACACATATACACATCCTTCTTTACCTCGTTGGTCATTTACAATACCATTCCATCTGTCTACACTTTTTGGTCCTCGTGACGCAGTCTATCTGCATCATCGTGTCTCACTCTTGCCCTCCAGATCCACTCTCCGCCCTTCTGCACATGCTCTTGGCTCCAAATGCTGACCTTTCAGATCGCATCTACCAACTCCCTTACACTTTGCCTTATGGTTGGTTCAGTTAGAGGAGTTTTCTAGGCAGAAGATCAAAGGAAAATGAGGCCAGGATATTTATTCCCACAACTTCTTCTCTGCCAGGTGCCTCTACCGCAGGCCACTGTTCCCGCCACATGGTCCTCCTGATTAAGCTCCCCTGTCAGGTTCCAGTGACCCCTGCTTCCCTTGTTCCTTCAGGCCTGGGGATGTCAGTCACCTGTCAGGACCCTGTCTAACCCAGGAGCCTTTCTGAACTGCCTTCTTCTCTTGGTTTCTGGATAATGATCTGTCCTCATCCAGTCCTACCTCCCTGACAAGTCCTTTATGGGCATTGCTTTCACAGGGCTCCGGCAACCTGAATTTCTCTTCGTAACAATGCTGTGTATCAATGCTGAACTTTTGCCTCATTAAAGGACATGGGTAAAATACAGAAAAGTGTGGTTTAGCTATAATCCTACCATCCATGCACATCACTTTAGGAGTATCTTTTTTCTTTAAAAAGTAAGTTTGGCTCAGTGGTTAGAGTGTCAGCTCACGCACCCAAGGGTCACAGGTTGATTCCCAGTCAAGGGCATGTATCTGGGTTTCAGGTTTGATCCCTGGCCCCAGTTGGGGCGCATGCAAGAGGCAACCAATCCATGTGTCTCTCACAATGATGTTTCTCTTTCTCACCCCCCTCCACTCCTCCCCTCCACTCTCTCTAAAAATCAATGAAAAAAAAAATCCTCTGGTGAGGATTAACCAAAACCAAAAAATAAAAAACGTAGTTACAAATCACTCTTTAAAAAAATCACAGGTGACACATTCACCACAAACTGTGCAACAATGTAAATATAAATAAAGAAAAAAGTGAGTGCTCTTCCCCAGTGCTTCTGGAGCCTTCACCTCAGTCCCCACCTTCTCCCTGCCTTGGCCCTAAATACAGCATTGAACAGCCTGGCCAGTCTTCTCTATACCTGTCTCCATGATATTCAAACCCATACCAAAATATATACTCATACATGGAGAAGGTGATACACTCTCTACAAAAACTGAGAACCTGTTACTTTGCAACTTACTAGGTGTAGATCTAGTTCACTACCTTGAATAGCCTCATAATATTACAGGGTATAAATATACTGTAATTTATCTAACCATTTCTCTACTGATGAAAATTCAAAAAATTTTCAGCTGTCTCTGGTACTACAAACAATGCTGCAATAAATGCCCTTATGCACACATTCTTATTAGTGCATCTATTTATGTAAGCTAAATTCCTAAAAGTAGGGTTGCTAGGTCAAAGTTACATATAGTTTCAATTACTTAAGTAACTTCACTTACTTTCTTAAAATATATATAGCAATGTATTTCCTGTCAATTTAATTCTTGATTTGTTTTATATGGGTGTAAGATGGTATATGCAATTTTTGAATGTTATTTTCTTTCTTAGCATTAATTACAGATAATTTTCTATATGTTTTCTGCAATAATCTTTCTATATACTTTCTGTAGTAATCTTAACATCTGTCCATTAATATTGTAAAGCTTCTTTAAAATTTTATTGGCATTGCATCACACCTCAATATTACTTCTACTCCCCTATAATATATATGCAGAGAAGAATCAAAGGTTTGACAGTAGCATTAGATATAATAAAATCTATTACATATATGCCTCTCAACCCTCAATCAGTTGACTTAACTACATCTTTTCATGGGCACAAGAATTGGACAAGTGAGTCACAATATCAAGAAGAACTATGCCTGGGGCATGTGCTTCCATCACCACCCCGGCGATTTCAATCAAAGGAAAAGATCACGAGATGTCTGAGGAGCCCACTGAAGCACTGCGGATGGGGAGCCAAGTTCCATGTGATTCTGCTGGCTTTAAACGGGTCTACTGAAGATCAAAGGTAAAAGAAACCACCGAAACAGAAAGGAATTCAGCCCCAAAGCTGCTGCTATGCAGGCTTGCACAGCTAGAGTCCCTCAAGGTTTGAGAAAATACCACATTCTACAAAGGCTTGGCAACATTCTACAGCAGTTTCCATCCCAAAATAAAAGACTATAAAACCAATTCCAAGGTGGGGGAGAGGGAGAAAGGAGGAGGATGAGAAGAGAAATCTGGCCACTATTCATTGTTAGTATATTCTCTATTTGATCATATCACCACCAGTCAAGAAATTCCTGCGTGTACCCCTTGGAATGGAGAGTTAGGAAAATTACAAAGCTAGCAGGATGTGGACCAATAGGCTCTGTGATACCTCTGTGCTATCTCCTCTGTGGATGGTGATGTTGGCTTTAATGGCTTGGTCCTGTGAGAAGGAGAAGCGGATTTCACTCTTTCCTGGGAATTACTACTTGTCCATAACACTTAAGAATCTTCCAACTGGAAATGGGTCTGATTACTTTTGCCAGCCGTAATCTCCTACTAAAGCAGTTAATGGGAGCTTTCAATAATGCTAATCACATCACTTCAATAAAATACCTACATGTTAGTTCCACAGGAAATACATGTCCACAGACCATAAACTCAACCTGGTAATAGCTGACATGGGAGAGAGGGGGGAGGTGGACGCAGATAAAGGCGCACTGTGCAGGGACAGTAAATGAGTTACAGACCCCTCCTCTGGGCTGTGGGGACTGCCTGAGGCCTCTGCTGGGATGAGGTGGGAGGAAAGATAAAGTTAAAAAGGCAGCTGGAAGCAGAAAAGTCCCCCTGTCTGGACCCACCAGCTGCAGGAAGTCACTGATGGATCCAGAATATGAAGAGGACTCAAGGCTGCAGAAAAGGGGAATTAAAGGAAGGGAAGGGGATAAGAACATGGGATAAACATCAAAGATATTATCTAGAGAACTCTCTCCCTTAATGGTTTTCAAAGGAGGGCCAAGATAAGAGCTAAAATTTGGATGTTCTGGGGAAGGTCCCAGCAAAAGGGAAGTTATCCAGGCCAGAAAAAAAGGGTCCCTCTGAACCCCTATTCTCCTTTCCCTTTCCAATTCCTTTCATAAAGTTGGAAGCACCGGGGGTGTCCCTGCCAAGGAATCGCTGTGATTCTAATGACTGGCTCAAGATCCCAATGGAAGACCTGGGACCAAAGTAAAGGGAATGGTTCTGAGCGATTGTATGGAGAAGCCAAGGAAGGAAGTGATCATCTGTTGAACTTGCCCCTCGGTGGGCTCATGGTCAGTCACCCAGAAGCTGAATGTCCTCTGGGTGCCCACCTTGACCCATGTACGGCAGAGCTTTTGTAATATCTTTACTATAGAAAAGAACAACAAAATAAAAAGATAATCCTAAGTCAGGGGGAGAGGTTTATGGATGCTCAATGTATTTACACTTTCTGGATGAGGAGCACACAGAATCCTAGAATTTGGTGATTTCTAAAAAGAACCTTCAGAGTGAAGCTAGCCATTCTGCACTCACATCTCCAAGGCTCTCTCACCTAATAGTTGTAGAGAGCTTCTGTTCCAAGTATTTCACAGTATGCATAAGGAGAAAGAATTTTCATCACTAGGGTTTCAGGATACATGCTTATAAAATCTACAATTCTATGGCTTTCTTGATGACACAGATTGGTTATATTATGAAAGGAGCAAGTGTTATCAAACTAAGATCAATATATTGCAAACACACGATGAAACCATTTACCACATTGTTTTAAGAGCCAGCCCCTGGACCAATGATTTAGAAACATTTATAAAAATGTCAAGAATTCAAAATAGTCAGAAAGCTTTTGCAGTTTTTCTTTCCTACATAGATATTTTTATCTCAAAAAATTGCCATGATATTTGCTCTAACCTGTGAGAGACCATATATCATGTTACAAACTATTCCCTAGACAAAGCATCGACCATATGCTGCTAAAGCACCGCTGAAAGAGAACCTGTTACTCGCACGATGGCACACAAGACCCTGTGCATCTGGCCACGCTGGCCTGGAAAATGTCATGAGTACAGGAGTGGCACTTCCTACACCCTGCCGTCTGTGGTCTTACTGGACCCACTTACAGAAGCCCCAAATTGTGTTCATGTAAAATTTTAAATCACATTAAGCACATGAGCCAGATTGTCTCTGTAGCACCTTTTGCATAAGAAATGATGTTGCACCAGGAGTGGTAGGAACCCATAAATAAGTTATAACTTCGGAGCAAACATTGCTTTGTGCTCCTTTAGGAAATTAAAAAAAACAGAAAAATTAAAAAAAAAATCTGAACTAAGTCTCTTCAAATTAAACTGAATTTATCACTCTTCTGGTAAAAAAAAAGTGTTTGTCATAAAATAATGATGTTACAAAGGTGATTACTAAAAAGAAAAACAAACAACAAAAACCTCTAACAACAGACACAGTGCGCTTTTGCTCTTCTACTCGGAGAATCCCCACAAATTCAAGCTACTCAGCAGTACCGCCAGCAAAATTCAGGCCAAGGGGCCAATTACCCGGGGTTTGCATCAAAGGCAGCAACCAGTTGCTACTTCTCCCTGCTTGTTTGCTCCTGTTCCTTTGAGAGTCTTGTGGTAAGCAACCATGGAGGCAGCCTTAGCGTACGCCCACCAAAATAAAATAAAACAAAGACATTTACAAAGTATTGCTTCTGGAAGCAACTACAACCCTGACTCCATAAGTAAACACCATCCTCACAATCTCAACACTTCCCTATACCACTCCCAGTTTTCTTGCTACAAGGAGAATTGACTAACAGGCCCAGGAATGTTGGTTCATTGTTCACTAACCTGTCCCTGAATAGCACAAGCAGTTTGTGAATCACCCCCCCAAAAAACGATGTAAAGCATCTTAAACAGGGACTAACCTGGAGGTGACTGGTGCAGAGGCTGAGCTGTGATCCTCCCGGGCCCCAAGATCTTTTCCAAAGGCTCCCCAGGCACCAACCGAGGTTGGTCCGCTCTGAGGAAGGCCGAGCTGGCTCCTTTGGTCTCCGTGACCTTCGCAGAGGATGATGGCTCCAAGGTGTCAGCAGAGGTGGACCCAGAGAAGGTGCCACTCTTTCTACCAGGAGAGTCATCAAGAGCGGCTTCCCTCTCGCCAGGCAGCCGGAGGAGCCTGTGATGCTGTGGAGGGCTGGGGAGCCTTGGAGATAGAGGCGAGGGAACAGGTGACATCCGTGTGTGTGTGCCAGACTGAGAGGATGAATTATTAAATACCATGCCCGGAGCTGGTGGGGGCGGCCTCTCACCACCTCCGCCCTGTGAGGAGTCGGGGCCAGCACTGCGGGGCAGATCCAGAAACAAGGTCTTGTGGCCGCTCAGAGACAGACCAGCTCTCCTCTTGCTTCCGGTGTCTGGGAGGGTGCGGGGGGCCGTCCTGCTGAGGGGGAAGCCCAGCCTCTTCCCCTCAGTGGCTTCAACTAACTTTTCACTCTCTATCACCTTCAGGAGGACCTTGTTCACAGCCCCCTCGGTGCTGGCTGGAGGACATTCCCTGGCCGATGACTGCCATGACCCGTCCCCGCGCTGCTCCTTGCCCTGCCGCTTGGAACCAGGAGCCCCAGCCTTGGCTGCTGGGAGGGTGAGCAAGTCTGCGCTGGGAATGAACTCAGCTTGGGCTGCTGGGTAAACAGCAAGCCCTCCTTCGCCCTCAGGATGCATTTGAACTACTCTCTGCACCTGAGCAGACAGGTCCTGGACTCGGGCCACCACTTTGGAAACAGGTTTCTTCCTGTGAGTCCGCTCAGCACACTTCTCCCTCCGGCCCCTCTCTGTGGGTGGATGCTTCTCGGGGTGCTTGTGACTTCCAGAGAAACCTGTCTGCTGATGTGCCAGCCTGTGAGGCGCCCTCAGTAGCCCCCCAGCACCACCGTCCCCTGGCTCGTCCCCTGGCTCCGTGGAGCTGCAGTCAGGGGGCGCCCTCAGTAGCCCCCCAGCACCACCGTCCCCTGGCTCCGTGGAGCTGCAGTCAGGGCGTGATCCTCCTCTTCCAAGCTCAGCATCCTCAGAAGTGAGCCCGAAGCTCCCAAAGCCAGGGTCAGGGTCCAGCATCCTGGCGATCTCCAGGGGGCAGCTTTCTATCCTCTGCAGGGAAGAGGAACGAGCCCTATGTGGAATCAAGTTGCCTCTCTCTTCTAGAAGCCCAGGATCAGGCCTCTCTCGAGAAAGAGGAAGGGAGTTGCTGGAACAGACATGGTCCCTCCCCATCTGAGGAGCTGATTCCTGGCCCGCATGCCCTTTTCTTCTTGTCCTCTTCTGCGGAAGCGCCTCCACGCTCTCTCTCCCTCCCCCAAACCTCCGGGGCTTTTTGCTCCTCTGGGTGCTCCTCTTATTGAGACAGCCCACGAGGGGCTCTCCCTGCAAGTCGCCAGCACTCTGGAAACAGTCGTCCTCGGGGGCCAGACTCACGGACAGTTCCAGCAGCTTCCCCTCCTGGTTCCCCATCGTGATCCCCAGGATGTGGTCTGAGCTTAGGAGATTGGCCAGCAGTCTCTCCCTCTCTGCCGTGAGTTTGTACAGCTCAGTTAGGATGTCCTTCGTGGGAGTCTGCTTGAAAAATATGTCCCCTGGATGTTCATCCGGCTGCAGACTGAGGCTGATGACGTCCGACCCCTCCCTGACTTGGTAGCAGTTCTGAAATGCCTTATTGGATCTGTCTAGAGTGACGGTGCCCTTGTATGAAAATCCTCGGACTTCCCCCCGTGGAAGATAGAAGCTGATGTAGCAGAGTTCAGTAATGGGCTTACGCAATTGGAGGGAGCAGTGAGTGCCTTCCATTATGCCTGCCTAATTATTCATGCCTCAGAGATGCTGGTCTGTGGTCAGGCTTCCCAGGCTCCAATGCTGGGGCATGTGATGGTGGCTACGCAGAGAGAGCAGCTGACCGTCATCTCCAGCAGTGAGACTGCCTGAGGAACAGGGGAAGAAAGTAGCTTGTCTAACAGAGTGGATAGATCACACACCAACATAAATCAAAGCATCCCCATGACTTAGCCTTCCTCTCTGGCTGACCTCAACCAATCCAGGGATCAGCCAGGAGGCTGGCTGAATCGCTTCCCCACTCCCACCCCTCCTTGGACCAGCAGAGCTTCTCTACAGCTGAGAGATGGGAGAGTGCTCTAACTTTAGCCCCAAGAAAAAAGTTCCTTCTCCCCACATGGGAACTCACTATATGCCTTAGAGAAGGTCTTTCAACTTCACTAGGCTTCAGTTTATGTTCTTCTATAAAATAGAACTAATGTATCTCCCAGAAATCCTGAGGTAAGAAGACTTTGAGATCCTTAGAAAACAGAGGCATTTTAATAACCTGTGTTTGGAATATCACTTTGCAAAAATAAGTCAAGCCTTTTTACTCTCCAAAAAGCACCTTCTAAGATTTGACATTATCTATTAATGTAGAATGGGGGAAAGGTACTCAGCCACAAATTTGGATTCTCTTCTAAACACAATTCATATTTTGTCAAAAGAACTAAAAGTGAAAAATTTAAAGTTTAAAATTTAAATAAGTGATTCGGGAGTTTTAATCAAGTTTATTTTTTTTCTCTCATACTTCTTGCCCACTTAAGGCCAAATGGAATAAAGAAAAAGCAAAAATCTGAAAGCCAATGCTAGCCCTATATGGATTTTCAAATGTCTTCACCATCGAAGTGGCTAAACATCACATAATCAGTAAAGGTGGCTGCTCCCTCCTGTAATTTGAGGTATCCCAGGAATATCTCTGTGGCTAACATCTTTACACACAAGCATGGAGCTTAGAATTCTGTAGTACAGCACTTCATTTCTTCATTTAAGGCTTCCATGCTTAAAGGAAATCTCCTTGGGAAGGGAAACACAATAATAATTTATTAACCATTAATATATTCAGTGAATGATTTTTCTCAGATCTTTTCTAACTGGTTCTAAAGAGTAAAAAGCTATACAAAGGTATATTTTAAGTGGAGGAAGAGTGAAATGAGGAAGAGTTTTATAATTGAAACTTCTCGAAGAAGAGTGATAAAATGAAGGTTAAAAAAAATGCAGACATCTGATCAACCAGAAGTGCCAGATGGGCTCAGAGTACTCTCGGAAAAAGAAGTGGAACAATATTTTTAAAGTACTGAAAGAAAAAACCTGTTATCCCAGAATTTTATATCAAATAAAAATATTCTTCAATAATAAAGGTGAAATAAAAGCATTCTCAAATAGAGGAAAAGAAAATTAGTTGTAAGCAAACTTGCTCTAAACAAATTTCTAAAGTAAGCTATCAGACAATGAAAATGTTACAGGAAGAAACTTGTAACATCAAGAATGAAGGAAAAGCAAAGGAAATGATAAATATCTATGTAATATAATATTACTCCTTTCTTGAGTTTTTGAAAAGATGTTTGGGGAGGAGAACCAAGATGGTGGCATAAGTAAATGCAGATACTCACTGCCTCCCACAATCACATCAAAATTACAACTAAAATACAAAACAATCTTCATCCAGAACCTCCTGAAAGCTGGCTGAATGGAAGTCCTACAACTAGAGAAGTAAAGAATAAAGTACACTGAGACTGGTAGGAGAATGAGAGGCACAGAATGGGCTGGAATGTGGGAGCTTTTGTAATCCAGAGGGAGATTGTCTCTGCAGAGGCCGCCACTAGGAGCAACGGGTCCCAGCCCCACACCAGACACTCCACCCAGGGTCCCAGAACTGGGAAGAGAAGTCCCCATAACATTGGGCTGAACAAACCAGCAGGGATTGTGGCTGAGGGACACAGAGGCTGCCGGAGACCCAGGTGTCCCTCTTAAAGGACCAGGCACAAACTTACCAGGACTTGCTTCCACTGAGGTCCAATGCCAAAAGGCGATGGGGTCCCAGACACATAAGGGGAGGAAATGGATTGTCTGGCATCAGGGCAGGAACTCAGGGAAGACTTTCTACCAGACAGAGATGCTTGCAGGGGTCATTGTTCCTATGCTGAGACCTTCCCTGTCACAGGGCTGACTGGCAGCCATATCTGAGTCCCCATCTACCTGGAGCACACTGTTTGCTTCTTCCTGGTGATTCCCTGAGACCTCACCCAACCCAATTTGCAGCCCCACCAAGCAGTTTGCAGCAGCTTTTCCACATGATCTGTCCTGGGTCAGGCTTCAGACTTTCTTAAAATATCTCAAATAAGCTGCAGCTGGTGTCAGCATGCCCCAAACATATCAATAAAAGGCCCAAGATCCAGCACCAGCACCAGCCTGCCTTGCTTCACAGATGGGTACATCCAAACTAGATATAAATAGGAGGCATCTGCAGACCTATCTGTAGCTCCTGCCAGGTGGCCCAGGCAGTGGCTGACTTTGTATCTCCCTGTAGACTCTAGAGCCAGTGCACCTGGTGAATAGCTTCAGACCATACCAGATTATAGCTCTACACATCCACAAGTGACACACTCAAGGGGCAGACTCAGTGAGCACAAAAGCCCCACTGAAGCAAGTCCTGCTCCATAGGAGTGTCTCCTGCACAGCAGCTCTAACACTGTAGTTGCAGCTGGTCCTCACAGCCAATTGGCCTGGAGGTCAATTCCTCCCACTGACACCAACAGAAATCAAGTCTCAACTACAACAAGACTATGCAGAAAGCCCACACAGGGGTGCACCTAGAGTGCCCAGCTCAGGTGACTGGGGAGGTTGAGCACTGGGCTCTATAGGACACCTACTACACAAGGCCATTCTACCAACTCCAGGAGACATAGCAGCTCTACCCAATACATAGAAACAAACACAGGGAAGCAGCCAAAATGTGAAGACAAATAAACATGTCACAAATGAAAGAAATGGAAGAAAGCAAACTACTGGATACAGAGTTCAAAACTATGGTTATAAGGTCACTCAAGTGTCTTAACGAGAGCTTCAAGGGACTTAGTGAGACTTTCAAGGATCTTAGTGAGAATGTCAAAGACATGAAAAAGGACCAGTCAGAAACTAAGCACACACCAACTGAAATAAAGAATAATTTACAGGGATTCAATAGTAGAGTAGAGGAGTCTGAGAATCAAATCAATGATTTGAAATATGAGGAAGCAAAAAACACCCAATCGGAAAAGCAAAAAGAAAAAAGAATCCAAAAATATGAAGATATTATAAGGAGCCTCTGGGACAACTTCAAGCATACCAACATCACATTATGGGGATGCCAGAAGGAGAAGAGAGAGAGCAATATATTTAAAATCTATCTGAATAAATAACGAAAGAAAACTTCCCCTACCTGGTGAATAAAATAGACTTACAAGTCCAGGAAGTGAAGAGAGTCCCAAACAAAAGAAACCTAAAGAGGCCCACACAAAGACACATCATAATTAAAATGCCAAGGGTTAAAGACAAAGAAAGAATCTTAAAAGCATCAAGAGAAAGCAGTTGTTACCTACAAGGGACCGCCTATGTGACTGTCAGAGGATTTCTCAACAGAAACTTTGCAGACCAGAAGGGAATGGCAAAAAATATTCAAAGTGGTGACTAGTAAGGATCTACAACCAAGATTACTCTACCCAGAAAAGCTATCATTTAGAATTGAAGGTCAGGTAAAGAGCTTCACAGATAAGAAAAAGCTAAAGGAGTTCATCACCACTAAACCAGTATTACATGAAATGGTGAATGCTATTCTTTAAGAAGAAGAAGAAGAAAAAGATAAATAATATGAACAATAAGATGGCAATAAATACATATCTATCAACAATTGAATCTAAAAATCAAAATAAATGAATAAGAAATCTAATGAAGAGAATGAACTGGTGAATACAATAGAATCAGAGGCATGGAAATGGAACAGACTGACTGTTCCCTCTTCTCAGAGGGAAGAGGGATGAGAGGGAGGGAAGAGATCCAGCAGTTCTCAACCTGTGGGTCGCGACCCCTTTGGGGGTCAAACGACCCTTTCACAGGGGTCGCCTAAGACCATTGGAAAACACATATATAATTACATATTGTTTACAGTAGCAAAATTACAGTTATGAAGTAGCAACGAAAATAATTTTATGGTTGGGGGTTACCACAACATGAGGAACTGTATTAAAGGGTCATGGTATTAGGAAGGTTGAGAACCACTGGATTAACCAAAGATCTTATACGCATGTATGCATTACCTATGGACATAGATAATAGGGTGGTGAAGGCCTGGGGCAGGGCTGGAGCTGGATGGGGGGGGGGGCAATGGGGAGAAAAAAGAGGGACATCTATAATATTGTCAACAATAAATATTAAAAAAATAAAAGATGTTTGACAGTTGGACATAAAAATATAATATTGTTTGATGGGATTGCAATGTATGTACATATAACACACAAGACAAATACAACATAAAAGGAAGTGGGAAAAGGGTCTGATATGGTGGTAAAGCATAATAGTACTTTAATTCTAACTGCACTGTGAAGAGTTAGGCATATATATTGTAACTAGAGGCCCGGTGCACAAAAATTTGTGCACTGGAGGTGGGGGGGTGGGGAGGGGGGTCCCCCAGCCCGGCCTGTGCCCTCTTGCAGTCTGGGACCCCTCGGGAGATAACGACCTGCTGGCTTAGGCCTGCTCCCGGGTGGCAGAGGGCAGGCCCAATCCCTA
>NW_005371823.1:1215112-1276617 GCF_000412655.1 Myotis brandtii | reverse complement strand
GTTGGAGTCTGCAGTCACTGGAGCAAGCAAGCCTCATGTTCGCTTCCAGCTGCCTGGCTGCCAGCCGCCATCTTGGCTGACAGTTAATTTGCATAAGGATATGCTGATTAGCCAATGGGAAGGGTAGCGGTCGTATGCCAATTACCATGTTTCTCTTTTATTAGTGTAGATTCCTAGAGCAACTGACTAAAAAATACAGAGATATAATCAATAAATTGAGAGATTCAAATGAAATAATTAAAATGTTTAAAAAACTAAAAAGAAAACAAGAAAGGCTAAATTAAGAAAAGGAAGAACAACAAAAAAGAGGCAACAATCATAAATAAATAATAAAATGGTAAACCTTAATCTAAACATATAATGACATTATGTAAATGGTCTAAACACAAAGATTGTTGGAATGCATACAATATGAAGTTAAAGTCAATGGAGGAAGTTACTCAAAGAGAGTATGCAGAACAAAAACAGCAAAGGTTTCAGAACAGTCTTGGAAACAGAGATATTTAAGGAATAAATGGAGTGAAAATAAACTTTAAGTGAGGCCGAGAAAGAAATAGGTAGTAAAGGAATTCTCATATTTTGTAGCCAAAAAAAAAAAAAATACAGTTCAATGACCTAACTGCTTATTATGCTTTTTTACAAGTCTGTAAAACCTAGCTCTGAAATGTTTTAATCATTGAAACTAAACTGAGACCAGAACCCATTACTCAGGAGCTAGTGTTAGATTAAACCATAGGACTTCCATAATACAAGCAAGTCTTTCTTCCTCCCTTCCCTGACAATAATAGGATCACATCCCCAATTGCATCCTTAAATCCTTAGCTTCAGCTTTATCTATCACCCCTTCTTAAAGACCATGAACTTTTCTTCTATTGCTACATTTTCATTTGTAGAAGAATAGTATAAAAATAGTGACAGTCACAACCATGGTGTTGCACCATTTCAACGAGGGATCAAACCATAGGATAGAAGTTAAAAGGAGTGAGTTTTGGATTGTACAACTTAACATTGCCCATAAGTGGTTTGTGGCAGGGTACACAGCAAACATAAGTCCCCATCAATTGTGAAAGAAAGGTGTCCCATTCCTGGAATTATGAAAACAATTTTAAATGTTGCAGAGTTCCTGGCTGGAGTGGCTCAGTTGGTTGAGCATTGTACTATGCACCAAAAGTTTGCCAGTTCAATTCCTGTTCACGGCACATACCTGCATTGTATGTTCGATCCTCAGTTGGTGCACATATAAAAGGCAACCAATAGATGTTTCTCCTCTCTCTCTCCTTCTCTCTCCCTTCCTCTTTCTACATATGTCCTCAGTGAGGATTAAAAAATGTTTTACTTTGCTTTTAAGGTAAAATATTCTTCTAAAAGTTTCTGGGGAGTCTAAATCCAGGTGCAAATAGGCTCTTCATGCCATGTGTTCATAATTTCTGAGTTTCCAACGATCATATAAGCAAGTAGAGAAAATACTCCTAGTACCTCTTTCTCTAGGCCTTATCCTTTAACACAAAGTTCAAGCAGAAGACATTATAAGCAATGAAAGGTAGGGGTTGACAACTGAAGTGAATTGTTTTAATTATAAGGAGTTGTCACTAGAAAAGAAGTTTCTCCTCTGAATGCACAACAGCACAGGTATTGATATATCAGTGGCACGAAGACAATCCGACTTGCCTGAATTTGGCAATAATAAAGCATCTCAGAGGAAACTTATTTTAAAATTTTCATGTTTTCTGACCATAGGAGGAATTTTAGAGTTAGCTTTGCTACCATTGTGGACATCCAAAGTCTTAACAATTTAAGAAAGATTACTGCAAAGAAACACAAACATTTTTCAAACACTTAGTTTCCCATTCTCTTTCATAGTTTGGACTTATTTTTACAAAATTGTTGTGCACATCCTCCACTATCATCAATGAATATTTACAGAGCTGCCTCCCTCTGGAGCATAGAATAACTATTCATGGGTCTTCCCAACTCTCTCTCTCTCAATCAAAGAAAAGACTGTCAGAATTCGGCCTAGCATCCTTGCCAGTGACTGTATCTGGATACATGTATCTCCTGTACTTTCTTCTTTCAAATTTCATGTCCTTTGTGAAATGAGAAATTTAATCTCTAAGTTTCCAATCCAATAATTCAAAATATTATTTGGTGACACCTACTAGATGACCAAAGATCACAAAACTCCTCCTTTTTGAAGAAGACAAGCGTATGCCCTGAGCAAATGAACTTGAACCTCACACTTTAGTGCACACCATGTCAAAAGAAGCCTTCAGAGCAAGGCACACTCTTGCCTGTGACAGTCCATTAGCAAGTCAGAGTACCATGTTGAATCATCACACATATTTTCCATCTGAGAAAGCAAAGGGAAAAGGACTATTAAATCTCAGGAGGAACAACAAGAAGAATAACAAGGAAAGCAATATGAAGTGGAGTTAAACACATCAGCACTGCAATTTCATGCTGAGTTCACAGGACTATTTCAAGCAACATTGCCTCATTCTGCTTGAACTAAAAGGCAGCAACTTCACAGGCTGCACACACTAAATTATACATCTTAATTTGTTCTACGAAGTGACCTTCTTTGGTTGTGCTCAATGGAAGAGTGCTTTGTATGCTAAGAAATATTCATGTCTTCCATTTCCTCCAACATAGTGCAGGCTGACATTCTCTCCAAGACAATACTGCTAATGGTGACTTCTTCCCTGATTCTTTTTGTGATAAGCAAGTACATGATTTCACTCTACCCAAAATGGAAATGTCTATTGTATCTCATTATAATGGGAAATTATTGCCTTTTAGTAGATGCTATTCAACGCTCATAACATATTTCACCAATGCCTAAAATAAGATCCAAGAATTAGTTGGAGTCATTCTGTCTGCTTACTGTAGATTTTCTAATTGATTTTGGCCCTAAAAGACAATCAGTGCAAATCTCTACTCATTCAGCCATTGACACAGTCGTGCCCTATGACTCCATCTGAGCCCAATACTGCTAAGATAGATTACTATAACTTCCATTATTAAACTGCAAATTGTCCATTGTCCAATCAGATTCAGGCTCCACCCTTCTGCACACAACTCTAAGCATCAAGAGACCAACTTTTATGGATTCAATCAATAAGTTCCATTGCACTCTGACTTCTACTGGATTTAGCCATTGGTAAATACTAGCAGCAGATGGAGGGCAGAACGGAAGAGGGTCAGAATATATATTTCCTGGCTCCATCCTTCCTAGGCCATGGTTTTTCAGTAGGTGTGTCCCAGCTCCTCTTGGGTAGCCTTTCCCCAGCTACAGCTATTTCCTCTGGGTACCAGTTACTGCTCCCTCCAATTGCTCATTCAGGTCTAGGTAGCTTTGAATCATGCCTCTAATGCTTGATTTTGAAGGAGTGAGTGCCTGCTTATCTTCTTACCATTCACCCTAAAATAGAGTGCAGTGCTACTGTTCTTCAAATAGAAAATATAAAAATAAAGGTAGATCTGCAATAGCATTCTAGCCCTTTTCCCTCTGGAGGAATTTTTCTTTGAACAATCTACACACTATAAGAGTACAAGAGTAATACCTAAATTATAATACGAAGTAGACAGAGACCCATTTAATAAGATATCAAAGAACAGATCAATAAAGGTCAAAGAAAGAAGAGACCACATCGTGTGTATAGAATAAAGAAAATCCTTCAGGAAGAAGAAAGCATTTGAAGTAGCTCCCCACTAAAGGGTAATATTTGGACAGGTAGCAATTAAAAAAGGGAATTCCAGGAGGAAGAACATAATTTTAGACTGCAAGATTTGTAAAAGGGAAAATTACTCACTTTGCTTTTTAGTTACATGTCAGGAGAGATAAGTCAAGAGAGAGAGTATAACACATTATGGAAAGATTTAAATCCAGCTAGGAAGTTAACACTAACTTTATAGACAAATGGGAAGCATTCAAAGGGTTTTAATCAGAGAAGTAGTACGTTGAGCACTAAACTAAGGAAGATGAAGTTAGCAGTAATATCAGAATAGAATGGAGTAGGAAGAGACTAGAGTCAAGAATGAGGAGCTCAGGAAAACATCAAAGTCTTCAAAGAGTTTAAAAAAGAAACAATTAGAAAGGGAGATTACAAGCAAAATCTTAGATAGTAATTTCAATGGAGGAATAAAACACCAAAATACATTGCAAAGGGCAAACAAAAAGCTGATGGTTAGTGAAGGAAGTAAGAGTAATAACCTGTACAGCTATCAAGGCTTTGTCTTTTTTATTACTTTTGTTTTATTTTTTTAAGACAAAGGAAACTTAGGCATGTTTTTAAGCTGAGAAGGCAGAGGTAGTAAAGAGGGAGATGTTGGTGATGCAAGTGAAAGATGTGATAAAATATGGGACAACAGATGAAGGAAGGCACCAAAGGAAGAAGACATGGGCTGGAGGACACATGGGGAGGATCAGCCTTGACAAGAAAGAGGGTTGTTTCATGCTCAAAGATTAAGATTAGTGAAGGAGAGAAGGATGTGATAGAAAGCAGTGAAATTGAGTTTACATATTTATCATCTCGATGATTAGTTTTCTTCATAAAGACTATAATTGTATGATTTTCTTTGCATTCTTACAATGTTACACGAAAGAAAGCACCAAGCCAGTTTATACTGTAGAAGCAACATTTCTATCTTTGAAACTCTGACTTGACTATGAAACCACCAACACCTCAGGCGAGGTCTTATAACATACTGGCAAATCTCTACAAAAATAAAACAGAAGCATTATTTTTGGTTGTGTGGCTCGAATTTGTATTTGAGTCTACAACCACTCTCTGATGTAGACATGACAGTTGTTGTCATTGTCACTGCACACATAGAGGCTAAAGGACATCAGAAAGTTCACAGTAACTTGTCCATGGTTACACAACTAGTGAGCAATAAAATGGACTCAAATTCCAGTTTCCAGACTCTTGGTTTGGTACTCTTTCTACTATCCCACTACAGATGACAACTATTAAAAAAAAAAAAAACAAAGAAAAAGCCCAGCCTGCATGGCTCAATGGTTGAGCATTGACCTATGAACCAGGAGGTCATGATTTGATTCCCAGTCAGGACACATGCCCAGGTTGTAGGCTTGATCCCCAGTGTGGGGCATGTAGGAGGCAGAAGATCAGTGATTCTCTCTGATCATTGATGTTTCTATCTCTCTTTCCTTCTCTCTGAAATCAATAAAAATAGTTTTTTAAAAAAAGAAGTAAATAAAAGATCAGTGATTCTCTCTGATCATTGATGTTTCTATCTCTCTCTCCTTCTCTCTGGAATCAATAAAAATAGTTTTAAAAAAAAGAAGTAAATAAAATAAAATTGAACAGCGTCCAGCATGGTCAGTGGTGAACCTAAGGGGGTGGGGGGGGGCATGAAGGATTAAAGATAACAGACAAAAGAATATAGCTGGGGCCAGGTGGAACACTGTTCTCAGATGGAGAGACAGTGCCCCAGCCTGTAAGCTGAGTCTTTATTTTATAGTCAGACCCACGAGGCAAAGCAAGGGTGTGGTCAAGATGTTTACAATGTTCTTGTGAGTTTCGAATCTACTTGATTACATGCGCCTGAGAACTCTATCAAGCTTTGTTTTGGCAGCACTTGCTGCACCTCCCGCAGCCTACATCACTCAGCCACCTGGGACCACAGGTTCGGACCATAAGGTCAAGCTTACAACCACAGACTTTGGCTATAATTGTGCTGGGAGGGCTTTGCCCTCCAAGCTGGGACCTGCACATGGCTTTGGCACGAGAAGACTGTGCCCTCTCATTAGTCCGAGGCTTGAACCTGTCTAAACGCTGTAGCTGCTCTCCACAAAAATAAAAAAGACTAAAGAAACAAAATGCCATAAAAATATGTTGTTGGATAGAACTTTAATGCAATGTAGTACTACATAGAGTGAAGCAAGTGGGCTCAAAGCCCACTCCTTGGTAAAAGTTTCTCATTTAAATATGACTTTAGAAGAGTTCTATATCTGAGCCAATACTCAGACTCCTACAAGGGACTATAATTTATAGATACTGGTGTTGTAAGGTGTGTCTGCTTCCTCTTTGCTTTGTTGTGGGAGACATATTGGTGTCAGGGTTTCACGAACTCTTACATTTACCATGGGAATCAAGCAACACCCTCATTCATCTTAATCTAGTGCCATTCCATAAAATCTGCCTTAATAGTTATTTTGAGATATATTTTGCACAATACCAGTAATGCTATATAGAGTAATGGTTATACAGAAGGCTCTCCCAGGAAAGGGACAAGGCAACCCCGCACTGTATTCTAATTCAGAGTTCATGGCCATTTCTGCAAAGACAGCTACTATCACCAGCATTGTCCCACAGGCTCATTTTCCTTAGTTGACTAATTAAGAGGCAGGAAGATAATCTAGGGATAAGCAGTAAAAATCCATAAACATTAAAGATAGAGGTGTGGTAATAAAATAGGTAGATTTATACGTGGTTGAGAAGAAAGGAGAGGAAGGGAAAGAGGAAGGAGAGGGGGGAGGAAGGGAAAGAGGGGGAAGAAGAGGGATGAGGAAAAAGATATTTGCCAAAATTTCATGAGTTCTAAAGCAGGACTAGGCCCTAGGTTAAGTGCTTCGTATACCTCATTCATTTAATTCTCACAGTACTATAAGATGAATACCAGTAATTCCCGCATTTTACCCATGAGAACCATGTAAGCTTAGAAAAATTAGGTAATTTGCCCAAAGTTACAAATTATTAAGTAACAAAATTGAACCTTGAATCCAAACCTGAATGTCTTAAAAGTCTGCATGTAGTAGTTACAATATATTGTATTTCTTAGAACTTCAAGAAAAGATAATGAATCTGTGAAGGGAGACCCATAGGAGACTTCTAACACCTCTACATAAGGATTATTTCTCTTCTCTTTAGAAAATAACAGTTAACAGATTAAGGTGATTAAGAAAGTAACACCATGACCTGCTATGCCCCTCAGCCAGAATATAAATTATGGCAGCAAAGAAAAAAGCATGCAATGTTTACAACATTCCTGCTAGAATTGAATGTAAGATAAAGTCTCAACCACAGAGGGTAATTATCTTTTCCCTAATTTCACCAGTTCTAAGGCTGACTCCTTTGTCACAGCAGCCAAAGCCAGACCCATAGGCTTGACTTAACAAAGAAAACAGGACCATCTTGGGCTCAATACACATCTTCCATTTAATAAACTGAGCTTCTCTGAGAATTCCATTTGATTGCTACTCACAAATTTCACCAAATATATTTATGCCAAAATATCATGTCCAACTGTTCCTATATCTGTAAATGTTGCATAAAAAGTGTCTAACAGGTTTTTTATTCCATTTCCATATAAGTTTAGCAGCATTTCCAGATGATTCCACAAGTTCATTCTCAACAATCTGTTAACTAACCTCAATTGAAAGGCACAAACATAAAAAGTGTATTACTGTATTAGAAGTAAAAAATTGCAGCTATCTGAATGGCAGGTTGGAAAGAGTAAAGGTGAAGATAAATAAACATTTACGAAACTGATGAAGTAGCCAATGCTTTGAGGTATAGATGGTTGCCCTAGATAATTTCTTATAGCAACCTCACACTGCTTTTAGAAATTTCCCATGTTCCTGGGATTCAAAACACATCTAAGGGGGAAAATCCTTTGGAAAACATAAAACAATTTAATAAGAACATTTGTGAATTTGAGATTACTAAGACCTCTACATAGATTGAAGAAATAACAATATGCAAAAAAAAATTTAACTAAATTTTGAGACAAATGACTGTTGTTCTGGTTCCTAACAGAAAGAGTGGTGGATCTCTCCCTCTTACCAGCACACAAGGGAACCCCTGAGAACTAAAGGACTCTGAGCATATTTCCGCTATCAGGAAGATTTTACAAGGTCTATAGCAAGTTTCAAAGACAGTTTGAAATGAAAGTAAATATATAATAAGTACAGCAAATATGATGTCCACAATGGTTGTTAAAATGCAAAATGAGAAGGAAACTAAGGCCTACGGTTCCATAACTTTTTATAACCTTCTATAAAAAGTTGCAATTGGCACAAATTTCTGTCTCATAAGTTTTAAAGTAAATCATGAATCACTAGGGAGTACACTATTATTTCTTTTTATAATCAGGTTAAATGATAATGTTCTCTAAAGTGGACATGTACTTGCATGATTAATCAATTTTCCCATGGGGGGTGGGGTGGGGAGATTCTATATGGATTAAGAGATAAGGATTTACTAAGAAAATCCCTCTTAAAGGGCCTCCTGCCATCAGGAGAAACATCCATTTGGCTGCACTGGGGGACTATGTGAGCCAAATAAATTTATAGCATTCAAGTCATTCTTTTAAAAAGCATGTTCGGTAATTACCTATTTCATTTTATAATAAAAGACCTGCAGGGCATGGAAACTCAGTTCCACTAATGGTTCTTTAAATGTAGTTATTAACAGAGGAAAAATTAACTATGGGGTTTTCTTAAATTGGATGTTGGGATACAGGACACAACATTTACTCATTCCTTTTCTTCAGTCTCAATTGCCTTCCCAGAACCAAAATGTCACTAAGACACCATAACTACTCTAAGGTGTTTCAGTAAAATCTACACAATGAACACATTCACAAATGCAATTAGAAATGGTGTTAATATCACTAGCTGTCATCATAATGCATGGCCATGTGTAGTGTATAAAACACAATGATTCACGTAGGAGATCTGTGTTTTACATCCAAGGGGCTCACAGGTTTTACAGTACTGATGAAAATTTGACACCATTACTAAGGTACAAAGAGGTGGAACATTTGGATTTGTGACTAAATGATCAACCCACATACTAACTGGAGGTTCCATGATGAACTTGATAGAAAGGCCATCGGTACAATGAGTGACCTGGAAGACAAAGGGAAAGATGAGGAAAGCCACAACTCATGCTGGAGGAGAGTTACATGCATCTGCATGCAGTGATGAACCACAGCCAGCTGTACAATGCTGTGCACCTTGCCACCAAGGGATGAGAAACAAAAGGGAAGAAGGAGAAGGAGACTGACAGTGGTTATGTGGCTTGACATTAAGTTAGAAATTCTACACTTGCTGTCTCATTTCACTCTAGCAATTATCTTCTGCCTCATAAGGTTTTCATTTTCATTTTATATATCATAATAAGTAAAATTCACAAGGAGGAAGTGGCAGAGTTAGGCTTCAACACAAGGTCAGTCTAACCCTAACATCAACAGTCCTCTTAGTACAGCACATTCAAGTAAGTGGGGCTTGAAGGCTGTCTCTCAATACTCTAACTTATCAGAAAGGATTTTAAAAAAGAAACAAAAAGGTTAAAGAGAAAGAAAATTATTTCAATAGGACAGAGAAAATTTGAAGGATGGAGAATTAAAGAATGTCACTTTGAGGAGGAAAAGAATAGGGTGGGATTGGGAAGTGATATCACTTACATACTACAATAAATGCAAAGATGTTCTTCCCAGAGGTCTTCTGGTAAAAGAACAACATCATATATATGTCACAGGAAAATAATGGAGCAGCCGAAAAATCTAAAGCTGGTGTGGAACAGAGTGACCTACCTGAGCCTGGGCTGCGATATCCAGTCCACCTCTTTGTGAAACTGATGGGCGAGGAACCCTTCATGAGCTTATTATGTGAGCAAATACACAGAGAAAGGGCAGATTGTGGGTAACAGACAGGAGAGAGAGAGGAGAGAAGAGAGAACAACAGAGAAAAAGGGACAGTATGTGAACCAAACAGAAGAAAGAAGGCTGGAAATTTCTTTGTGTTCATAAAAGATTTTGTAATACTATGAAACCAATCAGTGCTGCTTCAGGGTCCAGGTGAGCAAGCATTGGAGAAAGGGCCATTCCTCCCCATGCATCATCTCCTTCAGTTCCCTAAAAACTCAAAAAGCCCATTACAGAAGTCTGCTTTGCTCAGCAGTATTTTCATGGAGGGCACTGGTGGCAGAGGCCAGGCCAAGGTGTAAGCGAGGACAAGGCTGGAGCACAGTGAGATGAGTCTGACTGCTGAGCACGTGAGGCTCCAGGAAACAACAGGGGGAGGTTTTCCAAAGTGGATGAAGTCCTACATAGACAGGAAGAAAGGAAGGTTCACCATAATATGGATTATTATTAATGTGGCCTCACTGGAACCCATAAATAAGTGAATGCTGGGTTACTAAGTTTATATATGGTGAAAAAGAAGTGATACAAAAATGATGAGAAGAAACTCAATGATAAATATGGCTCCCTTGCCAAAGAAGGAAAAATGAAAATTATCCTAATGAAATGGGTGTTTTTTTTTTGAAGGACTTGCTATCACTGAACATTTTCAAGTGCACATTGATAGAGATTCTGAGGAAATTCAATCATTATCTATCCAGTTCTATAAACCTATCAGTCCTCCTTAATGCCTCCCCCTTCTCAGATTCCAGTCCATTCCCAGGAACTGTTGATTTTACCTCCATGAATGACTAGGTGCTTGGATGTAGTGGCCTTCAGAACCACTTCCATCCTGAGAGGTATTATTTTCTGAATATGTTATAGCATATATTTCTCATGGAAAGGCAAAGTGTATTTGCTCTTTTAATAATATCCCACATGATTACATTTTCATTTCAAATAAAAGCAGTAGACCCCAATAATCATTAACATTTTATTGATTCAGTTACTTGGATCATTTAATTCTATAATACCCAGAATTTGATCCACTGATATTTAAAGGTATCTAGCCCAATAGTAGCCACCAGATTCTTGGGAGCAAAGAACCAAATGAGCAAAAATCATATTCCAAACTCCCATACTGCATGAATGTTATTAATGACAAGATCCTTGTATATGATTGACTCCCCCATATATGGACTTACAGAATAGTTGGGCAACCAGAAATATGTCCATGTTCCCCACTACAGTGTTTCCTAAAGCAAAGGGTAAGGGTTCGATTGCATCAGGATTTCTGTTTCAAAATAGATGCTGGCCCACAGAGTAAATAAGGAGCCCAGGACACTAAGGGGCACTTTCAGATGGAGAGACCTTTTCCTACCACATGTTTGCTTTAATGAATAAAATGAGATCCCTTTCCAAAAAAAGAACTATTCTTTAAGGACCAGGGTCTCAACCAAGGAGAAGTCCTAGGTTATTTCCAGGGAGGGAATCGACAGTCTAGGAGAAAATCCCCTTGGTCTTCTAAGCGTTTTACCACCTATATTCTCCTTTTATTACTCCTTAATAAGAAATTAAAGAAGGCAGATGGCCCCTATTTCTCCCCATCCATTCCCCTTTCCTTTGTTTTTAAATAAAGAAGTGAATCATTAAAAGTCAGGAACACTTGGCTGAGAACAGTTCGCACAGTGCTGGCTGTGTGCTGCAGCCTGGGAACTGGGCACAAACAGCCAGGGGTGGTTCCAGTGAGGTCAAAGTTAATGCACATCAAAGCAGAGACATCCTGAGTATACCTAATCCTCCTTCTGCACTTAGTAGTGCTCTCCCATGGAAGTCAAAAGCATCAAGAGATTCCCACCTGTGTATGTCAATGCCCTCAAATGAGAGGCTCTGCCCCAGCTAGATTATTTATTATTGTCATAATTGAACTGAGGCTATGATGCCTCAAAATCCCACAATGCCTATGCTTTCTGAAGGAATCTCACATACACAATCACATTTAAATAAGCAATTTATCTGAAAACTAGAGGCCTGGTACACAAAATTCATGCATGGGGTGGGGGGAGGGGTCCCTCCACTTGGCCTGCACCCTCTCACAATCCGGGACCGCTGGCTCCTAACCGCTCACCTGCCTGCCTGATTGCCCCTAACCACCTCTGCCTGCCAGCCTGATCGCCCCCTAACCACTCCCCTGCCTGGCTGATTGACGCCTAACTGCTCCCCTGCTGGCCTGATCACCCCCAACTGCTCTCCGCTGCCATCCTGATCACCCCCAACTGGCCTCCCTGCTGGCCTGTTCACTCCCAACTGCCCTCCCTTGCCAGCCTGATCGCCCACAATTGCCCTCCCCTGCTGCGAACTGCCTCCTCCACCGGGATCGGCCTCCTCCACCGGGATCGGCCTCCTCCGAGCTGCGCAGAGCCACAGGACCCTCAGGCTTCACCACACGGAGTGGCCACTGGGCCCCACCTCTGCTGTGCACACAGCCATCTTGTGGCAGACATCTTGTGATGGCGTCGGCAAGGGCATCGCGCGAGGGCGTGACGCCTAGGCTTTTATTATATAAGATTGTAGAAAACAAGATGAGCATGGGAGACTTGGCTGAGGGAGGTTTGTGAGGAATACCTGGGTGCAGTGCCACCAAAGCAAAAGGCATATTTTCCAGGTAAAAACTCATTCCCTTTCTGACCAGTGTGGCTCAGTGATTGAGCATCGACCTATGAACCAGGAGATCATGGTTCGATTCCTGTGCCTGGATTTTGGGCTTGATCCCCAGTGTAGGGCATGCAGGAGGTAGCAGATCAATGATTCTCTCTAATCACTGATCTTTTTTATCTCTCTCTCCCTCTTCCTTCCTCTCTGAAATCAATAAAAATAAATTAAAGAAAACACTCAAGAAGGCAGGTGGCCCCTATTTCTCCACACAAAGGCCAACTGTATGTCAGACATTTTATCCACATTTTTCTAGATGATTTGTCCCTGGATGTTCTAACCAGTCACTTTGTGCTTCCTTTCCTCTCACTTATAACACATTCTCTTTCCTGTCCATAAAAAAATTCACTTTTAAAATATGACCAGACATGAATCACTTAGCTTTTGACCAAAATGATTTGGCCATCCTAGAAGTATTTTCATTCTCAGGATTACCCTATCAAAGGGAATGATAGGCTATGGAGCCAATTTAGAGAATTCCAGCATCACTTAAGAAGAGGCATTGAAATGTTCATGGTCTTCCAGCATTGACAAAATCCTAATGTGTCTGCCTGCAGCTAAGACACGACTTAGGAGTACCAAGGGTGTTACTGAGCTTTGGTTCTCAATCAAAAGATGAAGAAATAGTCTACATCTTTAAACACTTAAGGCAATTGCTATTGTTTAGTGATCACTCACACCGTACTGGTCACTCTTCTTAGGGTTTTAACATGCTCATGGTCAGACACACACACATACACAGAAAGTCTATGAGGTAGGTATGATGATTTTCCCATTCTACAATGAAGAAACTGAGGCACAGAGTGAATAATTCACTTGCCTACGGTCTCACAGCTACTAAGTGACTGAGCTGGGATTTGAACCTAGATGGTTTTCTCCAGAACCCTGGCTCTGAAAATCCCTTACAGGACTGACTTGGCTCCCTGAATCTCATTCAGAAAACAGACCCACTCATTGTAATTCCTCTTCTTTAAGGCATATGTTATGGAGCACTCACCCCATCGCACAACTGGGACTGATGAATCTTCAGGTAAGACAGTTTTCACCCAGGCAGTGCAGACCAAGGAAAAAACAATGACTTCAGAGTGAGAAGGCTTGGGCTCAAGTCCAGCTCTGCCAGTTCCTAACAGCGATCTTCTGTGAATCACTTACTCTCCTTGCGCCTTAGTGTCCCGATCAGTAAAACAGCTTTGTATTGTGCCTCCAAATTCCATCACCCCTACTGCAGAGCAATGGAACCCACTCTCTGAATTACATTTCTAGGTAGATGACAAATTCAGGTCACACGTGGGATCAGAACCCAAAGACACCACAGGATGGTAAGGGAAGGAAGCAGGCAAGGGAAACAGCATAAGAAATTTACAAGGAGGGGGGCATAGCCGAACTGTCATTAGTAATGCAAGAAACTAGAAGGAAGGTAAGTGAATTGTGGAAAACAAGTAACACTAAATGTTTAATTAACATGGTTAAAAATAAATGAATTAACCAAGGCTTATTATTTCCACCTCTATTGTAAATGAAAATTCATTGTCAGCTTCAGTGAGACTCAACACACAGTGATTTTTTCACCCCAGCATGTCTAAAGCATTTTTCCCCTGTGGTCCATATACTTCTTTTCTTTCTTTCTTTTTTTTAATCCTCACCCGAGGATATTTTTCCATTGGTTTTAGAAAGAGTGAAAGGGAGAGGGAGTGAGAGAAAGAGAAAGAAAGAGAAAGAGAAACATCGATGTAAGAGAGAAACATCGATTGGTTGCCTCCCAACATGTCCCCAACCAAAGCCAGGGATTGAGTCTGCAACTGAGGTATGTGCCCTTGACCCAAGTCAAACCCAGGCCGACGCTCTATCCACTGAGCCAAACCAGCTAGGGCCAAACTCTCTATTTGGCACTTAGCATGTATCATCTGAAGAGGTGCTTTAATCACTCCATGCACAAAGGCAAAATCTGTAACTCAAGGCCCTTCTCAGGCTCTGACAGTCTACCCGCCTGTGATGTCTCCAGGCCCTGCTCTCAGTCTCCAGTCTTTTAGCCTTCTCTGGCAGAATGTTTGGCTTAGTCCTAACTGTGCCAAGGAACTCAGATTTCAGATGTCCTTGGGCTCCATGCCTTATAGTCTTGAGGGCAAGAGCCCCATTCCCTCCTACCCTTTAGCACAGCTTTAGGACCTATACTGCTATGGTTCAAATCCTAACTCTTCCACTCATCATCGGAACCTTAGCTAGCTACATAATCTCTATGTGCCTCAATTTCTCATCCCTAAAGTAGAGGTAATAATGATACCTCACAGCCTGTTGGCATTTAGAACATAGAGTTTGCTACATCTAGCGCCTATATAAGTAACTGATATTTTTGTTATGTGGTCCAGATCTGCACTATCCAGAAATGGAACCCCAATACACCCTGGCTTCTATCGTCCATTAACCTTTTTGTGATGTATTTTTCCTATTTGATCAAAATCTCTTTAAGGTGAGGACGGTCATCATCATCTTTGTTTTCCCTACAGCACACACCTTAAAGATGGAAGCTTTTCAGTAAAGAGTGGGCTAAAGTGTCATTATCTGAAGATATAAATCCAACATGTCTCTGACTGAAAATTCAAGCATACCATAATGTAGCCGGTACTAATGATTAATGATGACTCAAGTTCTACTTTCCAACAAACACAATTAAAATAGACCAAAAAAATCATAATCATCTCCATCATTAAAACATGTGCCAGAGAGAGAAAAATATAAAAAAAATGCAAGCAGTCAAATAAGAGAGTAAAAGACATGATTGATACCAAATTTTCCAATAAAGATCAGATTAAAATGGAAGTAGGAAACGTGAAAAGTGAATACAAGAGATTTTAAAAAATATTCCCAGATATTAAACAAGAGGTGGAAAAAACAGATTTATGAAACCTTGACCAGTACCTAAAAGAAAAATGAAAGCTGTGATTTCAGGATTTCAACATAAAATGAAAATACATATTTTCAGGATTCCCTTTGCCTGAACTGCCCCAGAATCTTTATGACTCAATCTGTGCTCAGATGATGCCTCACTGAAATATTTTCTTGGTGACTTAATACGAAAGCATGTCTATGGCCGATGTCATTCTCCAGCCCTCACCCGATGCACCTGTGTCCATGGAAGTTGTCAGCTGCCACATTATACATCCCTGGTTACTCTGCCTCTCCCCGTGCACTGTGGAATGTTACCATGAAAGGAGAAGCTTCATTCCCTGCTGTGTCCTGTGCTTGACAGGTTGCCTGGAAAGTCATAGGTGCTCAACAAAAGTCTGTCCAATGAGTGATCCATTTATTAATACGAATATTAGTAAATATATATGCAAAGTGTTTAAAATAGTGCCTGGCACACACAGTGGGCCCAATTACCTATTTGTAGTGAGAGTAGAGTAGCAGTATTCCTTCCTCAATTCTTTTGTTGGTTTAGTGACAAAAGTCTTCTGCCTTTGGGGACTTGGACAAAAGTGGGAAGAGTTAGGTTAGGGGGCAGGGGAGGCAGCTTTAAAATCTAAGAGTGGAGCTATTAACTTTACTTAGGCGGCAACTGGAAACTGCTAAAGTGCTCTGCAGGGCAGTATGGTCAAAGAGCATGCTTTAGTGGTATTGGGGGTGCTAACAATGTCGGGGGGGGCAAGACTGGAACCAGAAAGCTGGGGGAAAGAGTGGGCCAGGGTCCAGGGGGCCAGTGAACAGAAGTACAAGGTGCGGCAATGATTTAATCCACCTTCTTACCTAGGTCTACATTTACTTGGGCAGGCTCCAGGCTTTGAGACGTCAAAAATGTGATGCCCCCAGGCCTGTGTAGAAAAAAAATAATCAAAGCTTACCTGAAGCAGTTTGTACATTAGGAGTGTGTGTGTGTTCGTGTGCGTGCGTGTGTGTGTATTGCTGCATTGCTTGTGTATTTGGGGGCAGCCAATTCCAAGGGGCTTTAAGAAATAGGGAATTACGATGCTGATCCTGTTTCTTCTGATGTGAACCTAGGGAAGAGAAGATCCTGCATCTTCCATGAGACAGCCATATCTCCAGCTGAATGGTGGCATAGCACAGGCTGACCAGTCGGGCTGGCATGCCATGATGAAAGAGTTTCCAGGATGTGGGCCTTTCAGGGCTAAAACCAGCTAAGTCCTGGGCAAACCAGTACCAGGTGGCCACCTGACCACCAGAGTGCCTCCAGACTGATCTATGCTCCTTTATTTGTTGTTCACTGCAACCAACACCATCTTTTTAAAATAAAAATCTGACTTTGTCACCTCCTCACTAGTCACATGCAATCAAAACCCTTCAGCAGCAATCTTGTTCTTAAGACAGATTTCAGCCCTTAGCATGGCCTGAAAAGCCCTCTGGGAATGGACCCCTACCTAATTTTCCAGCTTCATTTCCTACCAGGCCGGGGCCCCAGCAGCCTGTCGGTGGTTCACAGAAGGGCCGCTTCCTCCCCATGAGGATCTGCAGATGCCGGTCCCTCTGCACAGAATGTGGCTGCCGTCCTCCTTCACATGGTTAACTCATTACATCTTTCATACCGTAGCTCCGTCACTGTCACTTTTCCAGAGAAGTCTTTTCTGATTTCCCCGAACAGAAACCCCCCACCATCCCTGTGCCCTTTGGTGCTGTAGCCACTGCCATCGTTGTCCACCCTTATGCACTTGGCAGTTGTCTCCTCACACCAAGAGCCACCCACTGCAAACACCTGTGACACTCTGCTGATGGCTGTGTCTGTCCATGGGAGCACCCTCACCTGCACAGAGGCTGGTACCTGGAGAGATCAGAGTGATAGGCAAGAGCTCCATCAGGTAGACCTGGGGGGGCCATCAGATAGAGTCCAGATTTTATTCTAAGTCCAACATGAAGCTATTGGAGAGTTTTAAGCTGGGGAAATATGTGACCTGATTACATTATAAAACAGTGGTTCTCAACCTTGGCTGCACATTAGAATCACCTGGGAATCTTTTTAAAATCCTGATTTCTGGGCCTCATCCTCCTTTTAGGATGAGGCCCAGAAATCAGGATTTTGAAAAGATTCCCAGGTGATTCTACTGTGCAGCCAAGGTTGAGAACCACTGTTATAAAAGGTCACTCGGGCTGCTATATGGAAAGTCAACCGTGAAAGGGCAGGCAAGGAAGCAGAGAGAGAGAGACCAGTTGTAAGGTTAAGGCAGCAGCCAGATTACTATTCTGGAAGGAATCACTGTGGAAGTGCACTGAAAGCAGAATAAAAAGTGGCTGTTTGTAGCACAGAGACAGAGCCTCGGGCTTCAGATCAGCTGTAGACCAGCAGCTCACCTGAGAAGGCCCTCTGGAGTCTGTTTCATTGAGTTGGTTCTTGGGAGCGGGTTGAAAATTTTACTCTTTTTATGCATGAAGTAGGGATAACATATAGTACATAACCAGCTAAGGAGTCTATTATGGTATTATCAATTCATGGGTGGGGGTGGGCAATTAAGGAAAAGTCTAAAGGAGAGGGACAATGGAAAAAAAAAAAAAGGTTGAGAAAGTGATCCAGAGCTGTTTGTAGCACAGAGACAGAGCCTCGGGCTTCAGATCAGCTGTAGACCAGCAGCTCACCTGAGAAGGCCCTCTGGAGTCTGTTTCATTGAGTTGGTTCTTGGGAGCGGGTTGAAAATTTTACTCTTTTTATGCATGAAGTAGGGATAACATATAGTACATAACCAGCTAAGGAGTCTATTATGGTATTATCAATTCATGGGTGGGGGTGGGCAATTAAGGAAAAGTCTAAAGGAGAGGGACAATGGAAAAAAAAAAAGGTTGAGAAAGTGATCCAGAATAGCAGGCAGGCTGCAGGCTCCTTAGGATCAGCAGGTGCTCTTACACTGGCCTGGGATGGCCCCTGGCCTCCTGGACCAATAGCCCTAAATCTGCCCTGTCACGTTCCCTCAGAGCTGAACAGACACTGACTAATTCACCCTCTCAGTGGGAAGATGGTCCAGTAAGATACGATGGTCATTTGCAAGTCAGCCTCTCTAAATACAGATACTCCTGTGTGCACACTTTCGAGAAGTACAGTGGAGGAAGGATGTGCTAGCCGTTGCAAATGCTGTGGGTCTCAGCAGGATCTCTTGTCCTGTGTTTCGTGTTTCTCTTTCTTTCCAGACTCCATCTACCTCTCACCTGATGCATTCCTGTGCTCACAGCAGAGCCCAAGCCCAAATGTCTCCTCCCCAGGAAATCCAGGGTGTAAAACTATCCTTTCCTTTGAGTATCCAGAGCATTTTGTAAAATAATATTAATGGCACCTATTTCTAGAGCACTTGGGGCAGGCATTATAATAAGTATTTTACCTGAATTTACTCCATATAATCCCTTCTACTATTACTTCCATTTGACAGATAGAAAACTGAGGCTTAGAGAAGTGTAAGAGCTTGCTCAATGCCGTATGGCAAATAAATAGTAGAGACTCAACCCCAAGCAGCCTCTTAACCTCCAGCCTGTATACACATTATTATAGTGCTCACTCCACTGTATTATAATAAGCAGTCCATGTGCCTCTTTCCTCTATTACCCGAAATGTAAGTGACCCAGGCCAGGTGTCATGAAACAAGAATGAGTTTTACAATCAAATCCTGTTGTATAACTCTGGGATATTACTGAGACTAAGCGTCCTCGCCAATAAAATGGAGACTTAAATGCCGACCTAATTGGTTTATTGTCAAGATAAAATTAGACATAACTTTTAATGCATTTACCACAGCTCATGGCACATAAAGGCCCATTCAATTAAACAAGTATTAACTGAGGGTTTATGAAACACCAGGCTTTAAGATGGGCACTGAGGCTAAAAAACAGCTCTCATGGAGCTAACCCAGTAGGAATTTAATATATTTTGGTTGCTCTCGCTTCTAGAGGGCAGGGACTATGTGTTATTCAACCGTGAAATTTTGAAGGTCAGTAAATGCCTAGACCAAATAGACACTCAAAAACATTTTAATGAATGACTGAAAAATGGCTTAAACGGTTTCAGAGACCCTAAGTATTAGAGATTATTAATGACTGCGTCAAATTAGCGGGTTGAATTTTATCAATTGTCAGTAAAATAACTGAAAATAAAGTGCACACCCAGAGTCTGTACACATTAAATTCATTTAAACATAGAGCTACTACTAAATAACTCTTAAAATTAAATTCAGAGAGACAAATGGAATACTATAACTTGAACAAGAACAAGTAATAATATCCTATATATTAAAGAGCTAATATGCTAATTAGCCCAAACAGCAGAACAACCCTCGGGATGACCTTCCGGATGAAGGCGAGGCTGTGAGGGGCTGCAAGGGCTAGCTGAGGCAGCGGGGCTGTGAGGGCTGCAAGGGCCGCACCCCTTGCACGAATTTCATGCATCGGGCCTCTAGTATCTAATAATATCCAGGAAGTAAAACAGAAAGAGGGGAGAAAGTTTCAAAAGTGTTATCCTTAAAAAAAGGGGAGGGGGAATCAATTTATACTGTCTAAAGAAAAAATTAGTCATAAAAACAGCAATGTAATTAATGGCAATAACTCCAACCTCTTAATATTTTACGACACTTTAGCCATAGATTTTTTAAAAGAAATAATATACCTTGAAATGAAGTAGCTATTTGAAGTTTGATTGTTCTTTAGTTTCAATTCAGTTTTTTTAATTGCTTTAAAAATTTAATTAAGTATTTTTGTTATAAATAGCATTTCTATTCAATTTTTAAAGTATTTTAAAATTATAAAAGTATTTCTATCTAAACATCCATTAACAGATAGATAGATAGATAGATAGATATTTGTCTGAAATGATATTTACCTAAGGTTAACAATGAGAACTGTATTACTATTTGAGACGATTTTTAAAGATTGTTTTTTGTAACTTTCTGCCTTATTTTAATTCTTGA
The DNA here is from genome assembly GCF_000412655.1 of Myotis brandtii. Taxonomy (NCBI): domain Eukaryota; kingdom Metazoa; phylum Chordata; class Mammalia; order Chiroptera; family Vespertilionidae; genus Myotis; species Myotis brandtii. The sequence continues at coordinate 1,256,374 of NW_005371823.1, read as the reverse complement.
TGATAAACATAATGCAATTTTTAAGAAGTCTGTTCCCTAAAACTAGAGAAAGAATATGCCAAAATATAGTTAATTATTCCTTGTGGGAATATAGATCATTGTTATTTCCTTTTGTGTACCTTATTTGTAATTTTTACATTTCCAAAAATGATTTCTAAAGGGCTTTACATTAGACTCTACATTTATGATTATGTTTCTTTCCTTTCCTCTAAAATAGAAAGTACCTTTTATACTTATGTTGCCAATGGTGTCTTTAAAATGACTTGAGAATCCAATTTTCAAAGCAGAAGAGACTGGATCCTTTTGAATGTTTTTTTATAAATGCAACCCACTCAAATAAATTGAGTAGAGAGATAATGAATGGCTATATGCATGTTTACATTTTTAAAGGGTTTTACATGAAGATGAGAGATTATCAAAGAGATTATGAAAAGCTTCATGTTGTCAGACTTTGTCCGATGGAGTCTTTAAGACCAGATTTCAAACTAAGTGGCTTTCCTTGTCCCTTTGTGTTTAAGGCGTCCTTATTGAATGTTGACATCTGCTTGCTGTGGTAAATAACAAACTAAATCTATCCAGTTATTACCCTCTAGTTAAGAATAATAATGTAAAATACACAAATGGCTGCATAGTTGTTAAAGGGACTAGGTTATTTACACAAGACATTTGGGGAATGGTGGCTAAAGTCTCTGAGCTTTTTAGGTTTCACAGAAGGTGCCGTAGTAACAATTTTCCATTATAAAGGTTTGGGGGGAAAATTGGGATTCTGATTTATTTCTTAAAATAACTCAATAAATATATTTAGTTTCATGTAGCCTAGAATTCTACATATAGTAACTCAATAAATCTCTTTAGTTCCATGAAGCTTAGAATTCTAGGTGCAATTTTGTATTCCCTGGGTTTTGTATGGTTACATTACTATTAGAGAAAGTTTTTTTTTAATTCAGTGAGCCACCTGGATGTAAAACCTTTAATCATCATCAATTTCTTTCTTTAATTTATAGAATATACAATAAATATTTTACTTTCTGCTACTTTCTGGAACTGTCTTCCCTCAATAAAAGTTTGTAGCCTATGGTACCTTTTCATCTTATAAAGAAAAACACATTTTCATAAAACTATATTTGTGAAATGCTTTAACTCCTATTGCATTCTGTCAAAATGGGGGTTGATGTTTTTCTAGCCTAGGAGTTAATGATATTCAGAGAAAATACTGGAATTTTAGATTTAAAGAAAACCTAGAATTTATTCATCCCATCCCATCTCCCTCCCAACGCGGGGCTCTCTCCTTCATTGTAACCCTCATGAAGGACCACCCAGTCTCATCTTGAACTTTTCCATGGCAAAGCATTTTCTACCCCACAAGGAAACCTCATGGCATTCCAGACAGTCCTAAATGAAAAAAAAAATGTTCCCTTATTCAGAACCAAGTCTATTTCCATTACCCCTGGTGCTTGTTCTTACTTCCATAGCTTCAATGACAGAATCCAACTCCTCTCCTGGCCAATAGTCCTTTGAACACCATGTTTCCTGAGACATCTTCTCATCATGACTAACACACCCCAGTCTCCTCAGCAAGCCCTCAAATGGAAGTGTTTCCATCCTCAAAACCCTGCATATCATCTCACTGTTCTCTAGTGTGTCACTGACAAAGCAGTGTCCACAGCTAAAAACAGCTTCTCAAAAAATGCCAAAAGTTGTTCCAGGATCACAAATACAACTCTTGCAACAGTCACTTTAAATCATTAGACAAACACGTCTTAAATAGCTAGATCCTATCTTACTATCTCATTACCTATCTTGAATTTCAGCTTCCTTTTCACCATGTTTTTCTGCCTTTGCAATTTTGAAGACCATTCTTAAATTACTCTTGGTTGCAAGCAACTGAAACTGATTGTGTCTACCTTAACAAAAAAGAAGTATATCTGATTTCATGAAATTCATGGGCAATTTCATGAAATCGGAGTAAGAGTTGAAAAGCCAAGAGCAGGAAGAAGAGGAAGCAGAGCCTGCCAGTGGCCTCCGGCTGGGCCTCCTATGTTGTCTCCCTGAGGCCTTCACTCACTCTGACTTAACTCCAGAGACTCTCAGTCACTTCAGTCCTTCAACCTAAAGTCTAGCTCCTGGAGATGTCCCTGCTTTAGGCAGCCTGGGCCAGGGATATGGTGCTGGGTATATGGCACCCATGCTGGTATCTGGGGGTCATTTTCAGAAAAAGGAAAATGGATGTGAACAAAACAGACATCCAAAATTACTGTACTTCTAAAGGAAAGTAAGGTCAGATATTTATCTGTTTCTTTTTTTTAATATATTTTATTGATATTTTACAGAGAGGAAGGGAAAGGGATAGAGAGTTAGAAATATCGATGAGAGAGAAACATCGATCAGCTGCCTCCTGCACACCCCTCACTGGGGATGTGCCGGCAACCAAGGTACATGCCCTTGACTGGAATCAAACCTGGGACCCTTCAGTCCCCAGGCCGACGCTCTATCCACTGAGCCAAATGGGTCAGGGCTATCTGTTTCTTTTTATTTCCCTTTTGCTTGATCCCCAGTGAGGCAGGTGTTTTGAAATTGGTGTTCACTGCAACAGGGGAGGTATGTAACAAGGGGAAAAAGGGAAATAGCGGGAGAATATTTCTGGATTTTGTTTTCTAAAATCCTTAATAGATCTCAGGGAATTTCTTAAAGCAGGTATAAAGGAATAAGATTTATGAACATGAAGAATCTTTAAGAAACATAGAGCATTATCTCTCCAGGGCTATTGGGAAGGGAGAGAAGTAGGCCTATGGATCTTGGAAGAATGGGGAGCCAGGTCCTGCTGCCTGGCAGTGTCTCCAGAAAGGCCACAAGACCCCAGAGCTGTGTGTGGTACATCTAGGTAGAAGGAACCATTAGAAATATCACCAAAAGATTTCTGTGGACCAAGAATTACCTGGACAACTAAGAGAGCCATGTGAGCAGAAACCCTGGGTGCTACAGCGTAACCTGTGTGGTCAGGGGCCTCAGTGACCATAGGGTCCCCTCTCCCAATGCTGCCTGCCCTACAGTGTCAGCCACCTGGCCTTGGCACAACTCTGGGGAGTGGTGTGACCCTAAGAAGGGTTGCAGGTGAGTCTTCTGCCTTCCCAGAAGGAAGATGCTTGAGACAGAAATGAACATGGTTTGTAAAAAAATCAGTCCTTCAACCTAAAGTCTAGCTCCTGGAGATGTCCCTGCTTTAGGCAGCCCGGGCCAGGGATATGGTGCTGGGTATATGGCACCCATGCTGGTATCTGGGGGTCATTTTCAGAGAAAGGAAAATGGATGTGAACAAGACAGACATCCAAAATTACTGTACTTCTAAAGGAAAGTAAGGTCAGATATTTATCTGTTTCTTTTTATTTCCCTTTTTCTTGATTCCCAATGAGGCAGGTGCTTTGAAATTGGTGTTCACTGCATCAGGGGAGGTATGTAACAAGGGGAAAAAGAAATAGCGGGAGAATATTTTTCATGACCTTACTTTTCCTGATGCTATTCTCCTGGGTCTATGTCATACCTCTATATGCGAAGTCTTAGACATATTCCCCTTCTCCCCTTTCCAGTGTATTTCTTCCCTCTCAGATGTGGTTCAAGAACAAGTGCCAAAGACAACCCCTTTGGAGTATTCACCTACCTCTCCCTTTTGCTTTGTCAAAAATCCTTAATAGATCTCAGGGAATTTCTTAAAGCAGTATAAAGGAATAAGATTTATGAACACGAAGAATATTTAAGAAACATAGAGCATTATCTCTCCAGGGCTGTTGGGAAGGGAGAGAAGGAGGCCTATGGATCTTGGAGGAGTAGGGAGCCAGGTCCTGCTGCCTGGCAGTGTCTCCAGAAAGGCCACAAGACCCCAGTGTGTGGTACATCTAGGTAGAAGGAACCATTGCAAATATCACCAAAAGATTTCTGTGGACCAAGAATGACCTGGACAACTAAGAGAGCCATGTGAGCAGAAACTCTGGGTGCTACAGTGTGACCTGTGTGGTCAGGGGCCTCAGTGACCGTAGGGTCCCTCTCCCAATGCTGCCTGCCCTACAGTGTCAGCCAACTGGCCTTGGCACAACTCTGGGGAGTGGTGTGACCCTAAGAAGGGTTGCAGGTGAGTCTTCTGCCTTACCAGAAGGAAGATGCTTGAGACAGAAATGAACATGGTTTGTAAAAAAATAGATATTTTTTTTTTATTTACCCGTCTTTGTAGATGGAGAGTCTCAAGTGCTACCCTTGAATGGAAGTGACAGAAGCAAAACGAGAATTGAGTGGTTCTGCTTCCTCTCTCTGAATTTGACCTCATCTTTTTCAAACAGCAGAATCTGTACATCATTCATGATTGTAAAGTTAAAACCCCTCTTTTAGAAAAACTGGCTTAGCAACTTTTGGCAAATCCTCTTCTTATTCATGACCTTACTTTTCCTGATGCTATTCTCCTGGGTCCATGTCATACCTCTATATGCGAAGTCTTAGACATATTTCCCTTCTCCCCTTCCCAGTATATTTCTTCCCTCTCAGATGTGGTTCGAGAACAAGTTCCATAGGCAACCCCTCTGGAGTCTTCACCTACCTCTCCCTTTTGCTTTGTCGTTTGCCCAACTAGTGACTATAATATTTTGTTTATCTTTTTAAATATTTTATTTGTTTTGAAAGAACACTCAATATGAGCCCTACCCTCTTAACAAATTTTTAAGTGTGCAATACAGTATTATTAACTATTTATACAGAATTTTGTTTTTCTTAACAAATTTTGCATTAGTTAAGATCCTAAATCTAGTCAACACTGCAGCAATTTGGCACTATTGATATGTGTTCCCAAAAATGAAAAAAAAAAAAAAAGTAAAAAGACCAAGCCCAAATACTGCATCTGAGTGTTGACTATCCTTTCATTTTTGTGGTTGGCAGGGCTGTTACTTCCTGAAGAGAAGTTGAGTGATGTAATGAACAAAGCCTGGGAGTCCGGTGACCTGACCTGGATCTATTCTTGGCTGTGCCACTGACCGTGAGTGACCTTGGGCAAATCACTTTTTATCTCCTCATCTCTGTTTTCCCCACTGTACAACTAGATAAATATCTTCTCACCTACCTAGAGAATAATTTGGGCACAAGAATTATGGAATAAGAAAGAAGATAATGCTCCTTGAGAAAACAGTACATTTAGTTTTTTTCAATCTACCACAGTTTCCCTTATGACATTAGAGTATCATGGAGTTCTTCAAATAATCATGAAAGTTAGAATTAACCTATATTTTCAGAACTTAAAAGAAATCAGGACCAGCTTATGAGAAATCAAAAAGTGACCTTGACACAAGGCCAGTGTCCCCTGTTATGCATGATATGTTCTATTCATATTATTGGGGAGTTGGTTGGGTAGGAAAGAGTGGATTCAAAAGCCCAGCTGGTCTCCTGTAAGTAGAAGATGCTACAGCAGAAACAGACATAAAAGGAGACAGGGACATTGGCAAATGGGGACAGGACAGATGCCAATTCTGTAAACGAATTCTGTTTTCTGCAGACCTGTGGGCTTTTAAAAAATTATGTGCAAAGCTTTCTAAATATGAGCCAGGCTTAGCAAACTTTCTAAAGTGGCTGTCTTTATTTAAAAAGAGAAAGGATAATCATTTTAATACCTAAAAAAACCCCACACTCTTGCTTTTTACTAGATATATTACCAGAATACTGAACTATATTTATGGTTTATCCTGCTTTGAAAGTTTAAAAAAATTTAAAGCCAGGAATATTCTCTGTGGCTTACTAGACAGAAGGTGGATTGCAAGCCCAGCAGGTAGAGTAAATGCCACCTGGATCCCATTTATAGCCATGCTCGTAAGCAAGCACATTAACTTCTCTGAGCCCTGACTTGCTCATCTATACTACAGGTATAGTACCATCTACGTACTGCACAGAGGTACCTACTGACAGATTAGGAAACCCAGGGAAGGTGCTTAAATCTCCTGTTTTAAGCACAGGATGGACACAGAGGGAACATACCACTCATACTCACTGCTTGCCCTTGGAATAGACTTAGAGGGCATTGTTCTCAGAATAGAACATCAACAAGTTATATGGACTCCATAGTGTAATGGTGAGAAGTTGGCTTTATTAGTACTTACAGAGCCAAGACCATAGAGCTTTCAGTAAGTGAACAAATCAAAACAGCAACACACCCTTTGGAAATGGGGATGAAGATTTTAGTTACTGCCTTCTGGGAACCAAACACATTTAACATAATATCCACCCTGTTGAAATTCTCAGAGGATAAAGATCATTAAATGCTAAGACAGCAACTGTCATTCCAAAATACTTTCCCCATCCTTGCTCAGCAATCTTTACAACATCAAAGAACAGACAAGCTGTTCTGTAATACTTAGAGAAGCTGAGATATTGGAAAGAGCTCTTGGGGAGCATGGGAACGTGCCATTATCATCTATGTGCTACTCAGATGGTTTTCTCGCAGCCATAGATAATGCCATTGTTTCAGAGAATTTCACTGGAACTTCACTTGTGCAAATGTCAAGGTTTTGGAAACAGTGATTTCCCAAAATTACCATGGAGAGTGGATCACTGGGGTTAGCTTTTCCTAATAAGTAGGTTCTCAGCTCTCTCGTAGAAGAAATCATTGGAGAAAGCATCTGAGCCTGGATGAGTGTGGACAGATACTCACGTGGGCAAAAACAGGGCAAGCATAGCTAAAGAGCACGCACCCACACACTGCTCTGTTAGATGATGTTTAAGTATTGGTCTGCAGGTCATCTCATGTTCTCTGTGTTGCTTTCACAAAAATGCACACTAGAGCACTTCTACTGGGATATTAGTGCCAGTACCTTCAGAGGAGCAACAAAATGTTATTTCCTGCCCTACTTTCAAGTCTTATCTGTCCTCCCCAATCAGCTTTCTGGCTGCATTTACTACTTGTCCATATCCTGATGACCAATATGAAGATTAAAAAGTCCTGCTACCCTGCATTCCTGTTGTTGTATAGGCCACTCCGAAAGTTCATCGGAACATGCAATGCTTTCGCCAGAGACATTCAAACTATTGCCGTGGACTCTTCTCACTCGATCCCTAAGGATGCTTTGAGGCCAGCACCTAGAAATTTTAACTGACTGTGCTCTGGACTCAAAAACTGGAAATATAGTGTTTTAACCATTAACCTTTGTTTCTGTAACTCCCCTCCCCTCTATTAAATGCCTGATTGCTCACACTATTGTTAGAAAAGAAACAGGCCCCAAATGGAGTCACTTGTGCTAAGCCCATGTCAAGACTTAATACCAAACCAAGACTTAATACGTAACCTAACTGCAGCTTAAGCCTCTCCCAATAATATAATCATAACCAGTCAGTATGGAATGACCTGGTCAGCACTAGTGAGGTAATCTCCCTGATAGACTCCTGCCTCCTCCGCAAAAGGAAGGTGACCTTACGTGAGAAAATTTACTCTACTAGAATAACCTCCTTGACCTGCCTCCATCTGCCTATAAAAGTCTTTCATTTTGTACAGCTCCACAGAGGTCTTTCTATTTGCTAGATGAGATGCTGCCAAATTAATGAATCATTGAATAAAGCTGGTTAGACCTCCAGATTTATTAAGTTGAATTTAGTTATTTTTTTTTACACTATAGAGTCTTAACTTAGGTGCACACCTGACTCCCTCCTATACCACTGTGCCCAGAAATGAGATACACCTGTTTAACTGGACTAACTTAGTCCCAGGACTGAGAGATTGGTTCATCAAGATGGGCAATGCATTTAAATTTGTCATTTTTTGCTTTCTCATTCTTATTCCAATCTATGTTTGTTTTCTCTCCTCCTTTGCAGATCTCTTGTCTTGCAAACCCTAACCCTAATCTCTCTATAGCTACCAGCTTGGCCTTTGATACATGAAACTTCCTGAGGGGAAAAATGAAGTTTCAAAGGGGAGAATGTGGGGTATGAAAATACACTACCCCAAAATATGCCTATTGGTATATAGATTATTCTGTGTTAAAGGCCATTGAGAATCGACAGATGTAGGAAAAGTTCTAACTACAGTGCATAAGTTTTCTTTTTGTAAAGGAAACATATTTATAAAGACACTAGGGGCCCAGTGCACAAATTCATGCACCTTGAGAGAAACTGTAGGCCGCGAGACTGCTGTGGGCACAGGGGTGGGTATTGGCCCATCCTCCACACCCCTGCCCAGCCCTTCCCACCATGCCCCCGGTCCCCTCTCTGCCAGCAGTCCCACTCCTGCTACTGCTGCTCCCATATGCTGATGGCACCGGCCCCTCTCGCACCCACTGACGGTGTAGAGCGATTGGGGCCAGAGCCATCAGCCAAACCCTAACCCTAATCTCTCTATAGCTACCAGCTTGGCCTTTGATACATGAAACTTCCTGAGGGGAAAAATGAAGTTTCAAAGGGGAGAATGTGGGGTATGAAAATACACTACCCCAAAATATGCCTATTGGTATATAGATTATTCTGTGTTAAAGGCCATTGAGAATCGACAGATGTAGGAAAAGTTCTAACTACAGTGCATAAGTTTTCTTTTTGTAAAGGAAACATATTTATAAAGACACTAGGGGCCCAGTGCACAAATTCGTGCACCTTGAGAGAAACTGTGGGCCGCGAGACTGCTGTGGGCACAGGGGTGGGTATTGGCCCATCCTCCACACCCTTGCCCAGCCCTTCCCACCATGCCCCGGTCCCCTCTCTGCCAGCAGTCCCACTCCTGCTACTGCTGCTCCCATATGCTGATGGCACCGGCCCCTCTCGCACCCACTGACGGTGTAGAGCGATTGGGGCCAGAGCCATCAGCATGTGCGAGCGGCAGCTGTTGCCCCAATCCCCCCTCAGGAGCAGGGGGAGGCGGGGAAGTCCTTAGGGGTGATCGGGGCTGGTAGCTGCCACTCGCTCCCGCTGACAGCACCAAGTGATTGAGACCAGCGCCGGACGCCAACAGTGGGTGCGAAAAGGGCCAGTGCCAGCAATGGGTGCAAGCAGCGGCTCTGGCACCGGCAGTAGGTGTTAGCGGGACTGTCACTGGCAGCGGGTGCAAGAGGCAGTTGCCGGCCCGATCACCCCTCAAGAGCAGAGGGAGGTGGAGAAGCCGTGAGGGGCAATCAGGGCCGGCAGCCGCTGCTCGCACAGTGCTGAGCTTTGGGGTTGGCGCCAGGCACTGGCAGCAGTTGCAAGTGGTGGCTTTGGCTCCGGCAGTGGGTGCATGCAGGCTGGCACTGGCAGCAGGTGCGAGCACCAGGTGGGACCGTGGTGCACTCCTGCTACTGCTGCTCCCATATGCTGATGGCACCAGCCCCTCTTGCACCCACTGACAGTGTAGAGCGATTGGGGCCAGTGCCATCAGCATGTGCGAGCGGCGGCTGTTGCCCTAATCCCCCCTGGAGCAGGGGGAGGTGGAGAAGTCCTTAGGGGTGATCGGGGCTGGTAGCCGCCACTCGCTCCCGCTGACAGCGCCAAGCGATTGAGACCAGCGCCGGATGCCAACAGTGGGTGCGAGAAGGGCCAGTGCCAGCAGTGGGTGCAAGCGGTGGCTCTGGCACTGGCAGTAGGTGTGAGTGGGACTGTCACTGGCAGCGGGTGCAAGAGGCAGTTTTTGGCCCCAATCACCCCTCAAGAGCAGAGGGAGGTGGAGTAGCCGTGAGGGGCAATCAGGGCCGGCAGCCGCCGCTCGCACCCACTGACAGTACTGAGCTTTGGGGCTGGTGCCAGGCACTGGCAGCAGTTGCCAAGTGGTGGCTTCGGCTCCGGCAGTGGGTGCATGCAGGCTGGCACCGGCAGCAGGTGCAAGCACCAGGTGGGACCGTGGTGTGCAGAAGCAAAGAATTTTCAGTAACCACCAGAGGCTCACCCCAATGACAGCAACTGGCGCCCCACCTTGGTCTGGCGCCCCTGTTCACCTGCTCCACCATCCCACTATGGCCAACGCCCGCCATGTTCCATGCTCTGCGGCCCACTAGGGGTGATCGGGGCTGGTAGCCGCCACTCGCTCCCGCTGACAGCGCCAAGCGATTGAGACCAGCGCCGGATGCCAACAGTGGGTGCGAGAAGGGCCATTCACCTGCTCCACCATCCCACTATGGCCAACGCCCGCCATGTTCCATGCTCTGCGGCCCACTGCCAACGCCCGCCATGTTCCACGCGCACCCCCTGGTGGACAGCACACATAATAGCGACCGGTTGTTCCGCTTTATGGTCTATTTGCCCCAATCCCCCCTCAGGAGCAGGGGGAGGCGGGGAAGTCCTTAGGGGTGATCGGGGCTGGTAGCTGCCACTCGCTCCCGCTGACAGCACCAAGTGATTGAGACCAGCGCCGGACGCCAACAGTGGGTGCGAAAAGGGCCAGTGCCAGCAATGGGTGCAAGCAGCGGCTCTGGCACCGGCAGTAGGTGTTAGCGGGACTGTCACTGGCAGCGGGTGCAAGAGGCAGTTTTTGGCCCCAATCACCCCTCAAGAGCAGAGGGAGGTGGAGTAGCCGTGAGGGGCAATCAGGGCCGGCAGCCGCCGCTCGCACCCACTGACAGTACTGAGCTTTGGGGCTGGTGCCAGGCACTGGCAGCAGTTGCCAAGTGGTGGCTTCGGCTCCGGCAGTGGGTGCATGCAGGCTGGCACCGGCAGCAGGTGCAAGCACCAGGTGGGACCGTGGTGTGCAGAAGCAAAGAATTTTCAGTAACCACCAGAGGCTCACCCCAATGACAGCAACTGGCGCCCCACCTTGGTCTGGCGCCCCTGTTCACCTGCTCCACCATCCCACTATGGCCAACGCCCGCCATGTTCCATGCTCTGCGGCCCACTGCCAACGCCCGCCATGTTCCACGCGCACCCCCTGGTGGACAGCACACATAATAGCGACCGGTTGTTCCGCTTTATGGTCTATTTGCATATCAGGTTTTTATATATATAAATTTCCATTCGTAAAAAGTATCTCCTCCCATGCCAGGTACAGGAAAACTCTTAATAACTCTTATGAATGGAGAAGAAACTTACTTAAATCTCCATAACAAACTTTACTAAACAACCCTTGTTTATCATTCTTTTCTGGTTACCTTCCCATAACTTGCCTCTCTACCCAGAAGCCCCAAACTCCTTTTCCTTTGGCCTAAGTTGGTATTTAAGCCCAAGTTCCCTCCCAACCCTTGGAGTTACTCATGTCTGGGTACTCTCATATGTAAGTGCGGTACACATGATAATAAACTTCTGTTTGTTTTTCTCTTGTTATAAAAATAAAGTCCTGCTTACCTCCAAAATATTTCCTCCAATAGTCTGTGACTCAGAAGACCAAGGCAATAAAGTATTTAATTTGAAAAATGTTGGTCTTTAACAATGATCTATGACTCTTTAGAAAGGAGAAACAGTCATAGCCCTAATATGATGGAACACAATACAAGTTAGTTTTTATTAAGGTCAGGAAATAGATGAATTGGTTTAAAAATCAAGAACAAAAACTGGCTAGTAGCCCAATTCTTGCAGAGGTGAATTAAGAGGTCTTAATAATTTCAAAAAAGAGGTGAGGCGAGGTGGCCCAAAGGGAAGATCAACTCTTTCCCCTCCGCTAGCTTCATACGTACATACTATGGCCTGATATATTCAAAGCCTAAAGAAATACAAAAATACAGATTACTCGGGGACATGCTTTGCATATAGCCACAGGTGGGAGGGAATGGTTCATTTCCCAGAACCTTGCCTTTTACATGTTGATAAGGTGAAGAGGTTCGTAGCCCTTCCCATCTTCCTACTTTTATAATTATCTTATTACAGGCACACATGACTGCTTTGTCAGCTCTTCTTCACAGACACTAAACACAGGGATGTTTCAATTCCCTCACAAGGCCAGCCTGTTGGTGCAAGCTCATATTTGCTTCATGGAGGATACAATTCCCATGGTTTAGCATCTCTACAAGATCAAGCAAATTAGATTAACGGCTGTAACTCTGTCAACACACAGGCTGAGACCTGCTGAAAACAAAGCTGATTTGTAAGACAGAGACTGTTTACATCCAAAAAGAATGACTCCTGCGCAAACTAAGGCCCAACAAGAGATTCTGAGTAACCCCAAACATGATCTGCCAACAGTGGGATCTCTGAATATTATTCAATATCTGTGATGAATTTTTATAATTATACAAGTAAAGTTTTAAAAAGAAAAACATTAAAGGCAAGATCATCTGGAACACCTTTGCCTGGGGTGACATGCACAAGTCCAAAGCTTGAACAAAACTGGACTCTGAGTCACAGTATGTGAGGCAGGAGAGAAGTGTTTCTGAATCCTGTCAAGAATGCTTACCATCTTCACATCCAATTCCAATCTGCTCCCATTCCTCCCATTCCCCTTTCTTCAGATCTACCAATTTTAGTCCTAGAAAAGGAGGAAGGCCAGGATATGAGGTGTGCCCTCAGACAATGATAGTAACCATAGGACCCCATTCCCTGGTCAGAGCAGGGTTAATCCTATAACCAAGGATGATCACAGTTCTTTCCTGAGATTTACTTTGGAGCCAGAGAAGGGAGCTATCCTTAGGTTACAGAGCTAGAGGGATGTGAATCTAGAGTTCATGAAGGCACTGAGAGGACAAGGTCTGTGATAGAAAAGAATAAAGCCAAGACAGAGAAAGAAAAGCAGACATAAAAGACAGAACTGAAAGAGATAGAGACAAAGAGACTGAAAATCACCAATCAACCACAAAAGCATCTGAATATCAGAACCTGCTGAGGGTAGACTAGCTTCCTCACCAAGACATTACAGCTTGCTAATGACTCAGTTATGTTAGCCCAAAATGCTCATTTTTGCTTAGAATTCTTTCTGCTGGCTTTCCATCCCATACACAGAATGGACCCTAACTAATACAATAGGCAATATATTCTAAATTTCAAAGTATCCACAAAGAGCAGATAAGACTTTTAACCACTCTTTCTAAATAAGGAAATTTAACCACATGGATATTCGGTAATCACTTGCTGTTTTCTGCACGGGCAAAGACAAATATCTTATTCTTCAAGAAGAAAAATATTGTAAGACACAAGTTCTTCCATGCTGGCAAGTTAGAGTTTCTTCAATTCCCAGGGACATTAGAAGAAAAGCAGTTTTGCTTCTCCTGGGCAGAAGCCAATACATTCACTAGTTTTTAAAAAGCACAATTTACCAAGTCAGTGGACTGAAGAACCAAGGAGAAAGAAGCAGCCTAGGACAGGCCCAGAGGTCCAGAAACCTTCTCTAGAGCTGCATCCTTAATGCATCTTTGTAGAGCATGCTAAGCATTTGTGCAAGCTGGTGAGAGAAATGTCCATCCAAACACAGGTGGCTTCAATAGGTGCCACCCCTTCAAGATGGAGGCCTATGAGGAACCTGATGACTGCCATCCCCATTAGCATCAGCTTTAATAACTAAAAAGGGGTAAAGACAATGGGAAAAATACACATTTTAGGGATAGAATACTGGCCTTTGTTATCCTTGTTGGCAAATATTATTAATATTAATAATAGTTACCATTCATTTCCCATGTGCCAAGAACTACTTAGCATTCTAATTATATTATCTCATTACAATTTCCACTATGAGGCAGATAATATCATGACTTTACAAACAAGAAACTAAAGTTTAAGAGGGTAAGTGACTTGACAAAATCACTCAGCTAGTCAGTGGTTAGTCCAGGATTTGAACCCATGAGACAGGTTTATGAGTTTAGCCTTATGATATACTGCCTCCCAACTGTTACCTATTGCTTCCCTCCAGTAGAGCCACTGTTCCTTAGTTCCTAGAGTATATCTAAAGGCATTTTATTCATGGGCTATAAACACAGTTGAGAAAAAAGAGACTAGTGATTAGATATCTCTGACCAAGAAGACCTGGGACTTTTTTTTAAGAGAGAGAAGTGCATGCGCTTGTGTGCGCGCACGCTGTTTGTTTGTTTGTTTTTGTTTTGTTTGTGTGTTTTTTTAAAATATTGAGAGAGAGAGACAGAGACAGAGACAGACATTGGTTTGTTGTTCCACTTACTTAAGCATTCTTGGTTGCTTCTTGTATGTGCCCTGAGGATTCAACCTGCAACCTTGCGTCGCAGGGCAATGCTCTAACCAACTAAGCTACCAAGCCTGGGTCAAAGACCTGGAACTTTTATAACATTTTTGGTGTATCGGCAATGCTCCAACCAATTGAGCCACATCAGCCAGGGCTTCTATAACATGTTCAAAGCAGTATCTTCCACAATGACAATCCAGTGTGCAACTCTCAGCTTTACTGTTTTCCCTCCTGAAAAAAGGTAAGTCTAAGATTCAAATGATCTTGTAGTAAGTCCTAAGAACAGCTGAGCAAGGGATATTGAATCCAAATGGTCTGCCCATAAGTTGCTACCTGATGTAGGTAACGCAACGTAAATTCTCTCTCCCAGGAACTTAAACCCTCCTAGGTGGCATGGCACATGGTGACACATATCCTGTATGCAAACATGGATCATGCTTTAGTACAACTGAACCACTGCGGAAGAAAGTCAGATGCTAAGCTACTTGACCTGGTCCTCCTAAGGGCCTGGGTCTGGACATTCACCTCTCCAAGACTGAAGCACCCATATTGCACAGGTCTGCACCACAGGCCCTGGCCTCTGCATTCAGCCCATCAGGAATGTGTGAGTGCCGGTGTCAAACTCCCCAAAAGTCAGCAAGCAGCAAGGTGCACAATTAAAACCAAGGGTTCATTTTTTTTTCTTTTTGTGGCAATCTCAACTGCGAATGGAGATACGAAACTCCCCCAATTTACACTCTGCTGCCAGCTACTTATCCTTTAGTTAAATGAGGACTTGGCTCTGGCCTCAGAGGGCAAGGGCACTGCTTGTTATTTGAGGGATCAGCACTTACATGCCTGAACAGATTCTGACCCTGCAGAACTTGAGGAGCTCTGATGAGGAAGAGAAAGGATGATGGTGGAGGTGATGATGATGATGGTGATGATGATGACGATGAAAGAGGAAAACAGTGGTGATGAATGTCACCTATAAATTTAAGCACAAACCAGCAACAGATATCCTTCTATACATTGCCAGTCATAATCATCAAGCAGCTTCCTGTTCCCAAACCAAACCCACTAAGGTGCTCCCCCTCTGAACTAAACAAACACATCCAGTTTCAAAATAGAGCGCTGCATCCCTCCCTCCCCCGCCCGCCCTTCTACCCATCCACCTTCTCCTGCCAAACTGGGAATGAGACTGCATTGGCGAGTCAAGGGGGCTGGGACGTGAGAGTGAACCACAGTTTTGTAGTGAAGAGCATCAGGGTGACCCTGGGGTCCCCACCAACGCACTTCAAAGCCGCTCTGTTGGGGAGCTGAAGGAACGGACATAGAAGGGGAGAGACATAGCAGCGGGTCAAAACAGATTTGGTGCCTATTTGCGAGAGCCCTGAAGCCCCGGGAGGCGGAGCAGGCAGCCTTCGGTCGGGGGAAAAACAAAAGGAGGGGCAGACCGCCAGCAAGGCACACAAACCTCTCTTACCTGACCAGGTGCAACAGCCCTAGGCACGGCAGCGAGGATGCTGCGCTGGAGTCCAGAGCCAGAAGCTAAAGCGGCCGCTGCACCGGCCTCCGTGGAGGCCCCGCCCTATCCCCGCCCCCAGCCCCGAGGCCCCGCCTCCCTAGCACTCGCCGGCCCGACGAGCTGTTTGGGGGAGGTGAGCTGTGGACTGATCGGCAGAGCTGCGGACCAATGACAACGTGCAGCGGCGCCCGGGGTGGGCGGACAGCAATTGGGACGGGTGGCGTCGGCGCCCATTCAGCAGCTGAGGGCGCCGTGAGGTTAGGGGGCAAAGCGAGTTCAGGCTGCTGGGCTGGAGGCGGTGGGTGGTAGGTTAGGTCAAAGGTGACAGCCCTGGCCATAGCCAATCCCCTGCGTCCGGGCACACTCAGAGCGCTCTCCCCCGACCAGCTCCAAGCGAAGGGGGAAGGGGGCAGGTCCATGACTCCCGTGATTCTCCAGGTTCCCACGCCTCCTCCGGGATCCAGCTTGGCTGTGCAGCTCCAGGGGTCAGGTCAGCGCCCCTGCCCCTGTACCCACAAGCTAGCATTATAAGTGCTCAAACAAGCCAAAGAGGAAAACTCAAGAAATAGAATCCACACGTAATCCCAAACTCATGTCAGTCTCTCTCACACCCCCAATTCCACCTCCAAATAACTCTTTAACTGTTGGCAGGCAAATGACCTTGACTATTTGGAGGTAAGAGCTAAATTGGTTTGGACGAAAGGATGAGCCAGGGTTTTGGCTATCTGGGAAAGAAAGACTGAGTCCCCGTGTCGTGAGGCCTGGGCATCACAGTGGAGGCCACCTGCTTGCTGGAAAACCGCGGAGTTTCAGATCTTGTTGCCACTGTTTCTGTGCTGGTGAATCAGTATACACCTTGATCCAAGGTAAACCATTTTCCCCCAACTGTCAAATCATTCCTGAAACGCACGAACTACCTTCAAATGTTTCATAAGAGGATTTGAGGCCTTAATGACATAGTGATTTGGATGGCATTCCTTCCTATTTCAAGTAGGTAGGCAAGAAACAGTATTGCCTTTAATCTGCTTTCTGATAAATGCAAAGTTTATCATTCATCTGGTACTAAAGAAGAGACTATCCTGAACAGATTCTATTTTCAAATAAGTGTGAAACACTTTGGAAAGTTATTTTAAAGTGATTTTTCTCCCTCAAAAAAAAATTTTTTTTCGCCCTGTCCAGTGTGGCTCAGTTGGTTGGAGCCTCAGCCAATACACCAAAAGGTGAAGGGTTCGATTCCTGGGGGGACACTTGTCTGAGGCAACCCATTGATGTTTCTCTCTCCCTCTCCCCCTCCTTCTTTTTAAAATCAATTAAACACACACACACACACACACACACACACACACACACACACACAAGAACTTAAAAATATTTTTTCTAGAAATAACAGCTTATGGGAATTCTGATTCATTCTTACCCACAATATTCACCAAATAGGCTTTTTATCTATAGCTATCTCCTTCAATCCATACATCTACCATGTGTAAATTTTACCTTATAGATAAGAAAACTGAGGGCTCAGAGAGCTCAGTCAAGTAATTGTTCCAGGGTCACATAATTAGGAATTGAGTCAATACTAGGTTAACAGTTCTGTTTAAAACTCATCATTACAAATTAGAAGAAGCACTAACACAAAGCTTATTTATTTGAACTTTTGTTTTGTTTGGGGTTTTATTTTTATTGCTGTTATTATTATTTGATAAACTATGCTAGAGGAACCCAATTCCCACACTACTAACTTCTTGAAACTGCAGCTTCAGAAGCACTTCTAGGAGGGAAGCAGCAACCCTGACATGTGTTAGGAACAATTGCAAGTCATTTTGTTCATAGGTGGGAGGTGTGATTTGATATTGATGGGAAGGAGGTAAATTTTTTCTGGGTTTGAGTCTCACTGGATTTTAATTGAAGTAGGAATCTTTGAAAGTAAACCAACAAAGTATCATGGCCATAAGAGTTTAGTCCTATAAATAAAAAAGAGAATATAACCCAAAATCTTATTCTAGCATTGTTTCAAAAGCTTTCTGAAGAGATTCATAAATCCTATTCTGACCTTTAATCAAACTTGGAAATAATGTACTTGTTCTAAAATTGGGAGGGAGGAGTGTGTAGGAGGTGGTTCAAAAAGAAAGAAGAAAAATATTCCCCAAAGAGGTTATTTTAAAGACAAAATATAAATAAGTTAAAGGTTATAGCTCAATACAAAGGTATACACTAATTAAGAGTGATATGGATACTTAGGGTTGTATATGCTCCTCATTAATAAACAGTTACTAAGTGCCTAATACTATATGCTGTACTAGATGCTGTACTAGACTCTGAGGATATTTAATTTCAAAAAATTAAACCATCCTTTTCCTGCAAAAAATAGAGAAAGAGAAACATAAGCTAGGCTCTAGATTCAAGTGGATTCTAACATATCCCCAACGCTTCCCAGTCCTCCAGTTGTACACTTCTACAGTCAATGAAAGCCACAGATGTCATAATTTAACCACTAAGTGCTTCCTTTCAGAGAATGAGATAAGGCTTTCCACCATTAAGTTCCAGCTCACAAGCCACTTCCTCCTGAAACCATCCCTCATTCCCTGTCAGAATTGATTTCCAACTCTGTGCTTCTGCAGAGTGTTGTTTGTACTTCTCTTATCCCCTTGCCCTCCATAAAGGGCTGCAGATGTACTTGTTTCTGCCTCTGGATTAAAAACAACTCAAGGGAGAGGATTGGCTGCCCTTTACCTTTTTCACCTCCCAAATGCCTTGCATATAATAAGTGATCTGCTTTGTTTAATTGAATCTCTGTCCTTCCTGGGGTGGGCAACATCAGTGTGTGAGCTAGAAAATCAAAAGAGGTTCAAAAAAGAAGCAGAGGAACCAGACACACAGAAAACACAAACATTTCGGTGGTTCCATTTGGAAGAACTCCAGTCCAGATGGGGATAAAGAGATGGGATGTGGCGGGTGACATCATCTGTTGCCTCAGGGCCCCACATTCCCATTATGTGGCCAGTCAGGAGCAAGGATTTTCTTTTACCCAAGAGCTGATTTCAGGGAGCAGGCATCTGTGGAACCCATGTGTGGATGTCAAGGAGGGACCAGCTGCAATGCAAATGGGGACTAGACACCGCAAGTGCATTCTGGGAGGTGTGAAGAGAACACAGACAAGAAGAGCACCCCAACGATCACTCCCTGGGGAATAGCCTTTGCCCTCCCACAGAGAAGGACTGTGCTCTGACAGGATATAACAACATAACAATAATTCTAGAAAGGGCCCACCATTTCATTATACTCACTAGTTATATGGCCTAAATCACCTCAACCAATCTGGACCTCACTGTCCTCATCTGTCACAGATGGGGGATGACAAAGTTATCCCAGAACACCTACCACAGGACCCCCAATGTTGATGTTCTCTGTCCTGACTGAGGTAAATTTATACATGCAGCTTTCTCCAAGATAGATTTTGTTAGATTTATTTCAACCACAAGACAATGGGAAGAGAAAGGCTATCCATGGGAGACATTAACATGAAACCAATGATCACATCCCTGTGAAATGTAGGACACTGGGAGCAAACCTAATCTCCAAGATGTTTCCACCTCATTTGCCCTCAGCTGTGTAATCAGCTTTTCCTTCCAACACCGGATAAGTGCAACTTGCCTGCTGCCACATTCATCCTAATATAGATGCTATTCTGTTGATCAATAGCTACTCATCACCCACACATTTCCTGAAAATACTCAATGGCATCAGAATGTCGATCTCTGCAGCACATCTAGGGCTCTAACTCAGATAAACAAGGCTTTGTGCTGTGACAATGTCACTTAACATGGCTTCACAGTCTGAGAAAAGATAAACCGGTACGTGGAAAAGTCAGGACTTACATAACAGTTGAAAATACTTACTCAAACTACCGGAATGGTACCACTTCAGATTGAGTGGGCTCAGTCTCTTCTGATGCACCATCCATATTATTTATTTCCCAACTAATTCTGAAGAGGATTTGAAATGATGAATTCTCCTTGTAATGTTTCAATATGTAGGTGTACATTGTGGAGGCTGGTAAAATGTTTGCAGACTGACAAGATTTTTTTTTTAGCTCGCCCACAGAAGTATTAAAAATATCTTAAATGCCACCTGAAGCACCATATGGAGAAATCACTCTCACTTAGCTACAACCATAATTGCATTTTTGAGGTCAGTTTGTAGGAATATAGCAAGAACTTGGATCTTAAGCTGAAACCATTAATTCACTCACATCAATTCCCTGAAAAAGTTGAGGTTTGAGTCAACAGGAGAAGTCATAATGACTATAGTTCTCTTGAATATGGGGGAGTAGAGTGGGGTGATGTGTGAGGGTTTCATGCCCAGAAATATATCCTCAGACACTACAGCAGGGCTTACAGTCAGTGAAATCATGCTGGTTCTCATTAGCTGGCACACAGGCTTGGTATGCAGCTTTGTCAAAGAGCCATCAAAGCCACCAGGATGCACCCCTGAGGGCAGGAGAGAGGTAACAGAAGGATTCCAAGTCACCTGCTTTGTGGCAAATCACACTAAGGTGATGGGCAGGAAAGAATTACCCCACCTGGGGAAGAACTTCAAGCAGTGCAGCATAGTCATGCTCCAGGGTGTAAACTAGCCCAGAACAGTAGCAGCCAGAGGGATCAGTGCCAAAGACAGAAGGATCTGCAGAGGACAGCTGCAGCCTCACAGGGAAGAAAAGGCTTTTCTTTGGATTTTCTTTTTATTATGAAAGTATCACATGATCATTGTAATTTGAAAAGTACAAGAAAGCAAAAAGGAAATAAAAACTGATTGTAATCTCACCATTCATTTAACTAATCAGTATTTATTGAGCACCTTCTAAATACCAGGACCTTGTCTAGGCACTGGAGATGGCAAGGTGAACACAAACCTGCTCTTCTTGAGTTTACAGTGCACGAAGGGAGGCAGATGAATAATATAATCACACAAAGGAGAATGTCAGTACTTGCTAGGCTAAGTACCACAAGGAAAGGAATGCAGTCCTGTAGGGCATAGGGTTAAGCCTCAGACTGACCTGTTGGCAAAGCCACAAACAAGTCCCAACTTAGAGGGCACAGTCCTCTTAGCATAATTAGGCTTGACCTTATGAGGCTCCCTAGATCTTATCTGGGAAGCTAATGGGCTGAGGGAGATGCAGCAAGTGCTGCCAAAACAAGTGAAACTCACAAGAACATTGTAACTATGGTGACCACTACCTTGTTTACCTCTGGCTATAAAATAAAGGCTCAGCTTGCCTCTGGATCTCTCTCTGTGGCCTCAGCCAGGCACAGGAAGATCCACGTAGACCCAGCTTATTCTCTTTGTCTGTCATTTCTTCATCCATTCACTGCCCTCACTCAGGCTTGTAAACCCTTGGCTGAGCTGGCTTGGCCCACAGTCCCTAAAAGCTGAAGATAAGGGAACCTGTTCACCTTAAGAGGTAAGGGGAGGTGGAGTAGTGGTCTGAGAAGATGACTTCAACTGAGATCTGGGAGATGATCAGGAATTGATTAGTCAAAAGAGAGAGAAAGAACCATCCAGGCAGAATAACTAATCTATGTTCCCTGGCAGGAGGGAGCATAAGGTGTATTGGAGAACTGAGAGAAGCCAGTGTGAATAGACTCAGAGCTCAAAGGAGAGGCTGAAACATGAGACTGCAGAGGTAGGCAGGGCCAGATTGCACAGGGCATTGTTGACCATATGGAGCCTTAAAATATTTTACTTATGTATATATATGTACATGTGTATGTGTATATACATATACAACATGTATGTATAATGTGGATATAAATGTCTATTTTAACCATTACTATCAAACAGCCAAATTTCTTCAGACAGTATATGCAAATCAATACTCTTCACTATGAGTATCAATTTCACTTCATCCTCTACAGCATTCATTATCTATTTTTAACTTCAACATTTGATAAGCAAAAAGTATACTGTTTAAAGTTTCATTTAACAGTTCACAAATATGAATTGCCTGTTGTTTCTTCACTTGACTCACAGAGAGCTGAACTTTCCTCCCAGTGAATTAAGTTCAGTATTGTTAATGTCAGACTAAGGCAGGGAATAGCCCCTCTGTTGGAGATCTCTTGCAAAGTTTCAGCCCGGATACCTAATGTTCCCTTATCACTCATCCTTGAACTAAGGCATTATAAAATGTGAGAGCAATCCATCAGATTAGTGTTAGCCATTAGTCTTAGTTCAAATTAATACATGAGATTAATTTCCTCCTGGCCAATCACACAGTATAGTCCTATGTTGAGAAGAGAGAAAAGAGTCAGGTCTGAGCTTGATGGGCAATGGGCCAATCTGAAGGAGATAAAGGAATAGTGGGACCCAAACCAAGGATGCCCCAAAGAGATTCATGCTAAGGAGAAAGAGATGACCACTGAGAGAGTAGGGCAGCAGAGAGAAGCAATTTGAACACAAGTTTGATGGCTTCACCATTCTGCCTATAGAGAGCTGTGCTCATTTGCATGTATCACGTGGAAAGACTCACTAGCCTCCCTTTTACCCTAAAGTCCCTTCTGCCCAAACAAATTTTGATCTCATAAGATCAATACTGTGATTGAGGGTGTGTAAGGGCTGTAGGGACTTATGCAAAAGTCACGTGACTTATCTCCAGGACTGAAGTCACACAATAAGACTGGCAAAAGTCACATCTATGGGCACATCTGGGGAGGTATAGGAGTGGGGCAGGGAGGTTTACCTATTTTCACCCACTGGGACACCAGAATTTTGACAGCATGGTCAAGAGGGACTTATCCAGAAAACATGCTACAACACTGGAGTAGTTAACTTGAGAACTTTGTGAAACAACTAGAGGCCTGGTGCACGAAATTTGTGCAAGGGGAAGAGGGTGTCCCTCAGCCCAGCCTGCACCCTCTTGCAATCCAGGACCTAAACCGGCAGTCAGACATCCCTCTTGCAGCAATCTGGGACCGCTGGCTTCTAACCACTCTGCCTACCTGCCTGATCACCCCTAACTGCTCACCTGTCTGCCTGCCTCCCTAATCGCCCCTAACCACTCACCTACCTGCCTGATAACCCCTAACCACTCTGCCTGCCTGCCAGATCGCCCCTAACTTCTCACCTTCCTACCTGCCTGATTGCCCCTAACCACCTCTGCCTGCCTGCCTGATCACCCCTAAGCACTCACCTGCCTACCTGATTGCTCCTAACTGCTCACCCGCCTGCCTGATCACCCCTAACCACTCTACCTGCCTGCCTGATTGCCCCTAACTGCTTGCCTGCCTGCTGATCACCCCTAACCACCTCTGCCTCCGCCCCCGCTGCCGCAGCTTCGTCCAGAAGGACATCTGGAATGACATCGGAAGGTCATTCAGCTGTCCGGTCTAATTAGCATATTACACTTTTATTATTATAGATAAGTCATGAAAGATTGAAAGCACACTACCCATTGAGTTCTACATACATTTTACTGTATAATCTATATGCTACCTACAAATACTACAATAAAGTGTGTTTCCTATATAAATTTCCAGTTCTGGCTAACTAAAGGGGCTCTGAGGCTGTATATGTTCTCTCCTCTCATCTATGTCAAATCCCTGTGTGTGTGTGTGTGTGTGTGTGTGTGTGTGATGTTCTGTAAATGACCTTCTGTGGGTTTCAGTTCCATATTGTAATCCAAGTCCAACTTCATAGGCATGTAACCTGTGCAGTCACACAGGGACCAAGCAAAGAATGGCCCCACACTTTGTTTATTGCTTTGTTCCCTCTGTCTTGAAATTCTTAATACTTTATGAACAACGGAACTTGCATCAGGCCCCACAAGTTTTGTAGCTGATCCTAGTCATATTCTGTTCCCAAGACTCTTATTTTCAATATTGAAATATTTTAGAGGATTCACAGTATAATTGTGTGATAAGGGAGAATATGTTTGGCACAAGACAGACTAGGGGTCACATCTTAGTTCTGCCACTTCCCAACAGTGTGATTTTTGATACACTACTAGAAGATCTCTCTAAACCTCAGTTTCCTACTTACCTCATAATTTGATCTTTCTGTTATTAAAAATATTAAAATGTGGCAAAGCTCTTAGTACTCTGCTTGGCACAATGCATGAAGAAAGATACCATCGGTGTGTAATTATACACATTTTACTAATTGTTACTGTGTATATTTTGCTAATTAATGAAGATTTTGCTTCTTTTCAATGTAATCAGCAGGATATTTGCCACCAATTACCATAGTAACAGCTTGTCTGATTGTGTGGGCCTTCAGCTCCCCATCCCTCTCTGTCTCCTTAGCCTGGACCCTTTGGCATGAGGTCAGTAGTAGCTGAGTTCTTCTACGTTGTCTTCCTCCCATACAGCACCTTGCATTCTCTTTGTGGCCATGAAAGGGTTGCTTTTATTCTGCAAATATAGGCAGAAAGAATAAGTCCCAGATTTAGATCTGGGCTAAAAATGGACTCTAAACTTTCAAATCATTCCCCATGTCACCCATTTCAACCCCAACACATGACAATTCCTGTGAAACACCATCAAGCATTGGTTCTACCCACAGCAATGCAGGGGCATTACTGGTTAACCACTTCATACCCCAGAATGTATAAAAATAACAAGCTTAATTTTAAACACACACATATACATGATAACTCACATATAGGTAAATGTATAAAAATAGATGAAACTAGAGATTTTTAAAAATGGGCAAACAGAAGTGTTTCAAAGGAAGTGTACTAATGTTTCCAGTTCACACTGAAATGCATAAAAATTAAAATGGACTGATGGATGGGTAAAGGGATGGATAAAGGATAGATACTATGTGATAAAGCAAATAACCAAATGTTTCCTGTAGAAACTAGGTGGTGAGTGTTTGAATATTCACTGTATAATTCTTTGTACATTTAAATTTTTATAAAATATTAAGGGAAATCTAGTCATGTTTTCTTTGTTGTGATAAAGCAAATAACCAAATGTTTCCTGTAGAAACAAGGTGGTGAGTATTTGAATATTCACTGTATAATTCTTTGTGCATTTAAATTTTTTATAAAATATTAAGGGAAGTCTAGTTATGTTTTCTTTGCTTGCATAGTCTGCTAAAAATCAGGAAATGTAATAAAATCCAAAATTTTGCATTTCTGTAAAAATCTAAATTCTGGCAGTACTGATCCTACATGCCAACAAGTGGCTGAGACTGAGTAGCTGCTGCCTTTTCAAGGGGCATAAGACCACCTGGTTTCTACATCCCTAGCATTCCCTGTTCTATTAGGTTCTCCCTGAGTCACTCATTTAGGTTTCCTTCCTGACCTTCATAGACATTTGAGTTGCAGCCCCTGTTGTAAATATAAACATCAGGGCGTTGATTATGGAATGATTATTCACTTCATAAACCTCTTCTTCCCACAATTCCTTTTCCAGAGAGTTTTAAAATGTGACCTTTAAGGTTCTTCTTCAGAAGTATCTATAAATTTCCTGAAATTATGAGCCTGAAAAATATTGTGCCTGTACCCTTATGTTCATTTTTCTGGAAAGATGGTCCATAGCTTTTTGTTGTTGTTAATCCTCACTTGAATATATTTTTTCCCCCATTTTTAGAGAGAGTGGAAGGGAGGGAGAGAGACACAGAGAGAGAAACATTGATATGAGAGAGGTACATAGATTGGTTGCCTCCCGCACACACCTGGACCAGGGCTGGGGATCAAGGCTGCAACACAGGTACATGCCCTTGACTGGAATTGAACCCGAAACCCTTCAGTCTGTGGGCCGACACTCTTACCACTGAGCCAAAACTGCTAGGACCATTTATTAGGCTCTCAAAGAGATTCGTGACTCAAAAGTAATTAGTATCTAATATAAATTAAGGAGCTGTGCTAGTATATTTTAAACAATTCAAATGAAAAGATGCCATCTATACATAACCAGTCAGGTACACTGTTACATTAACCTGATAGTAAGGTACCTCTCTGTGTACCCCTTCCTGAACCAGAATGGATCAGAGATCTGTGTGTAACAGTGTGAGTGAATGAGTGAGTGAATGTGTGTTTAGAAGGGAAGGAGACATTCACTGTAGATGAAGGACTGGTCCCCAAACATTCTGCAATCCAAGTATTAGGTGTCTGTGTTCATGTGCATACATAAGGCCTGTGATCTCCAGGAAGCATCTTATGTGTATACAATGCCAATAGAACAAAGCATTCTGGTGAGTCATATCTTGGATATTAACAATTTCAAAACTGTTTTCCTCTCTACTTCAAGTCCTATCTCTAAGAATGGCCAATAATATCTGTATTCCCCCCCAAAAATTGACTCCAGGATTTCCTGGATTTGTATAGGTAGTGAGAATTTATTATTCGAAGCCATACCTTGCTCATTTATGTCTTCCCCTCTTCAAGAATGTAAGAAGAGCCGGGCGGTGGGACTCGGTTGAATGTTGTCCCATGTACCAAGAGGGTGTCGATTTGATTCTGGTCAGGACACATGCCCAGGTTGTGGGCTCCCAATTGAAGTTTCTATCTCTCCCACTCCTTTCCTCTCTTTCTCTCAAAATAATCAATGAAAACATATATTTTTTTTAAAAAAAAGAATATAAGCCCAGCTAGTGTGGCTCAGTGGTTGAGTGTCAACCTATGAATCAGGAGGTCATGGATTGATTCCCAGTCAGGGCACATGCCAGGTTGTGGGCTCCATCCCCAGTGTGGGGCATGCAGGAGGCGCTAGATCAATGATTCTCTCTCATAATTGATGTTTCTATCTCTCCCTCTTCCTTCCTCTTTGAAATAAAAAAAATTTTTTTTAAATAGAGTATCTTCACAATACAGAAAAAAAGATATTAAAAAAAAGAATACAGTAGGTCCTTGGGTTACATCGGAGATCCGTTCCTATGGCGCTATGTAACACGATTTTCGCTGTAAGTCAGAACCCACCTACATAAGCACCTATGTCACTCACATGGAGCACGTACACAGCAGTAATGAAGTTAAACAGTAAAAAAAAAATTAAAAGAAAAATAACAATTCCTGACCTTTACTTGTGGTAAATAAATAATAAAAAATATAAAGTACATATTATGTACATATGTTGAAATGATGGAACTTTTTTTTATAAATAAATGGGAGATGGCGACATAACCATGTAAAGATGTAAGTCAAGTCCAACATAACCCAAGAACTGTCAGTATAAGAATAGGTAGCTATTACACACAGTTAACCTTTTTTTTATATGCAATTATTCTTTCATCAGCTTGCCTAATCTTTCCATAATTCAGAGTGGACACAAACACAAGGTAGAAATGGATTTTATTTGATAATGTGTATTGTGAGCTTACCATGTTTCATGCAATGTGCTAGTCTTTGGGAGTAAGATAAAATATGACTCAATCCCTACATTCAAGGAACATTTGTTATGAACGTTATTGCATTGTTGCTCCTGTATGTTACAAAACACAAACATCTTTAAGATTCTATAGTGCTAGAAATACAGCATTTTGCTTGAAGTTCTGGTGTGGATTACCAAAATTTTAATTTTACTAATCCTGAGGTTTTGCCTTTCAGACCTTTCCCTAATCCCTATTCTCCAGGGTTGGTCACTCTTATTTAATCACATGAAAACCCCCCTCCCCAGCCTATGGTGTGCTCAGGCAGCTGTGACATTAGAGTTCATCAGAGTCTGGCCTTGGTGGTTGTGGGTGTATGGGGGAGGCAAGGCACAGAATGAGGCACATATCTAGGGGCAAAACGAGCATCGGAGCCAGTAGAGGTCTAGTGGCAGCATCAGTTAAAGGTCATAGGCAGAGAGGTAGAATGTAGTTAAGAATCAACAGCAGGAGCTAAAATAGAGGTACCTGGATAGAGGGAATAAGTGGAAATATACAAAGATTCTATATATAAGGCACTTCAGAAGCTTCTCATAGGCAAAAGGGAACTGTCATGATTTGTGGCACATTTACGCATAGATCTCTTGGGTCAACAATTCTCTAGGCCTTTAGGTGTTCCTCAATTAGTCATTAATATTTACCCTTGCTCCATATCTGCTTCCCTTTCATATTAAGCTCAGCCATTCTATCACTAACAATCTTCTGAATCATTCTGTCTCATCACTTCTAGTCTCACTGTTTCTAGGCACATCCATAAAAGTCAGAGTCTGGAATCAGACAGTGTTTCCAAAGTTCTTCCAGTGACAGAACCAAAACAAGAACTTGCACCTTAAGATTAAGCATAACTTTTAAGAAATGACTCTTCTTTACTTAAATGAGCTGGAAGAGTGTTTGTAAACCCAACATACTGACATAACACCAGTAATATCGCACCAGTAAATTCTGCAGTCATGTCCTCCTATTCTATTCATCTACCAACTTGGGAGCCGAGGCCAGTGAATACTGACAATCAGATTCATATATAACTACAAGCGACTCAGATTAACACCTGAACCTGCTCTCCCCAACATCCTGTACCCACCCCTCCCTAAATCATTTACCTACTCAGGAAACTCAGTAAAGGTTTCATTTCTCAGATTTCCTGAGTAAAGCAGAACCAAGAAGATGAACCTAGACAGGATTTCTCAGCCTCACACTATTGACAGTTGAGGACAGTTGGTGGAGGAGGAGGAACCTGCCATGCATTGTAGGACATGAAGGAGTCCCTGGCCTGTACCCACAAGATGACAGGAGTACTACCTACCACCCAGTTGTGAAAACCAAAAATATCTCCAGACATTTTCAAATGTCCTGTGGGGGCAAAGTCATGAGTGCTTCAACATTAATTACATCATTTAATTTTATATCTGTGTCGAGCAGGCACGGCTATGGCATGCTCAGCCCCACATTGGGCACCATATGTGCTGAGCCAGCTCAGCCAGGTTCCGTGACCCTGATAGGGGGCGGTGAAGGATTGAGAAAAGACAGACAAAAGAAAAAAAGCTGTTCTGGGTGGGGCACTGTCCTCTCTGATGGAGAGCTAGTGACAGTGCCACAGCCTGCACAGTCTTCATTTTATAGCCAGATTCCACGAGGCAAAGTAAGGGCATGGTTACAGGATTATTGTGGGTTTTGAATCTACTCAATTACATGCACCTGATCAAGCTTTGTTTACTTGCTGCACCTCCTGCAGCCTATATCACTCAGCCACGTGGGACCACAGGTTCAGACCATAAGGTCAAGCTTACAACTATAGCCTTTGGCTATAATTGTACTGGGAGGGCTTTGCCCCCCAAGCTAGGACTTGCATGTGGCTTTGCCATGAGAGGACTGTGCCCTCTCATTAGTCCGAGGCTTGTACCTGACCAAACACTGTGGCCACTCGCCACATCTCTCCCCCCTTTTTTTCTGTTTTTAAACACTTCCATTTACACCATCAAAAGCTCTAGGCAAATTATGCAGCATAACCAAAACATCAAGAACAAACTTCTGGCTATTAACAAAACAACAAACACAGCAATGTTAATGTAATACAGCAACAAGAGAGAACAAAACTCTGGCTATTAATAAAATAACAAAACAATGCCAATGAAATACAGCAATAAGAGAAACCAAACTACAGATATGTTAACATTTTCAGAATGATTTCTACAAAATAAAAGTTTCTTTTGCTGCTGGAGTATATCTTACGGAGAGTCCTCAGATTTGGCTGCACAAGACTTTACAGAAAACTGGCAGCTTAGCAACACTAGCATAGCCAGAAACATGGTTGAGGGAGTAGCTTCCACTTCTTGCTTTTCTACCTTCTGCTGCTAACTTCTTCAGCTGACCCCATGTTGGTCCCTTGGTCCCTTGCGTAGTCTTCGTTGTCTTCTTCTTTGTCGATGCGAGGATGGTGCCCCTGGATTCTGAGGATCAGGCTGCTTGGACGGTTGGCTTTGGAACTGAGCCGGCACCAGTCCCAGTCAGATTAGCCCTGTCTGCACTGGTGTAAGTCTGGTCCCTTCCTCAGCTTATTCAGCCGCTGCTGCATGGAGTAAGTGAGCAGCCCTCGGTCCTGCAGAGCTGGAGACCTCTAACTCTGAGTCTGAACCTAAAGTTCCAGGGAGCTATCACGTCATACAAGCAGAAATAACCAAAGCCCAGAAACAATGCAATTGCCGCAAGAGCTTACAATCTAGGCCCACTTTCTGTGTCAGAAAGAAAAGTTACTTCCTCAAACAACAAAACCACCAGCCATTTTTTGCTTTACAGTAGCTTAACAAAACCTGAGAGATTTCTACCTTATTTTCTACCTCTTATTCTCTACCTCTTATTTTCTATCTCCTATTTTTTATCTTCTATCTTATAATTTCTATCTTATTTTCTATCTCTTATTTTCTACCTTATTTTCTATCTCCTATTTTATGTCTCCTATTTTCTACCTTATTTTCTATCTTTCATATTTTCTATCTTATTTACCTTACTAGAGGCCCCGTACACAAAATTCGTGCAAGGGGGGGGGGGGAGTTGTCCCTCAGCCCAGCCTGCACCCTCTTCAGTCTGGGACCCCTCGGGGGATGTCCAACTGCCAGTTTAGGCCTGATCCCTGTGGGCAGTCAGACATTCCTCTCACAATCCGGGACTGCTGGCTTCCAACTGCTCACCTGCCTGCCTGCCTGCCTGATGGTCCCTAACCACTTCTGCCTGCCAGCCTGATCACCCCGTAACCACTCCCCTGCCAGCCTGATCGACACCTAACTGCTCCCCTGCCAGCCTGATCGCCCCCAACTGTCCTCCCCTGCCAGCCCGATTGCCCCCAACTGCCCTCCCCTGTTGGCTCGGTTGCCCCTAACTGCCCTCCCCTGCAGGCCTGGTCACCCACAACTGCCCTCCCCTACCGGCCATCTTGTGGCTGTGGGCGCTGCCATCTTTGAGGGTGGGGCAGTCAATTAGCATATTCCCTCCTTATTGGCTGTGGGCACTGCCATCTTTGAGGGTGGGGTAGTTAATTAGCATATTCCCTCCTTTTCAGCTGTGGGCGCTGCCATCTTTGTGACAGCATTAGGGTCAATTAGCATATTCCCTCTTTATTAGATAGGATTTTCTATATTTTCTTACCCTACTGCTTATTTTCTCTACCACTTATTTTCTCCTTAAGAAATTTAAAAATGCTCACTAAGCATTGTTTTTAAGGATCCCCTTCCTGGGATCCTGAGTTTCCCATATTTTATACCCCATAATTAGCATCCTCGCTCCCTACCTTACTTTTACTTTTTCTGCATGTGCCTCAAGAGAGCCTCCTTTCACCCCACAATCACAATTCCCCCACACTCAGGCCCCATGTTGGGCACCATATATCAACTCTTTACAGCTCAGTAAATTTGAGATAAGGCAGAGAAGAACTGAGACTGGGCTCTATCCACCACATCACAGCTACCCCAAAACAATTGATAAAATGCTAATGGGCCAAGGGTCTTTGGATTTTTTCTCTTCAATGCTAATCCAGCTTTTAGAGATCAGAATGCACATTAAAGTCCTTGCAGGTGGCTCTCTTCTCGATTGGGCTTACTGCTTTAGTGACTCAGCTTCACCTCAGGTAACCCAATTTACTCACCAACAGATATCACTCCTACTTTTGGATTTTTGGATGGATTTCACAAAAGACCTTCTTTAGGACAAACTATTCCGCTGAGTTTTTCTCATTTAACACAAAGCATCTAATGCCTGGATACTGGAGTCATGTGAGGAAGAAGA
Source organism: Myotis brandtii (assembly GCF_000412655.1). NCBI lineage: Eukaryota > Metazoa > Chordata > Mammalia > Chiroptera > Vespertilionidae > Myotis > Myotis brandtii. The sequence continues at coordinate 1,225,202 of NW_005371823.1, read as the reverse complement.
CAATGCTAACTACTGAGCTGGAACTTACAATTCCCTGTGGAAAAGGGAAAACAGGAGCAAGAGCAAGGCACACCTAATGGGGATCTGATCTTCCCTTCCATCCACACTGTTTACAGGCACTGCCGCCACTAAGCCAGCAGATGGCTTAACTAAGTTTACTGTTATATTGAGAAGCGTGTGTTTATTCCTGAATTCTTGACAGGCCAGCTGTTTTACTAAATGGGATCATTAACAAAAATGCAATTATTTGTACTATGTCTCAGATGATTTTTTAAAACAAATTCACACCTGGAGTGAAGGTAGGACTAAGGTGACCAGATGCCTCTGCTAGATTTATCTTCCCCAGGATATTCATCTGGCTCCAGATGCTGGAACAGAGACTCATTGGCTCCTTGCCAGAGGACACATGACATGAATTCCCAAATCTTACACAATTCTAGAATATGAGAGAGGGAGAGGAGATGAACTGATAGGAGATAGTCTTCACCTTTAGCATTGCTTTTCTTTTCAAGTTTTATTTGATTTATTTATTTTACAAGATATCCATGCACTCTATTAAATTAAAAATTATCAAGCCCCAAACAATGTCCAAAAAGTTATAGAATTTTAACAATTTGAGTCAGGTCCCTGATAAAATAATATGTCCACTGAATCCTATAAAAATGGACATATTTTAAAATACCACCCAAAATGTCAGACGGTAAAAACGTATTGGAAGTAAATCTACACAAATATATACCTAAGACCTTGATGATTAAAATAACACTTCATGAAGACTTGTAAACAAACAAGTGAAGGAATAATTCACTTAGTTTATAAAGCTCAGTAGTGTAGAAAGATGTCAGTTCCCGCCAGAAACATTTATGGATTTAATGCAATTTAAATTAAATGGCCTACGAGGCTGGTCTAGGTCCTTTGGAAAGGTTTCAGGCAGCACCACTAAAGTGGACATCTACCATGAGCAGCAACTCTGCTCCTAGACCTGAAAACCTGCAGAAATGTCACGTGTGCCCTAAATAATGCGGCGGGGACATTAAAGCTGCAGGACTCCGGGTGGCTTCACAGTGAACACAGCAATGCCGCCTCCCAAAGTTGGGTAAATGGAGGTTCCTTCACGCTGCAGGAGAGTAACCTGCAGTCACCGCTTCCCACACCCGCATGAGCGCACCAAGCAGGCCAGACACGTCCTGCACCGGTGGAATCTACAGTACTTTGTGGGGACACAATCCCGTATGGAGCCAGGGGCTGAGTCTTTCTAATCCACAAAGTCATCCCTTTCTCAGGACCCAGGTGGTGGAGGAGGAGGGTCCCTCCAAGGGGTCTTAGGGTGAGTGCAGCTCTGTGAAATCAGGGGTCCCAACAGGGTCTGGCATAGGGCCCTGAAGCCAGACTGGGGGCTCAGCTGGAGCTGGGGCTGGTGCAGCCTGGACTATGTTCTGGGTGCCCTGCACACAATTCCACCAGGCCTGGCTGTGGCTGGACACCCTGGGTGCCGCTGTGCCCTGCGCACAATTCCACCAGGCCTGGCTGTGGCTGGACACCCTGGGTGCCGCTGCTGCGACTGGGAAGTGACAGGGAGGAGGGGCGCTGCAGAAACCTGGGCCCTCGGAGAAGACAGGGTCCACAGCGAGCACAGGATCCTCCAGGGAACACGGGGGGCCCTGGGTAACACAGGATCTTCTGAAAACTCAGGCTCCTCAGGATCCTCAGGGTCTTCCAAGAACTCGGGGTCCTCAGGGTTTTCCAAGAACTCAGGGTCCTTAGAGAACTTGGGGTCCTCTGAGAACTCGGGGTCCTCAGGGTCTTTGCGGGGACACAGGGCCTGCAGGTGCAGGTTGAGGCCGAGGCCGAGGCTCAAACGAAGGCGGAGACCAAGGATGAGGCTCAAATGGAGGCGGAGGCACAGGTGGAGTCCGAGGCCTCCTAGGCCGAGGCACAAATGGAGGCGGAGGTGGAGGCCGAGGCTCAAACGAAGGCGGAGGCGGAGGCACAGGTGGAGTCCGAGTCCTCCTAGGCCGAGGCACAAATGGAGGCGGAGGTGGAGGCCGAGGCTCAAACGAAGGCGGAGGCGGAGGCACAGGTGGAGTCCGAGTCCTCCTAGGCCGAGGCACAAATGGAGGCGGAGGTGGAGGCCGAGGCTCAAACGAAGGCGGAGGCGGAGGCACAGGTGGAGTCCGAGTCCTCCTAGGCCGAGGCACAAATGGAGGCGGAGGTGGAGGCCGAGGCTCAAACGAAGGCGGAGGCGGAGGCACAGGTGGAGTCCGAGTCCTCCTAGGCCGAGGCACAAATGGAGGCGGAGGTGGAGGCCGAGGCTCAAACGAAGGCGGAGGCGGAGGCACAGGTGGAGTCCGAGTCCTCCTAGGCCGAGGCACAAATGGAGGCGGAGGTGGAGGCCGAGGCTCAAACGAAGGCGGAGGCGGAGGCACAGGTGGAGTCCGAGTCCTCCTAGGCCGAGGCACAAATGGAGGCGGAGGTGGAGGCCGAGGCTCAAACGAAGGCGGAGGCGGAGGCACAGGTGGAGTCCGAGTCCTCCTAGGCCGAGGCACAAATGGAGGCGGAGGTGGAGGCCGAGGCTCAAACGAAGGCGGAGGCGGAGGCACAGGTGGAGTCCGAGTCCTCCTAGGCCGAGGCACAAATGGAGGCGGAGGTGGAGGCCGAGGCTCAAACGAAGGCGGAGGCGGAGGCACAGGTGGAGTCCGAGTCCTCCTAGGCCGAGGCACAAATGGAGGCGGAGGTGGAGGCCGAGGCTCAAACGAAGGCGGAGGCGGAGGCACAGGTGGAGTCCGAGTCCTCCTAGGCCGAGGCACAAATGGAGGCGGAGGTGAAGGCCGAGGCTCAAACGAAGGCTGAGGCAAAGGATGAGGCTCAAGCAGAGGTGGAGGCATAGGTGGAGGTGGAGGCATAGTTGGACGAGGCCTAGTAGGCTGAGGCAGAGACGGAGGCGAAGGCTGAGGCTCAAATGGAGGCCAAGGCCAAGCCGCAGGCCGAGACATGGGTTGAGGCCGAGACATGGGTTGAGGCCGAGGTCGAGGCTCAAACGAAGGCGGAGGCGAAGGATGAGGCTCAAGCAGAGGCGGAAGCACAGGTGGAGTCTGAGGCCTCCTAGGCCGAGGCACAAATGGAGGCGGAGGTGGAGGCTGAGGCTCAAACGAAAGTGGAAGCCAAGGATGAGGCTCAAGCGGAGGCCCTGGAAGAGGTGGAGGCCCAGGTGCAGGTGGAGGTGGGCAGGGTCTGGGGTCCTGGGGCGCAGCCTTGGCTTCCGGGCCTTGCAGCCTGGACTGTTTCCGTAACCTAGCCTCTTTGGCCCTGCGGTTCTTGAACCACAACTTCACTCGGTTCTGCTCGCATTCTAAACTGGCCGCCAGGTCCCGGCTTTCCTGATCGGATGGTTTTTGGTTGCTCTGAAAGAAGCTCTCCAGCTTCTGCAGTTCTTCTCGGCTGAACCTGCGTGGCTGCCTGTGCCTGGAGCAAGGCGAGAAGCCCTCGGGAGACCTGGGTTTCTCCATCCTGGATGCTGCTGGGCCCTCTTCACTTTTGCGTTTTATTTTAAAGAGTTGCCTATTATTGGTTTAGGGCAGTATTCTGCAATTAGTTCATTCTGATTACTTAACTACTGACAGGATAGAGACAAGACACTTTATCTTGACCATATGAAATATATTTACATTAAAAAATGGGAAGAGTGGGGGATGAAGCGCCTTGATTTGTTTTCAATAATTTACCCCAGTAAGCTAATTGGCTGATCTTTGACAAATGCAAGGGATTAAGCTAATTTTAAGGTCCTTTCTCTGAGTTCTTGAAAGAAATAGGGGGGGAGGTTTATACATTTTTAAAAGCCCCACATAAACATATCATTTACTTGAAGTTAATAGTAAGTTGAAACTTCTTAAAAATAAACCTCTTTCATTTTGTGTATGTGGAAGATTAAAAAGCCCCACCATCGTGCGTCAGATGGGTGCTAGATTTATTGGGGTGATCACTTCGTAAATTACATAAATGTCAAATCACGATGATGGGTACCTGAAACTAATATAATATTGTATGTCAACTGTAATAATATAAAGGTCCCACCATTGAACTTTTACCACTAGACAAAAGTTTTTAGTTTGATATAGTTGGATTACTCCCTCTTCTTTTCCCTTCATCTTTATAATAATGTATAAATGAAGATGCTGTATTTCAATTTTGAGCCTGCAGGAAACTGGGATCTGCCTAGAGATAAACCTGACAAAACTACATCCTCAGCCCTATGACCTAGAGCAGTGGTTCTCAACTTTGGCTGCACATTAGAATCACCTGAGAATCTTTTTAAAATCCTGATTTATGGGCCTCATCCTCCAGAAATTCTGTTTCTTTGTTATGGGGTGAGGCCACAACATTAGTAAAAAAGAAACAGAATTTCCGGAGGATGAGGCCCAGAAATCAGGATTTTAAAAGGATTCCCAGGTGATTCTAATGTCCAGCCAAAGTTGAGAACCACTGACCTAGGGCAGTGGTCAGCAAACTCATTAGTCAACAGAGCCAAATATCAACAGTACAACGATTGAAATTTCTTTTGAGAGCCAAATTTTTTAAACTTAAACTATATAGGTAGGTACATTGTTATTAACTTAATTAGGGTACCCCTAAGGCTTAGGAAGAGCCACACTCAAAGGGCCAAAGAGCCCCATGTGGCTCGCGAGCCGCAGTTTGCCGACCACAGACCTAGGATATTGAACCATACCAATAATCAGTGCTCTAGCTGAGCTAGCAAATCCAGTTGAAATTTAAGTCAGCTGTCCCAAATCCTTCACAAACCAGATTCTGATGGTGCCCCCAACTGGCTAATCTGAAATAAAATAACTTGGGCAAAAAAACCTATTAGCCAGAATGATAAACCTAAGAGGACAGTTAGGTCATAATTTGACTCATTTGGGTGGAGTTAGGCTCAGTTCTATGCCATTTTCATGTTTTAGTTTAGTTTTCTTGTTAATGTTTTTCAATTATAACTAGAAAGGAAAACCCTGAATAACTTTAGATCAGTAATGGGCTTAGATTATACTAGGGCTCAGACACTGAATATTTGTTTGGGATTAGGGGACGGTTGGGGAAGGGTCGAGCTCATGGTATTAACAATAGCATTTTCCAGTACCCTCTAGAACAGTGGTTCTCAACCTTGGCTGCACATTAGAATCACCTGGGAATCTTTTTAAAATCCCGATTTCTGGGCCTCATCCTCCGGAAATTCTGTTTCTTTTTTACTAATGTTGTGGCCTCACCCCATAACAAAGAAACAGAATTTCTGGAGGATGAGGCCCATAAATCAGGATTTTAAAAAGATTCTCAGGTGATTCTAATGTGCAGCCAAAGTTGAGAACCACTGCTCTAGGTCATAGGGCTGAGGATGTAGTTTTGTCAGGTTTATCTCTAGGCAGATCCCAGTTTCCTGCAGGCTCAAAATTGAAATACAGCATCTTCATTTATACATTATTATAAAGATGAAGGGAAAAGAAGAGGGAGTAATCCAACTATATCAAACTAAAAACTTTTGTCTAGTGGTAAAAGTTCAATGGTGGGACCTTTATATTATTACAGTTGACATACAATATTATATTAGTTTCAGGTGCCCATCATCGTGATTTGACATTTATGTAATTTACGAAGTGATCACCCCAATAAATCTAGCACCCATCTGACGCACGATGGTGGGGCTTTTTAATCTTCCACATACACAAAATGAAAGAGGTTTATTTTTAAGAAGTTTCAACTTACTATTAACTTCAAGTAAATGATATGTTTATGTGGGGCTTTTAAAAATGTATAAACCTCCCCCCCTATTTCTTTCAAGAACTCAGAGAAAGGACCTTAAAATTAGCTTAATCCCTTGCATTTGTCAAAGATCAGCCAATTAGCTTACTGGGGTAAATTATTGAAAACAAATCAAGGCGCTTCATCCCCCACTCTTCCCATTTTTTAATGTAAATATATTTCATATGGTCAAGATAAAGTGTCTTGTCTCTATCCTGTCAGTAGTTAAGTAATCAGAATGAACTAATTGCAGAATACTCAGGTGATTCTAATGTGCAGCCAAGGTTGAGAACCACTGCTCTAGAACCCATGTTCTTTCTTTTTTCTTTTTTTAAAATATATTTTATTGATTTTTTTTTTACAGAGAGGAAGGGAGAGGGATAGAGAGTTAGAAACATCGATGAGAGAGAAACATCGATCAGCTGCCTCCTGCACACTCCCCACTGGGGATGTACCCACAACCAAGGTATATGCCCTTGACCGGAATCGAACCTGGGACCCTTGAGTCCGCAGGCCGATGCTCTATCCACTGAGCCAAACTGGTTAGGGCGAGAACCCATGTTCTTATAGAGAGAGCCTGAGAAAATACCCCTTTAATTAAGGTTAATATGAGAACACATAAAGGATGTGGTTTTATTGAATATTCAATTGTAAGAAAACTCTTTCCCTTTGGGAATGCCTTCTCAAGCTTAAAGATTTTGACATCAGAGAATAAGAGACAAGAAAAAGTAAAGACTCAACCAAGATCAGAGTGCAGAGGATCCCTGTCATCTTGTAAAGTTGGAGAGAAACTCCAAGGAAAAGGAGCTAAAGGATGGTTTAAAAGTTGTGTTTTGCCTGGCCAGTGTGGCTCAGTAGTTGAGGGTTGACCTATGAAGGTCTCATTTCAATTCCTGGTCAGGGCATATGCCCAGATTTTGAGTTTGATACCCAGTGTGGGGCATGCAAGAGACAGCTGATCAATTATTCTCTCTCATCATTGATGTTTCTATATCTCTCCCTCTCCTTTCCTCTCTGAAATCAATATATATTTCTATATATAGATAGATATATAGATATATAGATATATAATCTTTTTTTAAAGTGTTGTGTTTTTATAACCTTCAATTTAGAACATAGATCATAAACAATATTTTTATTTATTTATTGAATTTATTGGGTTGACATTGGTTAATAAAATTATATAGGTCTCAGGGATACAATTCTATAAATCTGTCATCTCCATATTGTATTGTGGGTTTACCACCCAAAACCAAATCTCCTTCTGTCACCATTGGTCCCCCTTTCCCCCTTTCTACCCCACCAGCCCCCCTTTCCCTCTGGTAATCACCTTTCTGTTGTCTGTGTCTATGAGTTGTTGAGGTATTTTTTTTTTTTGCTTAATCCCTTTACCTTTTTCACCCAGCTCCCTAGCTCCCCTCTCCTTCAACAGCTGTCAGTCTGTTCTCTGTATCTATGAGTCTGTTTCTATTTTCTGTGTTAATTTTATTTTGTTCATTAGATTCCATATGTAAGGGAAATCATATGAAAACAAACAAATAAAAAGATCTTATTTTAGTTGTCTAGCAAAGATTTTTAGTCCATTCCTTGACTTTAGAACCACCCTGGAATTTTTCCCCCCAGTTTTATATGTTCCCATTTGAACTTTTAGGTAAATAGTTTAAGATGAAAATTAACCTTCTCAGCCACATTTTTAGTTCTTCTCTGTACATCACACTTACCCATTATGCTTTCAGAAGTGTGATTACTTTATGGCTTACTTTAGCCACTTCATCATGTGTTCTACTTTTATATTTCATAATACAGTGTTAGAAAGAATAATTTCTCTAACAAATATATTCAAAGACTTCTAGTTTTTATTTTCTTTGCATTTTATCTACAAATATGTCAAACACTCCAGAGTTTTCATTTTGTTGAAGCTTAATATCAAACCTCTTATTGCTGGTGAAATTATATATATATATAAAATTAGGAAGAGCCACACTCAAGGGGCCAAAGAGCCGCATGGATCTTTGACTCTTTCATTTATAGCTCCTGAATTTTAACGATAATTCAACTTAATCATGAATAAGAACATGACATGATCATTGTGGCTAACATTTGTTGGAAACCTAGTATCTTCCATACATTATACTTATTGGAAGAGACAGTATGCCATGAGGTTTGAGCATTCCTGTATGTTCTTGCTGGGTACACCAAGAATGCAAGGCTCTGACCACTCTAGCCAGACCATTTTTCAGAGTTGTGTTTGCAGCAAGTAACCTTGAAGGATGAGGTAATGTCTTTCCCTGGGCAAAGAGCAAGCTTGCTTCTGCTTATTAGAAAGTGGTAACCCCCCAAATTTAGTGTCTCTCTCTTGTAAGTCAACCCAATGTGTATTTGAGTATCACAGGCCTTGCGTTGTCTTCATAGGACTTGGGGGACATACAGAACCAAATTAAATGAGCATGAAGCTCTGGCTACTGCTTTTGCCGTGAATAATAAACTTTTTTGTTTCTGTCTCAGGAGTCTCATATCTCCTGTCAGCATCCTTTGGCAGGCTCACTTGTAAGCAGAGTAAAATTACAGGCCCTGCCTACACACTTCCTCATAAAGACTTGTATGTTGATTATCATATTTAATTTTCACCAAGCTCCCCTGAGACTGTTACCCACACTTTTCTGAAGTTATCACACTTTCCTTCATTACTAAGTCTGGACCCCATTGTCAGTTCTCTCGTCGGCACCCTCAACTTTGTATGCTTTCCTTGCAACCACCAGGTAATACCTACAAAACTGGAGCAGTCCCATTGAAACTTCTCTACACCTGTGCTATTGAGAGCAGTCCTTTAACCTGTAGTCACTGAGATTCAGAACCTCTAGCCTCAGCTGAGCCTGCAGTACCATCGATGACTCCTCTTGGCTTGTCCTTGGACAGCTCCTCATTCCATTCTCCTCAGAGGCTAAAACTCTACTCCTGAAGGTTCTTCTAACTCCTTGACTTCAGAGTCTCATGTCACAGAAAGAATAGAAATTTCCAGAAAATAACTCCATCAACCATCAACTCCTACACACACACACACACACACACACACGCTTGAAGGTGTGTCCATGAACATGGTCACCACAATTTCCTTCCTTAAAAGCCCAAGCTGATCAAGTCAAATTTGCCCCCACCCCAGGCTTTTGATATGGTCTCTGCTTATCTATCACTAGTCACATTATGCTCACATTTCCTCAGCCTTTAAACTTTCTCAGGTCCCTAGCCTAAAAACAAAACCCTTTTCTCAAGACTCCTCCCCAAGGAACTCTTCTCCTATTTCTCTTCTTTTCACAGCCAAGATTATTTCTCCTCACCCTCACTCCTCCTCCAGGTTTCCCATCCATTGCACCACAGAAGTGCTCTGACAAAATTCAGCTAAGATCTCAGTCCAATAGATCTCTCTCTTCTCCACACATTTATGCCACAGAGACCTAAGTTACGAGAAGCCTGGAGGAGCAGGGCAGAGTTCCTCTATCCTGGGGATACAGCCAGCTGGAGGTAACCTCAAAGGGAATAGCCAGAAGAATTAATACCCTGCTCTTATCTTCTCTCTCCCTCTTATCTGCTGCTGGTGCTCCACACTGACTGAACCCAACTGAAATTGGGGAGCTCTATTTATGAAGCCCATTAGAAGTCAACCTCCAGGGCCAGAGAGAGCATGTAGAAAAGGGTGAGAATTGACAGGAGAGCAGCTGGAGGGCATAGACTACAACCCAGCCGTGAGAAGGTCTTAGAAATATTTTTTCAAATTAATAAACAACCTGTCTTTTTTTGTCTCTGGAGACAAGAAAAGATAGCATATATGGCAATCAAAACATAGCACAGAACCTAAAATTACAGGTGAAATAAATCGTTTTAAATTTTCTCTATTAACATAGACAAAAGCACACCTTAAATTTCCAAGATGATTTCAAACTACATAACTGCAGTGCTATCTACACTAATAAAAGAGAAACATGGTAATTAGTGTACGACCGCTACCCTTCCCATTGGCTAATCAGCATATCCTTATGCAAATTAACTGTCAGCCAAGATGGTGGCCGGCAACCATGCACTGAAGCGAGCAGGGAGGCTTGCTTCAGTGACTGTGGACTCCAAACCGTACCCCGCCTCACTTGCCGGCCTCTCAGCTGCAACTCTAAGCAACTATGTACTATGTTGCAAATAAGAAGTTAAACAAAACCTCAGAAACCAGCCTGACTGAAAGCCAGCCGGACCGCAACATTGTATCGATGTTTTCAGCAGCGAGGCCTCAGAGCTAAAGCTGGCCCAGAATAAAAAA
>NW_005371823.1:1198773-1213568 GCF_000412655.1 Myotis brandtii | reverse complement strand
CCCCTCCCCACCCCCCCGAGTGCACAAATTTTTGTGCACCGGGCCTCTAGTCCTATATAATAAAGAGCTAATATGCAAATGGTCCTCATGCCCTCACGCCATCATGCTGTAACAGCTCAGGCATTCAACACTGGGGAGAGAGGAATGGGGACCAGCCAGGCACAAATGAGCTCATGAGAGAGGAATGGGGACTGCGCCTGCGGTCCGGGAGAGGGACAAGCCACGCGCCTCATAGTCCCAGGTGCCTGCGGCTGCGGCTGGCTCAGGCAAAGCCAGCCTGGGTTCTGGGTGCCTGTGGCCGGCCAGAGGGAGGGAAGCCTGGGTCCTGGGTGTGGAGTGAGGCAGGAGCAGTTAGGGGCATTCAGGCAGGCAGGCAGAGGGATTAGGGGTGATCAGGCAGGCAAGCAGGCAAGTGGTTAGGAGTCAGCGGTCCCGGATTTCGAGATGCAGTCAGACATCCCCCGAGGGGGTCCTGGATTGGAGAGGGTGCAGGCTGGGCTGAGGGACCACCCCCCACCCCCCACCCTGTGCACAGACTTTGTGCACTGGGTCTCTAGTTCTTAAATAATCATAAGATGTCAAGTGTTAACTGTAGTCAGATTTGACATTTGAAGAAGCTAGTGAACTAATAGATTACTTATAATAAATGACCTTCAGATAGAATTAGTTGGATAATGTGTTATGTAGAGAAGAGAAGAGCAAAATATTCTTTTTAGTTTGATGTTACATACTTGGGTTATTTGTGGATACTATTTTCATTGTGTACTGTTTATCCTGGAATAGTATGTAGCATAGCTCTCACTGTGGTTTAATTTTCTTAGAAATTTACATATTTATCTTAAAGAGGAAGAGTCAAATACTTTTTGGCCCCATGCCTTAGCTATACTCTGTATTTAATTATTTGGCAACACCCTTCCCCATGATTTCTGGCAAGGGAAGACCTCAAGTGTGAAAATGGAAAGGACCTTTGAAGATTACTGAGTTTAACACCAAGATTTTTCAGATGAAGCTACAATCCTGAGATGTCACAGGAATTATCCAAGGCCGAGCAGCAGTTATTAGAGATTAAACAAGAATTCAGGTTCCCATAGCACGTACAAATAAGTTTTCTCTTATTTCTACTTCCCCTGACTTTGCAGGGTCCTCTCTAAATGTGGAGCAAATCTTCCCTTAAGTGCTGCTCCATCACCCAGAGAGAGACTCCTTCAGCTGGAGGCAGTGTGGAGAGGTGCTCTAGGCATAGTGCTGAGCATTCGGGCAGCTAGGTTTGACCCAACAACATGTGGGCAAGCCCTTTTACTCATCTAGACTTAAATTTTTCCTTCTGAAAGAAAAAAGAGGAGGGATAAGTTAGAACAAAAGGTCCTGAGGTCTCATTCATATCTAATTTGGTACAAGTATATAAACTAAAACTTGTTTACTGCTGTGGAAATGTGTGTTTTATGAAAATAATGATGTGGTTGCCCTATATCTGGAAGGCATTTTAAATCTCTAAAGATAACCAATGAGGTTTCTAAAAATTAATATCTGTTATCTAAGTGGATTATATTCTTGTTTCTAAAAAAGGGACACCTTTTGGATTTTAATAAACTTCAGATGAAGATCACCAAAGGTATTATACACCCACTTCTAAAATAAACACATTTTCAACAAATATTTTAGTGATTCCCAAGGACTAAGAGAGAAGGAACTGGCTATGAATTATTACTATTTTCGTATTTAAACTATTTTTAGAAAAAATGGTAGAAAAAAATGTGCTTTCAGGTCCTCTGAGAAGCAGACACTAAGATGTGATTAAACATGCAAAAATGCCTATGAGAGACAATAAGGAGGAAGCCAGAAAAGGCTGGGAGAACAATCTGGCTATGATGCCAAATTGACCACAACTGAGGGAATGAGGCAAGAAAGGTTGGGTGGAAGTGTTCTAGGCTGCCAAGCAGTCCAAAGAGAGTTCAGCAAGGCCATCAGGAGTCACTGAGCCAAAGTTGACCTTCAGAAGAGTCCTATCTCCAGGAACATACTTGTCTAACAATCCCTCCTGCATTTAGGGAAGAAAGATAAGTATGAAAAATCCATGCATAGCTGAGGGGTCTTTGGTTTACGTTTGTTCCCTTAATTTAAGTCTTCAAGGCACATTCTTAAGGCCTCCACAACTTTCTCTCCCTTTAACTTTCTTTTTAAAATATATTTTATTGATTTTTTACAGAGAGGAAGGGAGAGGGATAGAGAATTAGAAACATCGATCAGCTGCCTCTTGCACACCCCCTACTGGGGATGTGTACGCAACCAAGGTACATGCCCTTGACCGGAATCGAACCTGGGACCCTTGAGTCCGCAGGCTGACGCTCTATTCACTGAGCCAAACCGGTTAGGGCAGTGGTTGGCAAACCACGGCTCGCGAGCCACATGTGGCTCTTTGGCCCCTTGAGTGTGGCTATTCCACAAAATACCACGTGTGGGCGCGCATGTTGAAACTGTGGCCCATGCGCAGAAGTCGGTTTTTGGCCTGGGCAAGTCTATTTTGAAGAAGTGGCATTAGAAGAAGTGGAGGGTGTCGGTCGGTTGGGCTACGGGAGACGCGTTTCACGCACCAGTGGAGTGAGCCAGTCAGTCAGCAGTCTCATTGTGCAGTGGTTAGTGCTAGTCGCGTCCGCAAATCGTGCGCGGGTGACAAAAGTACCTACTCGAAGCATAAAGTTACCTGTATTTTTCCAACCAGCTGCAAATCCTACAGGTATTTTTGTCATCAATTTAAGAATTGTAATTCTTTTGTGTTGGTGACTTTATTATTATAAAATGAAACATTTTTTTAGGTGCCCTGTTTGAGATGGCTACAAAGAAGAAGCAAAGAAAAACAGAAGACGAAAACCGTGAATTTAAAATTGAATTTAAAGTTGAATGTACCTACCTATATAGTTTAAGTTTACAAAATTTGGCTCTCAAAAGAAATTTTAATCGTTGTACTGTTGATATTTGGCTCTGTTGACTAATGAGTTTGCCGACCACTGAGATAAGGGAAGTGCCATGTGTGGGCTTTCTGATTAGATACCAGCTGAAGCTGGGCTGTAGTTTAATCTAATCTAACACAGCCGAGTAATATCACATGATCTATGCAGAAGTATCTCAAGGAGATTTACAGTTTTCTCTTTCTCTTTCTGGGATCCTAGAGCTACTTATTCTTTCTATCAGCAGCTCTGTCTGCTGCAGGGATGTGAATTGTCCTTAATGTACTCTGGCTGTTGACAAGAAATGCCTCCCTCCACTCCCCCTTTCCTCCTTTTTCCTCCCAGCCCCAGTCTGAGGAAAGCCACTGGTTTCCTGCCTCAAGGCCTTTTCCTTTGCTCTTCTCTCTTCTTGGAATGCCTTTTACTTGACTCCCACTTGCCTAGCTAATTCTCATTCTTTAGTCCTCAACTCAAATGTCACCTCAGCAGAGCAGCCTTCCTGTGTACCTGGTCTAATTCAGTTGACCCTTGTCCCCAGTTACTTTTCATGTCAACTATAGATCTTTGACTCTGAGCTCCAAATTCATTCTTTTTGCCGGCTCTTTAAAAATGAGAATTGGTCCTTAGAAAATGTTCCTCGGCCAAGTGGCCAAGTGTTAAGCTTTGTAAATAGAGGACGCTGGTGACATTGCAGGAAAAGTTTGGTTCCTGGTTTGTTTTGCACAGATTCACTAGAGCCACGTAACCTTACAGAATGTCTACTTATCTCAAGTTAGTAGGCAGGAGGCACTGGATCAGTACTGCAGTGGAATGATGCTGGGTCCCTCGTCTTAAATTCCAGCATGAGAATTCAGCATCTCAGTAAGACTGTCTTGTCTATGTGACTTGGCGCCAAATCATTTGTTAACAAAATTTCTTCTAACTTGTCAAAACCTGTTGACATCATGGCAGAAAATGTGTGCTCCTAATTTGTAAGTAGCTGTGAGAAGTACATTTTATTAAGAGGAATCACTTGAGCACCCCTATGCCACCTATGCCATAAGTCTTTCAGTAAATACTACAAAAGATACGAGGTAAATCAAAGCTAAAGCACTTTATCAAAAGTAGAACAATTAGGCCCTGGCTGGGTGGCTCAGTTGGTTAGAACATCGTCCCAATATGCCAAGGTTGTAGGTTTGATCTCTTGTCAGGGGACATACAAGAAGCAACCAATGAATGCATAAATAAGTGGAACAACAAATCGATGTTTCTTCTTCTTTCATTCTCTCTCTCTCTATCTCTCTCTCTCAATATCTCTCTCTCAAATCAACAAAGAAAAATTTTTCAAAAGTAGAACAATTACAAGTAACATTGCAAATGCAAAGTGATATATTCATCTATAAACAGATGAATGAATACACAAAATGTGGCGTGTACATATAATGGAAGATTATTCATTCTTAAAAAGGAGTGAAGCCCTAGCCAGTTTGGCTCAATGGATAGAGCATCGGCCTGTGAACTGAAGGGTCCCAGCTTCAATTCTGGTCAAGGATACGTATCTCGGTTGCAGGCTCCTGGCTCTTGTCAGGGGCATGCTGGAGGCAACCAATTGATGTATGTCTCTCTCACATTGGTGTTTCTCTCTGTCTCTCCTTCTCCCTTCCACTCTCTCTAAAAATCAATGGAAAAAATCTCAAGTGAAGATTTTAAAAAGGAGTGAATAAAACTTTTTATTATTACAAAATAATTTCACTTTGTATGAAGTATCTGGAGTAGTCAGATTCATAGAAACAAAAAGTGGTTGCCAGAGGCTGGGAGGAGGAGAGAATGGGGAGTTATTTAGTGGGCAGCCTTCCTTTGGAAGACGAAAAGTTCTAGAGATGGGAAGTGTTGACGATTGCACAAAATTGTAAATATATTTAATGCCACTGAATTGGACGCTTAAATTGTTAAAATAGTAAAATTTGTGTTATGTACATTTCACTACAATAAAAAAGTTAAAAATGACAAATTTCAAAGTGAGTACTTAATGCCAGGGCATTTTGTCCCGACTCCTTCCACTTCCAACAATACAGACTCACCTCACCCTGCCTTGATTTTTTAGGTTTTGTGAACATCACCTTTTTCCCTCTGAAAAACAACACCAAATAGCTTCATAACTCAGGATTATGTTGCTTTACCCAACAGGCAGATTACTTACATACTTTAAGAAAGTGCCGTCCCATAGCAATGCAATGAATGCCATATGTGTATTTTAAAATTCTTTATAAGTCACATTAAAAATGTAAAAAGAAACAGGTAAGATTAATGTTCATGTTCTCTCTTAGTTAACCCAATAAATCCAAAATATTGTCACGTTAGTGCGTAATCCATATAGAAAATCACTAGTGAGGTATTTAACTACTTTTTATCATAAGTCTTTGAGAACAAATGTGCTTTATTTTTTAAAAATTTCTTTATTGATTAAAGTATTACATATTTGTCCTTATCCCCCCATTACTCCCCTCTGATCCCCCCACTCATGCCCTCACCCACCCCGTTGTCTGTGTTCATTGGTTAGGCTTATATGCATGCATATAAATCCTTTGGTTGATCTCTCCCCCTTACCCCCACCCTCCCCTACCTTCCCTCTGAGGTTTGATGGTCTGATCGAGCTTTTCTGTCTCTGGATCTGTTTTTGTTCATCAGTTTATGTTGTTCATTATATTCCACAAATGAGCTTTAGATTTACCTCACATCTCATTTTGGACTAGGTATATGTAGCTAGTGACTACTGTACTGTGTAGCACAGCATCAAGGGCTCCAAACAAGAATAAAAATTTCAAGTAGAACATGCTTCAAAGAATTTAATATTTGATTTTTCTACAATGCAGCGTAAGGGCTAGCATATGGAAATTTGTATCTTGTTCATTTTGTGATTTTTAAATTAGAATTAGAAATGGTGTGTGTTGATGATACGTGTCAGTTTAATTAGCAGTGTCTGTTCTTCCTAGTGGCACATAATATAATGGTGCACATTATAATTACTGACATTTTGGATTTTAAGAAATATAAATCTTAACCCTGAGTCTTTGGTTCCTCCTCCATAAAATGGGGCAGTAGACGGGCCTTTGATATAAGATTGTTGTGAGGATTAAGTAAAATAACGTGTGTAAAATATCTAGCACCTTCTGGAGGCTGCCTGCAATTTTTTGACTCATGGTCTCCTTCCATCTTCAAAGCCATTGCTGCGACTTCTGCTTCTGTCAATCTTATCTCCTCCAATTCCAACTCTCATTATTTCCTCCTTCCTTTGTAACAACCTTTGTGATTATTACATTGAGTCCACTTGGAAAATACAGGATAATCTCAAGATCCTTAATCATATCTACAAAATCTCGTATGCGGTACGTTTTGACGTGTTTCAGAGATTAGGATGTGGCTATCTTGTGGGAGGGCATTCTGCCTCCTACATCTGGAGAGGATAAGTTGTTGCTTTCCCCTGATCTCTGTGGTCTCTCCATGCAATAGAAAGTACTCAGTATGCTAAAGAGACCGTTCTTAGCAATAGGTAGGAGCAAATGTAGACCCAGTTGGAAAATGTCAAAGCAGCTGTATTACGAAGAAATTATAATCAGGATGGAGGCTTCGTACTGAGGTGAACTCTGTCTTCCCACATAGAGCTGTCTCCCGCCTCTTCTCACTTATTTTCCCAATTTGGAAATAGCTTTCCTCACCTCTGTGTTATTTTTCCATAGAGTCTGGCAGTTTCTCTAAATGATTTTAGAGCAGTGGTTTGCAATCTTGGCTGCATACTGGAATCAGCTGGGGTGGAGAGGTGGAAGGTGCTTTTCAAAATTAACGCTGCTCTTAAATAAAATAAAAATACCTGGGGTTGGGGCCCAGGCACCAATATTTTTAATATCCCCAGGTGATTCTAATGGGTGACTAAGGTTTAGACCAGCGGTTCTCAACGTGTGGGTCGCGACCCCTTTGGTGGTCAAACGACCCTTTCACAGGGGTCACCTAAGACCATCCTACATATCAGATATTTACATTACGATTCATAACAGTAGCAACATTACAGTTATGAAGTAGCAATGAAAAGAATTTTATGGTTGGGTCACAACATGAGGAACTGTATTTAAAGGGCCAGAAGGTTGAGAACCACTGGTTTAGACTCTGGCATAAAGGAAGTAACTGGATTCCTCTTTCACAGGCCCACAAAATGTCCTTTACCTTTTTATTTCCTTTACTAAAAAAATTTCCACTTTGGTCTGAGTATCTCTGGGGATCAGTGACCTGGAATGTCTACGAATTTAGAATGATCAAAGTGGGAGGGTGTTGGAGGATCGCCGAGAGGATGTGACCACCGATGGACCTGCCAGCTGGATTGTGCGCTCTTCCTGCCTCCCCCACACTGGAAGATGCCCCAAGGACACAGCCTTGAGAAGGTAAGGTGCAGTTGAGACCATCTGGTCGGTATATGTGACTGAACCCAGTTAAGGCCTCTATATGAACTTGAAAGATTCTGGTGGGCAGGTGTGGCGATCTACTTGTCTTGGAGCCATTCAAAATAAACCTCGTAGGGATGTTTCCTTGCTTATTAAACCTGCCACCTACCAATCTCCAGTGATCTATCTTTTTCTCCAGTCTCTTCCTGCTCTTTGTGTATGAGCCAGTTTGTGAACCATCAGAGGTCCCTTAGGGTTATTTGGTACATTCTCCTCCCAGCATCCTGTCAAGGCCTAATCCATTGGAGACAAAAGTTTATTGAGTTTATTTTGAACTCCTTTTTAAAAACACTTTTTTAATTGATTTTTTTTTAGAGAGAGAGGAAGGGAGAAGGAGAGAAACATTTATATGAGAGTGACACATCATTGGCTGCCTCCTGCATGTCTCCTACCGGAGATAGAACCTGCAACCTGGGCAAGTGCCCTGACCAGAACTGAACCGGCAACCTATTGGTGTACTGGACGAAGCCCAACCAACTGAGCAACACTGACCACGGCTATTTTGAACTCTTTCTTGCATAGCAAATGTAAGTGAATAATTAATAATGTCTCTTGAACAATTACTAATCAAGTAAACTGCTGTTAAGATTCTCTCTGTTGGGAGAATTTTCTTTGAATATTCAAAGGATCAGGGTTGCTTTAGCCCAGTGGTTCTCAACCTTGGCTGCACATTAGAATCACCTGGGAATCTTTTTAAAATCCTAATTTCTGGGCCTCATCCTCCGGAAATTCTGTTTCTTTGTTATGGGGTGGGGCCACAACATTAGTAACAAAGAAACAGAATTTCCAGAGGATGAGGCCCAGAAATCAGGATTTTAAAAAGATCCCCAGGTGATTCTAATGTGCAGCCAAGGTTGAAAACCACTGTTCTAGCCTCTCCCTGGGCACTTTAGTTTAGTTTAAATACTCCCCCAGGCTTTTTAGTTTAAAAGCCTGGGGGAGTATTTGGATCATTATCCCTCACCTTCTCTTCCTCTTCCATTGTCTTGGGTTGAAATCCTGTCTCTCTGTCACTGCTTATATCAAATGACACCTCCCCATTAGCTCCTTCCTCTTTTAGATGCAATCTTTTTCCTTTGAGCTTCCTAGGCACTCTGTGTCCTCTTAATGATACTTCCCCTAGTCTTCTTTGCATTACAGTGACTTCATATTTTCCTTTCCCCTTGCTAATAGATAAACTCTTTCAAGGTAGGAATTCTATACAACACAACCTTTCTGTACCTATTTTTCCTAGTATACAGTAAGACAGATAGGAGGGGCATAACATTTTGTTGAATTGACATTTTCTCTTGTAAGATTGGTCAATGGCGATCTTCCTTGTAGGACGAAACCTTGGGGAGAGGATAGGTTTCCCATTATATAGGAAGTCATGGCTAGGCTCCAGGCTTGTATTGCTTCAGCAATGTTCCAGACCAGAGGTACTCGAACCATAGACCATGCCTGGAGAGGCAGGTGGATCTTCCAGCATCTAATCTCAGATTCACCCCTTATTTCCAGACTGCAAGCTAATTGTGAACTGTAGAGGGTTCAAACTGTCATGTGGTTTTGTTTAAAGTTGACTGTAAATGTAGTTCCAGGTTAAACTGGTTTAGAAGGTAGGGCATCTCCTAACCATCTACACTTGCTGCTGGACAATTCTAGCCAAAGGAAGGATCCATAGCCATGGAATTCTTTCCCTTTTCTGTTAGATCTTCTTGGACTTTTCTTATCAGCCATGCTCCCCTAGCCCTCACCCCCACCCTGTCTCTCAATCCCCTGCATTGTAATTCTCCCAACAATTTCTTTATGTGTCACTCGCACAAAAAGAAAGCCACTGCCATTGCTCCTTTCACTCTTTTGTGGCTTAGCTCAGTGGGTCTCAGAAATCCAGGGTCTACAAAAGCCTCAGATGAGATCCAGTTTTCACCAACCTTCTAACAAAACTCCCAGAAGAAAAATGAATACCAAGCTCCAAGCTGGGGGTCCGGCTCCTACAGATTGCTGGCAAGAGGCAGACAACCCCACACTAGGGCAGCTCTGCCAGCTGAGACCCATAAGGACAGCAGCAGGGAAGCCTTCTACCTGCCGAAGCGAGTCCGGGCAGCAGCGCCTGCCCCATGGTCCCTGCTCCCATGGTCCCTGCCACAGAGTTGGTGGCTCTGGAGCTCAAGGACCATAGGGCCCTCAGGATACAAAAGCACCGAACCAACTCCCATGGGGAAGAAGCGACCTTCATGTTGTTCTTTCAAGCTAACACCCACTTACAGTGAGTGATGACCATGGCATAAAGGCAAGGATTTCAAAGGAATTGATGAAATCCTAACTGGTGAGTATATATGGAGTGTGGGAGAAAGACCCATCATGACCATTTCAACTGGGCTTTGCAGGTTATCAACTGGCAGGGGACAATGCCACCCTGTAACATGAAAGTGGCATGGCTTTGTGTGAGAACTAAAGCTTTCACACAAGCCCAAGGGCCAGCCCAGGCAAAGCTGTTCTCAATAGATTCACCATTCCAATGATGACTTCAATGTCCCTGTTTCTCCCTGGATTCAACCCCTTCACCCACCTGTAGTGACAATGGCCTTAATATATCCTTAGGCTTACCCTAGAAAACCCAGGTCTCCCTGGTGATGCCTTAAGAAAGCATTTATCCAAGCCATTTTTAATTTTAATGGGAATCAGTAAACTAAAGTATAATTAAGCTACAAAGTAAAATTTAAGACAGTGAATGGAAATGATATTGGATCTCTATAGCAACTGTAATTTGCTTATAGATGAGAGAGGAAAATAGGTAATAGAAAAGTAATTGATTACAATTACTGATTCAATAGTTCTACTAATTAGCAGACTAATATTGGATTTGAAGGCGACTTCAAGACTCTTTATTACATCTGAAAATGAAAGGCAAGTGTCCTGGAAAAGCCCAGAGGTGGCTTTGAGCCCTGGCTCTGCCATTTACTAGCTGGAAAATCTCAGGCAGTTCACCAAACTGTGAAATGGAGACCATATGAAAGTGTCTAACATAATGTCTGCAATATAGTAGTGATCTATAAGTGTGGCAATTTGGGAGTTCTGAGCCCTCATTAAGCCAGCAGTTATACTTCAGAGAGACTTCACAGTTACCACTAACCTTGATGTTGAGTTCTGAAATCTGTTACCAAATTGAGAGTCTCTGCGAATATGACTTATTGCTTATTTCTTGATCTTCACCTCCCTCCTTTTCTCTGCATTCCTGTGTAATCATTGTGCAGTGCTTGGCACACCGAACTTTCCAACTCATTCTTAAGATACACTATTTCTTCTCAAGAAGATAAGAATTATTAGAGCATCACCCACTAAGACTCCTGACAAGGAAAAGTGATGGAAGCACTTCCAGGATTCCAGAGGGATCCCCAAAAGAGGAACAGCTGTGTCTGCGGTGGGAGAACTTCTGTGCTGGAGACACCCCTCTGGGGCTAGACTTGCTTCGATGGGGCTTTGGTGCTCCCCAACTCATTCTTAAGATACACTATTTCTTCTCAAGAAGATAAGAATTATTAGAGCATCACCCACTAAGACTCCTGACAAGGAAAAGTGATGGAAGCACTTCCAGGATTCCAGAGGGATCCCCAGGAAAAGAGGAAAGGGCAGGAAAGGCCTCAGCTCAGTGGAAGGGCTGAGGCCTGACAGGCTTGGAGAAGGTTAGGAAGAAGGCTGTTTCTCACTCATGTAAGCACCTGAATGAACTAGTTCATAGAAGCAAAGAAGGTCAGAATGAGTGATCTTAGACAGCACCCAGAAATCAACCTCAGGCTCAGAGAGAATATGTAGCTGGTCTAAAATCAGATAATAAAAAGGCTGGGACCAGGGTCTAAGGTTTGACTCCTTATTCAGTGCCTTTTTCAGGACAACACTGAAGTTTTCAAAAAGGTATTATAAAATGCATTTTTAAAAGACATTTTCAATGCTGTGTTTGGAATAGAGATGAAAGGGATAGTCCACTTCTAGGGTATGTGGTATAATGTTAAGAGAAAAGAGTCCTATTTCACATCAGCCTTCTCTATCAAGGAAATTGATCTTTACTATGATAAAAAAAAGAAGGGTAGTTCAAAATAGTAAACAGGTAATTAAGTTTTAAGATCGGTGAGAAGATATAAGGAGAGTGTCTACTCCATTTAATTGAATTTAAGTCCCAAAGAAATTACACTTCAGAATAAAGGACTCTCAGCTGTTATAACTCACTCCTGGGGGAGAGTGTTATTAACCATTTAAAAGGCAGGGCTAACTAGCTGCCTGAGGTCAACAATTATTACAAGGCCAGCCAGAGATTTCACATCCAAGCTTCTCTGCACACAGAGTTCAGCAAATTTCTACTGTAGCGGTTAAGTCTGGTCAGCAAATAGGCTAGTTCATTCCTTCATAGAATCAGGATTTTGAATGATGATGACACAAGCAACCAAACCAACAAAATGAAATTTATCAGAGCACGTGGGAAGTCCTGCATTTCATATTTTTCAACCTGTACAAATACAAAACAGGAAATATAAAGTAAGAATAATTCATGTTCAAAGGGGTTAGGGATCTTGGTTGACTCCACACTCCTATCTTTGTGTGGTACAGTTTCCAAAATGGCTAATGAAATCTTAGGAATCACTAAGAAAGCCATAGTGTTCAGAATAAAAGGAGAATAGTGTTACTGTCCTTTGCCAGTCAGACCTCATCTGTAGTAGTCTGTTCATCTCAGTGGGTGTCAAGGGATGGGTAAATTAGATAATATGAGATCTGGAAGCCATGTCATGTGATAGCTTGGAAATGCTCATTTGGAGAACAGAAGTCTGTTCAATTTTAGAGATTAAAATATGAAGGAGGCAGTCATTTTTCTATGTGGCTTTATAAGACAGAATGAAGATTAACTACTGGATGGAGGCAGACTTTCATCTAATATAAGAGAAAGAAAACTCAATTTGTTTGAATACCCACCATGTGCCCTTTGTTGTGCTAGGTGTCTTATAAGCTCTCAGAAAATGATGGCTATTTGGCGGTGATAAGCTCCCAGATGTTGAAAGTCAGATGTCCAACTTGACACCACTCATTTAAAGCAGCGACCCGCTTCTTCTGCTTCCCAGACTTGAGAATGCCATCCAGGCCCTTCTAGAGCCAGGTTCCTGCCTGGAAGCAGGTTCTCTGGGTGGCAAAAACAAAACAAAACAAACAACAACAAAAAACCCACTGTGCTTCTGCCATGTGGACTTCCAGCACAGCTTCATGGTTTCAAATCCCCACTGATCACGGACTGCCAGTGAGGGGCCACCTAGTCCATATTTTCCCAAGTCGACATCCTAGTCTTGTCTAGGAGGAGCCTGCAGGAAGTGCTGGGAGGTGGAGGAGAGCCTGATCTCCATAAGCTTATGAGGGATTGTGTGACCAGAGATGGGAAGGGCTCAGGAAATAATACTTGGTGTATACATTTCTTGGCCAGTGAGCCTCTAGTCAATTTTAACAAAGGAATGTTTCTGGCCAAGGGACAGTGTATCAGCCATGGTCCTGGCAGGAATTCAACTCAGAAGATTTCAGTGAAGAGAGTTTATTGAAGGGACCATCACAGAGGAGTGAGCAGGGAATCAGCTAAGGAACCTGAATGTACCAGGCACACTCCAGCCTCAAGGCCATGTACTTGCTGTCTCCCTATCGGCCATGCTACCTGCCGTGGTATCCACATGACTTTCATTTCATTCAGGTCTTGGTTTTAATGCCAACTTGTCAAGTGAGCTTTGCAAATGCTGCTCCTAGGTGCTCCTTTCCTCCTCCCCACCTAACTTTTTTTTATATCTCCTAATGTCATCTGATATTTCTATATTTTAATTATTTATTATCTGCCTCTACCCTCTAGAACAGGGGTGGGCAAACTTTTTGACTCGAGGGCCACAATGGGTTCTTAAACTGGACCGGAGGGCCGGAACAAAAGCATGGATGGAGTGTTTGTGTGAACTAATATAAATTCAAAGTAAACATCATTACATAAAAGGGTACAGTCTTTTTTTTTTTAGTTTTATTCATTTCAAACGGGCCGGATCCGGCCAGTGGGCCGTAGTTTGCCCACGGCTGCTCTAGAATATGGGCAGACACTTTTGTCTGTTTTGCTATAATCCCAATGCCTAGAACACTGCCTGCCCCAAGAAAGAGGCTCAATAAATATTTGTTGAATGAATGAATACTAATTGGACTTATTAGAGCTCATAAAGAGACTTGTCCAGGGGTGACAAGTGATCCATCTTCCTTTTTTCAACTTGCTGATCACACTCTTGCCTTTTTGGGTAAAGCACACTTTGCTTTGATGCATTTGGCCACAAGAGGGTGGTGTTGATCAGTTTTCACTTTTTAAAAGCCTTGTTCTGGGACAATTCACCCTCTTCCCCCCGAACATCCTCAAGAAAACCCCAAAACATGGGAGAGCGTCATGTCTACAACCAAAGCAAACATGCACTGTGTCTTTTTGACCCCAACATTGGTATCCAAGTGAAATAAAAAAAAATAAAACCTGTATCAAGAATGGTTTTGAAAGAAGAGGTTATCAGAAAGCAAGAGCATGGGAAAGAAGTAGCTGCCAAGGAAAGGTGCCTTCACCGCTGAGCTTCAGTAACCTATAGCTTTACCAGAAAAGAGGGCTCTCTTTTTGTTAATCCTCACCTGAGGATATTTTCCTCATTAATTTTTAGAGAGAGTGGAGTTGAGTGTGTTATGTGTGTGGAGAGAGAAACATTGATGCGAGGGAGACATATCAATTAGTTTCCTCCCACATGCGCCTTGACCAGGTCTGGGGATTGAGCCTGCAACCAAGGTATGTGCCCTTGACCAAAATCAAACCTGGGACCCTTCAAATTCCTCCCACATGCGCCTTGACCAGGTCTGGGGATTGAGCCTGCAACCAAGGTATGTGCCCTTGACCAAAATCAAACCTGGGACCCTTCAACCTGTGGGCCGATGCTCTATCGACTGAGCCAAACTGGCTAGGGCAAGAGTAGCTCTTACAACATAGGGTCTAGGCCAGGGGTGCTTAACCTTTTTGTGAATGTGTGCCAAAACCAGCAAAATCTCTGACTCAAAGTTTTTCTGCGTGCCAACCCTAATTTTTTGAGAACATGTTATGCCTACTTGATATCTCTTAAGGTGTATGTATGTGAAGAACCTTGAAGAAATAATACAATTCATTGCGACAAAAAAAACACAGTATATGATGATGAAAAATACATTTATTTTTTAATGTATACATGTACACTGATAGTCTGGCAGAAAACTTTATGACTCTGTTTGATATTATCAGTGGGACTTTTGCTGCTGCATCACTGATGACAGAGATTTTACATCAGGTTTATATTTCGTGACCTTCAGAGATATGCACGAGCTACTACTTTCATCC
>NW_005371823.1:1174966-1198648 GCF_000412655.1 Myotis brandtii | reverse complement strand
GAAAATTATTAGAGAGGGTTTCGTGTGCCAGCAAAAGTTACTGGCGTGCCATGTTTGGCACGCGTGCCAGGGGTTGCCCACCCCTGGTCTAGGCTCATGGTTCTAATTATCACTTTCCAGATGCTGTAGAAAATACATATGTACTCTCCAAGGAATCATTCCTTCTTTTACTAAGTACCTACTTTGTATAGATACTGTGCTAGGGGCCACATGGGATGATGCAGAATAAAGTGATCAGAAGACCTACAGTCAGGACACACAGTAATGACACTACAAGGTAGCAATAGGCAGGCCACTAAGGGAAGCCCAAAGAAGGTGCAGGGAACATTCAGAAGAGGGCAGGCGAGGGTGTCTCAGGACAGGAGGAATCAGAGGAGGCATTGTGGGAGAGATGGCATTTTAATTAGCACTTGAATTGCAGGTATGTGCAAAATTGTGTTTGGCTATGTCTAAAGTATTTTCTGATTTTACACACTGATTTTTCGGTGTTTACCTATGCCGCCATCTTGGTCTCTCAAAATTCTCAATATGGCACTTAAATTTTAGGGTAATTTTCTTCTCAATTGAGAAGAATAATATCTGTGTACATGAAAAAGGTCAGCTTTTTAGGACATCCCACACCTCTAAGATATAGCATTATATAAAGAGAAAAGTTTTAGGAAGTATAATGTGTTGTTAAAATATTAGATAAGCCTTATATCCACCTACTAACTCCTCAATTGAATGCCCTTTGTGCCCTTTGTAGAGTATCATACAAATTAAGAAATAATTTTTTTCTCTACTTTTTTTCCCTTAGTATGGAGGAGTTTCTCTTATTTCACTTTTCTCAACAGCACAGGGTGGAAACTGCGGGTGCCTAGAGAGGCCCTAGGATTCACAGACCAACATGAACTCTGGTCAAACGTATTCTTTATTTGAAAGGGAGACACTAGAGGGAAAGCAAGGGAAGAGTATGAAATGCAGAGGTCATATGTCAGAGTTGCAGTTCTGAGTCAAGGTTTCCACTTCCTTCCTGGCCCATCACCCACATGGAGCAAAGCCATACACACCACCCTGAAGCAGGGGGTCCCCCGGGGATGAGGACAACGGAGCCCAACGCGCTGGGGTGTCTGCATGCATGACTCCGGGGACCAGGTTCAGAGACACAGATCCAAGTTTATTGAGGAAGTACAGCCGTATATAAAGGGGTAAGCATCCAATGCAATAGGGACACGCTTGCTATGTTATCCAATGGGCATGAGGGTCAGGGCTAAGAGTAGGTGGCTCCTGGAGATTTGTCAGGCGGGCGTTGCCACTTCCTGGTGTGCCAAGGAAGTCTGTTCGCTGGAGTGTACTCACAGCGTTGCTTCGGCCGCAGCACTGAGATAGATCTCCTGAGCTCTTCCCACACCACCCCCTCTGCTGGGGTGTGGTGTAAAGCCCCCGTGCCCCTCCTGACTAGTATGGTAGAACCTCTTCTACCTCTAGAATGAGGAAGGGAATGAAATGTCCCTCAGCCTCTTCCAGGTGTCCCTGCTCATTACCACAGGGAGGGCATCCACCAGAAGGTCTGGTTTGTGCTGCAGTTGGAAAGGCACACAACCCAGAAGCCCAATGAAGATTGTGACCATGAAGCCAGACACAGGAACAGCCTGCAAAGAGACATTCATCAATAGCATGAGGAAAGAGACAGCTCAGGGTCCATAGTAGGAGGTGAACCTCACACTCACAAATGACTGGGGACTTACTTTCTTCAGGCAAAACTGATGAGGAATTTGGAATAGAGATAGAAGGGGTAGGGAATAGGTGGTAACAGAAGTTTGACGTAATCCTTAGGAGCTGAATTCAGCCCTCCTGACAGTTAATCCCTCCAACCAAATATATGTCCACAAGGAAAATTTGGAGGTGCAGAAGAGAAGACTTCCCAGGTACTATATATGGGGCAGGCCTTTTGGGGTTGTCAGACACACTATAGCAAGCAGTTCTAGGATTTGAAATAAGACTGGCCATTTCTGAACTTAACACCCAGGTAAAATGAATAGGATTTTTTTTTCTAAACATCAAGTGCCAAAGAGACCAATTCAAACAATAAAAGATGCATGTGTGTTTTCTTGTATGCACTCGAGAAAATTCCACCCTGAAAACTGGTCTTTTCAGTCTTCAACTATCTTGAAATGTCATAAATGGAAGGTTTTCTTTAAAGTGCCACATGAAGCACTTCAGAAGCTAGTCTCCTTTTTTCAAAAAACAGCAAAAACCACAAAAAAGCACAGACAGTTCAAGTGATAAAAAAAACAACTTTATTATTGAAAGCATTACATATGTCAAGTGATTTTTTTCTAAAATTTGAGAGTCTTCAAAAGAAAGAACTAAGAAAATTAATTCACCAGAACTCTCTTCCCAGCAAAGAGTTTAGCAGAAATGATCAGGGTTCAGGACCTGAATAATAGAAAGCGGCCATACCCAGGATCATATGAGTGGCAAGTGCAGGTGAAATGCACCCTTTAGCCTTCATCATGAACTTCTCAGAAATAGCCACTTTCTCCAACCACCAACTTCCCTATAACTCTGGGGTTAAAGACAGAAGGAAGGAAGTGTTGGGAGAAATCTGGGGCTGCCTCATATTTTCTGGGTGATGGATGTGTTTATCCTGATTCCTTATGCCCTTTCCAGGGCACTTGCTTTTACGAAGTCAATGTGGCCCCAACTAGAAAAAACAACCAACCAAAAAAACCCCACAAGATTCTATCCACTTACCTGTACCAAAAGATTCTCTTCTGTTTCTCAATTGCTCCTGTGGGAAGCAATAAAGCCACCTCTGTGCCTGTCTCCTGTTCACAGAGAGGCAGGATAGCCAGGTGCCGAGCCAGACTGCCTAGGTTTGAATCCAGGCTGTGCCGCTTTATAGCTGCCACGGTGTAGAGCACGGTACTGAAGCTCTTTATCTCCTCCCTCTAGAGTTATTGAAAAAGGAGGGTTGGGGACAGGGGAGAAAGGGATAAAGAAAAACTCCAATTTGGGAAAGGAAGACTTACCATGTTGTTCCGAATGGTTTCTACCAGAATTGATCCAGATTTCATTACTTGGGAGGAGTTGTTCTTAGCTTTGAATCTGGGTCAAAAAGATCAGATAAAGAATTATGTAACAGAATCTGAGGGGCTGATGAAAGGTGCTTTGCTAAGTCATGTGGTATCTATGATTTATTTCCTAAGTTCTTGATAACATTCACAATACTGAACATTCAAAATTCATAATGGCTCAGCATACTAAGAACCAGGAATATGTGTTCCATTCTTAAGAGAAAAGGCAATCAATGAAGAGTAGCCCTGACATTGCCCAAATGTTAAATTCAAACTACAAGAAGTCTACTCTTGGTGCAGTTCAGGTTTTTATGTAAAACATATTTTTATTGATTTCAGAGAGGAAGGGGGAGAGAGAGAGATAGCAACATCATGACAGAGAATCATTGATCGGCTGCCTCCTGCACACCCCACCTGAGCCTGCAACCCAGGCATGTGCCCCGACTGGGAATTAAACCGTGACCTCCTGGTTCATAGGTTAATGCTCAACCACTGAGCCATGCTGGTCAGGCTCAATTCAGTTCTGATATCCTCTGCTGGGCTGCTTGCAGACTGCCCTGAGCATGTAGGGTTTAGAGGTTAGCCTACGGCTGGGGTAGCGTATAGACACACAATGTGAGGCTCTCCAACTCTGGCTCTTTACTCTTGGAACTTTGACTGTCCCAAACTCTGTCCTCCTGTTGTTGTTGTTTTGTGGGCTTTTTTTTTTTTTTTTTTTAGCTCTGAAAGACTACAAGTTTTCTCCTGGTGTTTCATTGCCCCCCACAACCTGTCCTCAGGCTGATGGTGATAAAAATGGGGGAATCAATGACTCCTCTGTATATAACACATCCAACAGTAACTTGGGCTAACTTCTCATGGGTGGCAATATACTATGATCTTCCTGTGACATTATGCCCTACACATATAAAAATAAAATAAAATAAAATTGGGGAATCACCCGCTACCATACCCTTCTTCCCAGTGTCAGCTCCCTCCAATTTATGCCTGTTTTTATTCACTCTCCAGTACCTCCTGAATGCTCATGTGTTTTGTTGTCTAGAGTTTAGAGCTGTTTTCTGCCAGAGAGTCAGCTCCAGTCAAGCTTACTCAATTGTTTATAATCATCAGACAGGAGAAAAGGGAGAAGTAGCACAGACTCCAGGTTCTGGCCATGATGGAATAGCCATCTAGAATTCATCACCAAGCTCTAGGTCCCTAAGGTTTTCTCCTATGCTTTCTTCTAAAAGTTTTATAGTATTACATTTTGCGTTTAAATCTATGATCCATTTGGAGTAAATTTTTGTATAAGGTGTGAGGTTTATGTTGAGGTTTGTTTTCTTGTCTATGGTGTCCAATTGCTCCAGAACCATTTGTTGAAAACATTATCTTTTCTCCGTGAATTGTTTTTGTCTCTGTGAAAATCAATTGGCCAGGCCATGGTCTTTCAACAGTTTAGCTGGTTAGATCCAATTGTGGTGATACAGCATTTAGTTTCCATATCTCCTAGGCAAATGCTATTGTAAGTATAATTTTTTTTAAGGATTCAGCCTCAGGTTTATTTGTACAATGAGCACAGGAGGACACCAGCCCCATGTAGCCCAGGGATCACACCAGTCCTTCCATCCTCACATCAGCAGACAGAGATTTCTATTCCGGAGTCTTCATGGGGGCCTGAACACCATTGGGAGCCTGAGACAGAGCTGCAGCTACAGCCACAGACTGGGCCTTGGTTTGAGCCTTGGCCTTGGACTTTGGCCAGCAGAGCCTGGTGATGTGGGCATGAGCACATTTCCCATGCCTGAGGTGAGCAATGTAGGTAAGTCAATTGAGCTTGCAGCTACTGCCCTTTGGAACCCTGGGCTTGACCTCCTTTGGTTTTGATAACCTCAGAAATGCACTCATGGCCTTGGTGTTGTTGGCCTGCATCTTCTTTGGGCAAAATCCATGTGTTAGTGGAGAAAAAGCGTCAGGTGTTACTGGCAGAATTAGACTGGGTCTCAGTTTAGTAACCACAGTACTCGAGTGTGGCAAATAAAGAATTCAGAGCTAAGGAACTCAAATTAAAGGAGAAAGTTTACTTAGAAAGTCACAGAGGTAGGAATAAGTGAGCCAGCTGGGCTGTGTGGGCTCAGGAAACAAGTTACAGAAGCTAAAGAAGGGCCCTTGGAGCTTAGGAGAAAGAAAGGCAAAGGTAAAGTGCCTGGGGGATGAAGAAAGGGGAAAGGCACTGGCGTGCTCCTTTCTCTTGAGGGTTTTTATCTGGAGGTCTCAGGGGAGGATCTCAATATAATATTTATCAGTTTTCCAGGTGTGTTCCCTCATGATCATGGTCTCTACTCATTGGTTGTTGCCAGGGTAGGAGGTCATTAGTCATTGTCAGCCATGGTGTTGCTCCATGTGATTTTGTCAGCCATGGTGTTGCTCCATGTGATTTTGCTGTTTTCTGGGCCTGGAGCTGAAACACAACTGGAGCCTAAATGTCATCTCTAGTTTGACCAAAATTCTGACTCTGTGGTCAGCAGACCCAAAGTGTTGTTCCTAAGATTATTTGATGTGGGCCAGAACCTCATTGTCCTGAGGTCTTAATGCTTAAGGGAGTGGTCATGCAAGGGCTTGGATGGGAGTCATATGAGGCTATTCTCTGGCCCTTTTTCCTCCCCTAAGGGTGTCTATCCCATGACTAGCGACATGCTAGGGAAGGGAAGGTCAGGGGAGGGTCCAAATTGCATGAACAGCAGTATGAAAGGTCAGAGAGTCTAAATCGCCCTGGTGACATTCCATATTTTATTCATATCTATCTAACTGTCAGCTATACATGTCCCCAGGAACTTGGGGTTTTCCCCCTAAAACAATTCAAATCTTTGTGATTGGGGTTTCTTAGTGCCATTTCTGTACCATTTTGAGGACTGGTTGTGTGTAATGTGGTTTCGGACTTGGCATGTCTACACTGAAGCCCAAGGCTCCTGGAGTGCCTGGGACCAGAAGAGAAAGAGGGGAATTTTTTTTTCTTTTTCAATGGCAAAGCCAGAGTGTGTGTGTGTGTGTGTGTGTGTGTGTGTGTGTATTTAAGTATATTTTTCTTGGGTTCTCAAGTAACTCTATTAGCCCTTAGATATGTATGACTACTTAGTAAAGTGTATTTTGGTCTTTCTATTGTATGTAATATATTTTGAAGTCGTGGGTTCCCATGGATACAAACTTTTAAAAGTACGGATCATGTGTTTTATTTTCTTGGTTTATCTCTCCACAGTACTAGTATATAAGCCATGAAAGTGAACCATTTGCTGTCAATACATACCCAAATGCTCTCCTTCTTGCTATAGTTTCATTCATGTCATACTAGCAAATAAAAGAATGATATATTTATGTATGTATCTCAAGATGACAAAAGCATTTTAAACATCTCAATTTAAAAAAAAAGGAGTGTAAAAACAATCAGCACTTTGGACTTCCCATGGCCCTCCCTATACCGAGCAATACACTTGCAATGATGCACCAGGGAACTCTAAGCTTCAGCAGCTTAGGAAAAGAAAAGTGAAGGCTCCTTTTTCTGTTTTGTTCTGACTTTTTATTTTCAAAGGCTTCGTTTTATGGAGAACTGCTCCTGTTTCCTTCTGGTACCAGAGGCTGTAGAGGATGTCTATGCTAATTTGCATGGCTGCAAAATGCAGTTTTAACCGTTTTGTTAGAAATTCCACAAGTCAGAAGGGTTTGTGTCATCATGCTATTTTAGTTCTCTCCAAATATCATATTGTGGCAAGACACATATTTGCAGTGAAGAATTAACTCTGTTTTCCTATCAAGGAAAATTAGTTTTCAGTCATGAGACTGTATACTAGGAAGATCAATAATATAGATTTAATGGGTTTTAAAGATCTTGCATTCATTGTTTTACATGCAAATATGCAAAAATAAATCTTTTGAGATTTAGAAGAGATCTACTTATTTTGCATTTTGTATAACTGTTCATAATATTAAGACTAGGTTGTCAATCAAAACTAATAGAATAAAATAAAATTTTCCTGTATTAAGAGAGAGTTGTTCACAAGTAACAATGGCATGTACAATTTTTAATCAAAGTTTATACCAGGATAAAAATGTAATGAATGGCTTTATCACTAAAAAAGAAAACTATATCATTATGATAATTTTTTTCTCATGATATTTTTAATATCTTGGAGAGATCTGTACTTTAAGAATCCCTGTATTATTTTTAGGACACTGGGATCATTTATGATAAAAATAATAATAACATTAGATTCTTGAAAATTCTAAAATCTGATTTCTCCTCTGTAAGACCACCTATAACGGACTGTGTAGTTGAAAACTTTGCTGCCTTTTATATTACTGGAGTCACTGAAAAATAAAAAATTCCCTAGACAATGTTATGTATGGCCTAATAATTTATATGCAGCAACAAGAATCTTATACACTGTTAGTGGGATGTAAATGGGCAAAACCATGGGAAACACTTTGGAGAAAACAACCACTTTGGCAATACCACTTTGGAAAACTGTAAATGGCAAAATAGAACATGTACCCATCCAACAAACCAGTAATGTCATTACTACTATAATCTAAAAACACTCTTGCACAGGTACCCCAAGAGAGAATGACAATAATTTTTACACAGCATTGTTAATAAGAGAAAAACACTGAAGGCAGCCCAAATTTTCATCAACAGTAGATGAAAAAATAAGTTGTTATATACAACAGAATAAATAATCTTCAATTATACTCAATAACATGGATGAATCCCCAAAGATGTAGGTCAGAAAAGAATGTATGCATTCTAATTTGAGATATACAAAGTTCAAAGTAGATTACACTGAACAATCTATTTTAGAGTATTTATGCAGATAATAAAATCTATTAAGAGAAGCAAGGGAATAATTATCACAAAATCCATAATAGTGGTTAATATTTTGAAAGAAAGAGAGGAAGAGATCAGTATAGGGTACAGGAGACTTATGGAGTATATTTTGTTTCTGGTGTATATTTTGTTTGTCAACGGAGTGTTCCTTAAACACTACACATATGTTTTTATAATATATTTATTCAATATTTCACAATAAAACATATAGAGGAAAGGCCTGAGTTTGGGGTTCTTGATGTCTGAGTTTACTATACCCTTGGGAGGTATGGGGGATAAAGGGGAGATGTTCACAATTAACAGCTGAAAGAAAGAGAAAGGCTTTCTAGAAAAGCCAACCGCCAAACAGAGTTTTTCTTTTAGCCCAAGTGTAGTATAGGACTGTTGAAACCATCTCTGAGAATCTGCCAAGATGGGAAAGTCACAGAAGGTGTGGTTTTTTTCTTCATAAAGTCAAATGAGCCAACTTTTCTAGATCAATGAGATGCCCAATATCAATACATTTCTATGGTTTCCTCTAAAAACACTTGACTTTATGAAGAAAAAAGAATATATGATCTTTTTTGAACCTTGATATGGTGGTAACATTCATTCATGCCTTTTATGAGGTGTTTTACAATTACCTTTTTTTTCCTTGGGGGTTAAAATAAAATATTAACATATACACGTTTCATCTCCCATTCAGAAAAGTGAGTCTTGTGTTTGCTAGTTTATCTTTTCACTCTTCATCACTCTATGGCTCCAGGAACGGATTATTTGCTCTAGATGACAGGAGGGACTGGGGAAAGTGAAGGAAAGAAGCCAAATTGGGCTTCATAATAAAGCGCAGGGACAGAGGGGAGGGGAGAAATGTGGGTGGGTGGGAAGAGGCTGGGAGGCGGCATGACAGGTGAATCAGTCTGAGTGCCAGGTGGTGAGCAGGAAGGTGTGGAGGATAGATTGAAAAATGCAATGGTCACTTCAGTCATGAAATAAGAAGGACCCCTTAATATTTAAGTTTTACTTCATATTTATGACAGACACAAGTTAAAGATTA
The DNA here is from genome assembly GCF_000412655.1 of Myotis brandtii. Lineage (NCBI taxonomy): Eukaryota > Metazoa > Chordata > Mammalia > Chiroptera > Vespertilionidae > Myotis > Myotis brandtii. Next base: position 1,189,698 of record NW_005371823.1, on the reverse strand, counting down.
GAATTTCTTGTTATTTGGCAGTAGGTGAGGGTGAGAATCTGAATTCTCTTTTTAAATCTGATACCAATACTTAGAAAAACAGGACAATGAGAGTCTAGGACTCATGAGTTACCATTGTGTGGAATCCAACAGACGCAGACTCTTTAGAGAAAAGGAGAGGACTTTTAATTAAGAGGGGGTACCTGTGCAGCTTTAGAACTGGGTAGACAATAGAGCAGATCCCAATGGGACAGACCAGACATGGGCAAAGTCCTGAATTGAAAGAGAGTCAGAAAGGATGGTGCAGGCAGCAGTGTGAGCAGTCAGTGCTAAAACAGAAGCCAAGCGCTCTCTTCATTTCTAGGCTGTTTGCAAGGGTGAGAGGCTCGCCTGTTGTGAAGTCAGATGAAAGCAGAGAAGCCCTGTTGTGAAGTCAGATGAAAGCAGGGTAGCTCAATTGGTTAGAGCATCGTCCTGAGACCCCAAGGGTTAGATCTCCAGTCAGGGCATATACAAGAAGCAACGAGGGTGTGTGTAAATAAGTGGAACAACAAATCCCTTTTCTTTCTCTTCTCTTCTCTTCTCTTCTCTTCTCTTCTCTTCTCTTCTCTTCTCTTCTCTTCTCTTCTCTTCTCTTCTCTTCTCTTCTCTTCTCTTCTCTTCTCTTCTTCTCTTTCTCTTTCTCTTCTCTTCTCTTCTCTTCTCTTCTCTTCTCTTCTCTTCTCTCTCCTTCTCCCTCTTCCTTTCTCTCTCTCTCAAATTGATAAAAAAAATATATTAAAATAAAAGATGAAAGCAGAGAAACACTGAGTTTAGTTGCTCCAGGAGTCACTAAAGGGCCTCACTATTTGAAGGAGAATATTTGGTTAAATATGTTGCATTTATTTGCCTAGCCTGACCATGCCTTGCTGCTACTGGTGGGGGGCTATTTATTTGGAATATAAATAATTGTTGATTTTTATGATTATTATAATGTCAGTCATGCCACTCTAAGTATTGGAATTCAAACATATTAAAATGAAATGAATTTAAATTCAATACATCGTTGCATAATGCCCATTATTTATATAGTATTTGAATTTTGTCAATTATGCCAATAATGTTCTTTATAGCATTTTCCCTATATCAAAGGTCCCATCCACATTGCATTTAGTTGTCATGTCTCTTTAGTCCCCTTGTAGATGGAACAGTTCTTTTGTCTTCTTCTGTCTTTCATGACATTAATATAAGCCAGTTGTTGCATAGAATGTTCTTCAAAGTACATAGTATATACTCTATGTATAATCTTCTTAATACTAAGAAAGATACAGAGTTTAGTGCTCAAGGGACATGAGAAATTATTCCACAGTGCTTAATTTTAAAGATAAGGGAACTAATCTACAAGCTAATTTAAACGTAGAAGAGTAATTCAGACACTAAGTTTCCATTAGGTAGTTGGCACATAAAGAAAGGTTTGGTGAGGGTTGTAACATATTCAGAAGGTCCAATGGAGGAGCCAGGGAACGGAAGGCCAGCTGGACTTGGACAGAGAGAACACAGAGCATCCTGCACTTCATGAACAGGGTCCCTCTCAGCAGCAGAGTACATTTCCAGAGAGGACACAGAGAGAGCTCTTTCCAGGACTGGCCACTCCCTTATCAAGTCCAAGTCCCTTCCTCCTGGAATGTGGCTGTACTTCTGACTGCTTCCATAAATAGATTGCAGTGGAGGTGACACTGAATGGCTTCTGGAGCTGATAGCAAAGGCCTCGCAGCTTCTGCCTGGCTCCCTTGGAATCCGGCCACCATGCTTTGAGGAAGCCCGAGGTGCCCATGGAAAGCACCAAAACGTCAGGCCCATGGGCCAACTTTCCAGCCACGTGAGTGAGAAATCTTGAAGCTTGGTCCTCCAGCCCCCAATCGACCAGCCCAGATAACATAGAGAAGACAGTAGCTATTCCTGCTGCATCCTGCCCGCATTATAGATTCTTGAGAAAAACGGTATTGTAACTTTTACCATCTAAGCGTTGTATGTGGTTTGTTGTCACGCAGCTGTGGATGACAGCTGTGAGTTAGAATGCTGTCTAATCGGCAGGTGTCACATGAGGAGGCAAGAAACTAAGAGTGAGGTGATTAGAATCGCTCCAGATACAAAAACAACAACAGTGTTTCAATTCAAGAACACTACAACCGAAGGGACCTGATGAAACGTTAAACACAGGGCTTTTTATATCCACTGGGCCTCATAAGAAAGAAGCACATCTGGGAAGCGACAGCTTAAAAACTGACTGTCATCCCAGGCTCACCGCGTGGCTCCAAGCTTTGATGGTTAGCCCTTCAACCTCCTGCACTCCATCCTAGTCCTTCACAGTAAAGACCACAACTCGCCTTTGTCCTGCTTTCTCTGGTTGATAGTGACTGTCTTCCACGTACCCCCTGCCTCACCCTGAGGGCTTCACTCCAGGTAATTGAAACTGGGACACTTGAAAATGTGAACCTTCCACATTATAGTTCCAAAGTCAAGAAAGACAATAATAGTTAACATGCCCATGAGCAACCCAACTCCACAAGAGTCCCCGCACAAAGAACCCAAATTTGGAGACTGTCCCGGGAAGATAAAGATGGCCCAAATTCCGGTTAGAATTCTCTCCCAGACGTCAATAGTGGCCCCTTGACAGCCATAGAAAGAGCTTTCGATCTTTTCTAAAATTTATTAGTAACTCTTTTTCCTTTTCTCAAGTACGTCCAAGGGATAGTTGGAATACTTAATTGTGATACAGAATCTGATTAGAAAATTTAATTAATGTATTACCGCTACATTTTCACTTCCTGGGAATGAGGAGGGGGACCAGAACAGTGATGAAAGGTTTTTCATAGAAATTTTTAAAAAGTTAGGCAAATTACCATTTTTAAAAGCTTCATTAGAAAAAGAAAAACACTTAATGCCATCTTGTTAAGCTAAATGAGTATAAATGCTTCTTGGCACTTTTTAAATTGCCATTCCTCTTCCTAGTTTTAAAACAAATTAAGGCTCAAAAAGGCATTCCAGCTTCCAATGAAATCAGTTCATCATGGGCTGAGAAAAATAGAATCTTGATCATAAAGGGCAAATGGAACAAAGATTACCACGGCTAACAGACAATATTAACGTCTGATTACTCAAAGAAAGAATCATATTTCACAGAGTTCTTTCCACACAATTTTGTTTTGTTTTAATTCTTTTTGTTAATCCTCATCTGAGGATAGTTTTTCTTTATATATATATAAAGATCTTTATTTTAAAAAAGTATTGAAAGTATTACATGTACTCTTTTTCCTCCCACTGACCCCTTGCTTTTCAGAGAGAGTGGGAGGGAGGAAAGGAAGGGGGTGGAGAGAGACAGAAGCATGGGATATATCTATTGGTTGCCTCCTGACCAGGTACATGTCCTTGACTGGGAATCAAACCTGCCACCCTTTGTTGCACAGTGCAGTGCTCTAACCACTTAGAGACACCGGCCAGGCTCTCTACACTGTTTTAACAGACATTACTGCATTAAAATATATCCCCAGCAATCTGCCCAAATTCTAGCAATTCTAAAGATAAGGATTCATTAGTTTTCAGTAAACCTTTTTGCATTTAGGGTCAACCTGTTACAATATTACTATTTCTAGAAAGAGTACTCTATCAGTTATTATCAGTCATTAAGGTTTTAACTTGGACCTTTTATCAAAGTATATGTTTTTATTGATTTAAGAGAGAGAGGAAGGGAGAGGGAGAGAGAGAAACAGTGGTCTGCTGCTTCCTGCAGGCCCCCTACCGGGGATCAAACTGGAAACCCCAACATGTGCACTCACTGGGAATTGAACCAGCAACTTTTCGGTGCCCGGGATCATGCCCAACCAACTGAGCCACAGCAGACAGAACTATCTTGGACCTTTTGAAATGAGAAATTTTTGCCTTGGAAAGCAAATGTCCTGACTGAAGGAGGAAGCTAGACATACACATTTTGATGTAAAAAGGAGTTGAATAGCTTCTCAGGAGAGCTTTGTGAGATGAAATAGATGCATAAAGTTGAAGATCAGTCTCATCATTTTCCAGGGCTGGCCCTAGTCTCCTGTAGCAGACCAGAGTATTAGTAAACTGGATTATGACTCCTTAAAAAGAACTACTGAATTAAACATAATCAAAGTTTACCCCCTCCATGTCTTTCCTCTTTACCTGAAAGTCCCCTCACTTCTTTCTCTGGCAAACACTGAAGTCTTTTCTCAAGGGTTAGCTCCTCTGTGAAGCCTTTGTAAACCCCCAACCCCTAGAGCAATTAATTACTCCATCTTCTTTAATATCACAAAATTATGTATATACCTCCATTATAAATGTATAGCCCCTATTAAAACTTGAGCTCCGAGAATTTGAATGGTGTCTAAACAGAAGGGTGTCAAAAGGTTAAGAGATGAAAGAAGATTTGTGGCACCTGTAATGTCTTTTCCAACTCCAATGCAACACACAAGTTATTTTTTCTGCAAATGCTTCAGGGACATTTAGATTAAAGTCAGAAAGCAGCAATATGCAAATCAAGAAACTATTCCCAGTTAATGAGTCTATATTGGCAAGCGTTTTGCCACACTGACTTCACACAGGAAATCTCCTAAGAAATAAAACAAGTGGGGACCTCGCATAACATATCAACCTGTACATCTCCTAATCAAAATGTATTCTTTGAAATTGGCAACAAGTGCCTTGAAACAAGAAAGCAGCCATGGCCAGACCAGCATGGAGCAAGAATCGCTCCCAGTAGAATCTCAGGGAGGAGAAAAAGAGTCTGGAGCTGAAGAGAAATAATTCACTAATTTGTAGTAAAGATAGATTGGAAGTTAATTCACAAACACCAGGATATAGCATTTTATTTATTTTATCTCTTTATCGATCTGTCATTTAGTTATATTTAAGTTACCTGCATGTTAAATTACTGTTCTTGTTCATCAATGTGAGTTCAGGCATTCTCAATCCTTTGATTAACTTTAAAATAATTAGAAATAATCTCTTAAGTATTATCATACATAGTCTCTGAATCAATTCAGCCTACCCCAAAATTGCAAAGGTAATCAATATTCTGGTGTCAGAATGAGTCCACCAGATAAACATTTTTTTGCTATAGAATTTTCCCTTACCAAGGTACAATTAACAAGAATGCTGTATATCTTCCAAGCACCCGTTCTCCCTAGTTTTGTATTCTTAGTTACTGGTTCAGTGACTGACATACAGTATATCAGGTATTCAATAAATATTTGTGGTATAAATAAATTTAAAAATGGTTTACATTTTCACTTTCTTCTTTCAGCTAAATCCCCAAAACAAATTAGTTAAATGTTTGGATTGTGGATACACAATCTATCTCGCTGCTGATGATAAGTGTTATACAATAAAACTATTGGTGCAACAATGACATCCATTAGATAAAACTATTTTGCTTGTGTCTTCACATCATTTACTGAATAACTGATGTGAATGCTGTCTTTTTTTAAAACAATAAATGGGGTTTCTATAATTTTTTTAAATGTGTTTTTGCAGGACAGAAATATAATTTCCAAACCGAAATCTGATTTGGGTAGAAGTCTCAAAACTAGAATCTGAATGGAGCTCTTAGTGTCAGATTTTTTTTTATATTTTATTGATTTTTTACAGAGAGGAAGGGAGAGGGATAGAGAGTTAGAAACATCGATGAGAGAGAAACATCGATCAGCTGCCTCCTGCACATCCCCTACTGGGGATGTGCCCACAACCAAAGTACATGCCCTTGACTGAAATCGAACCTGGGACCCTTGAGTCCGCAGGCTGATGCTCTATCCACCGAGCCAAACAGGTCAGGGCTTAGTGTCAGATTTTAGTTACGCTGCTTTAAGGCATTAAATACTATCTTTCCTCATGTGTTCTTCCAAAAACAGAAAAGCAAATATTTCCTTTTCTGATAAAGACATGCTAAAGTCATAATTGCTACTTGAAATGGAGAAGTCGTAAGAAAGATTACTTTAACTCACATTTGGCAGATATGCATGGTTACACATATTTTTGATTAAAGTATTTGGAACTGGAACGAATGTCAACACAATCAGCTGTCTCTACTTGCATTGGCACTTCAAAGTAAAATGTGACACTGGGATCGAGAAAAAGCAATGAACAGTGACAGTAAAAGAATACTTTTATTAATTGATAAGTTGAGTTATACACAGAAACCTTTTCTCAAATTAGAATCAGAGAGGTGATTCATGCAAACATGATCAGCTTGAAGGACTGAAATGGTAAATATTTCAATTTTCTTCTAATTTGATTAAAATAGCCTCTTTTATTCCTTAGGGATGGTCCCAGACTTTGAGACCCTTCTCACACAATGCTTTTGTGCAGCGATCCTATGTAATAAAAAAAGCTATGGAGCTAGAAACAGAAGTATGCTAGATTGTGGGAAATCTAAGAGGCAGGAGGGCTCAGAAATGACCTGTTAGATGTAAATGGAACTTCTCCCTACTGTCATATGGTCTGACCATCAGAAAGAGAGAGAGAGAGAGAGAGAGAGAGAGATTTTAAATATAATACCATGCTAATTGGACTCTTTATTATATGGAATGGTGCCTTAGTCATTGAGTTAAGAAAAATAAGGCAACCTATAAAGATACACAAGAACCAACTGCTAGGATCTGAGGTAGATCTATTAACCATGAGCTTCTTGTTTCCACTCCTGGCCAGTGAAGACTATTCCCATGAGTCTTGCTTTGCTGGGCATATCTCTTTATTATTTATGAATGAGACTAGTTCCTACTTTATAGGGCTGTTACAAGGATTAATGAATTAATTAATAAAAAGCACTTAGAGCAAGTTGGCATTCTTTTAATCCATTAATTCTTCCTTTCCCTTCAGAGAAAACCTTGCAGAAAGAATCATCTATTATATTTCCAATTCCTCTTCTCAAATGCTATCTTGAAACAACTCCCATTAAGCTTTCATTCCCCAATCCCTCCATTGAAATGGCTGTTGTTGAAGCCATTAATAATTTCACAATGCCAACCCCACTGGTCTCCCTTCGCTATCTGCAGTATTTAACACCCTTCCCTTCTCCCTCACTTAGGCTTCCTATTCCTCGATTTCCTCCTACTTCACTGGGTTCTCACGCTCAGTTTCATAACCTGATTTTTCTTTATCTCCCTGATCTCTCAGTAGGGGTGTGACTCAGAGATAGGCCTTAGACCTTTTTCTTCTCTACCTACTTTCTTCTCAGGTGATCTCCCTCCATCTAACAAGCTGACCTGCATATATATGTCTGCAGGACAGTTATGCCCACGTTTACATCTAATGGGCACCTCAAACTTAACATATCTAAACTGAACACCTGCTCTTCCTCCCATGACCTGCTTCTCCCACAGTTTTCCTTGTTGCAAGAAATGGCAACTTTATCCTTCCAGTTGCCCTATCAGCCTTGATTCCCCTCTTTCTCTGGACCCCATTTCCAATCTGTCAGCAAGTCCTGATGGTTCTATCTTTGAAACATACCCAAACATTGCCGCCCACTTCCAAGCCACCATCCTCTCCCCTGTAGTATTGCAAGTTCCCATCTATTCTGGGCCCCAACAGTCCTCTCTCAGCACAGCAAGCTGGAGGGGTCTTGTGAAAAGGAAATCAGAATGTGTCACTTTCCTACTTCCCTCTCCCAGGGGCTTCCCATTTCACTTTAGAGTAAAAGCTAAAGTCATTATGGTGGCCTATAAACAAGGCCCAACACAAACTGGCCCTTCCCTGCACCAGTTAGCCTCCACCCTGGACTCCTTTGTCCTCCTTGCTTCCAGACTCCAATCCAGCCACTGACTGCTCAGGGCCTTGTCACTTGCTATTTCTTCTTAAAGGAGTGCCCCCGTCCCCAGATGCCTATATGGTTCACTCCCTGACCTCCTTCTGGTGCTTAGTCAAATGCCACCTTCTCCAATACAATGCTTCTCCTGAGCATTGTATTTAAAATTCTACTCTCCTCCAGCCTACCCCCTGTTCCTGCCTTATTATTCTCCATAGCATTCATCACCATTTAATACATACTACTTATTTTACTTGTTTAAAACACTGTTTACCTCTACATAAGAATGGATTTTTTTATGAGAACAAGGTTTTATTTTGTTTTTCCTTTTTATTGACTTTATTGAGGTGACACTGGTTAACAAAATTATAAAGGTTACAGGCACACAATTCTACTACACATCATCTGCACACTGTAGTGTGTGTTCACCACCCCAAGTCAAGTGTCCACCCATCACCATTTCCCCCCCATGCCTTCCTCCGCCTCTCCCCACACCCATTTTGTTTTATTTTATTTTTGTTTCTGGTGTGTGAAAAAAATGCTTGGAACAAAGTAAGCACTCAAGAAATATTCGAACAGTGATTGGCATAGGATAAATGGTCCATAAACATTAGTAATAATTACCACCTCGCTCTCTACTGACCAGTTCTGCTTCCCTGAGCAGGGGCAGTTCATGGGGCATTTGTGGCAGACTCCCAGAGGGTTTGCCTCTATGTTTGTGTGCAACACTGCTGCCCGCTCAGGGTGCTGCCATCATAGTCAGCACATGAATTCTACCCCCGAGAAGGCGCGGAGTTGTGTGCTCTGCTTGCCGCCTCTGCCCTGCCCCCAATTCCTCACCCAGACTAGGATATACCCCTGGTTGTTGATGAGAGTGGGAGCAGGCGCTACTATGCTCAGAAGAGATCAGAACAACAATTGATGGAAACAGAAGAGTCTGGAAGAATCTCCAGGTTGTTAATAGTAGTTTTCTCTGGGAGGGTGTCTCTTTATATAGTGTGTTTTGCTGAAATGAGCTTTCTTTTTTTTTTAAAATAACCTTTTATTTTCTTGATTTATTAAATATGTTTTTATTGATTTTTGTTGTTGTCAATACTCACCTGAGAATATATGTTTTCCCATTGATTTTTAGAATAAATGGAAGGGAGGGGGGAGACAGAGAGAAACATGGATGTGAGAGAGACAGTGGGAGAGACACATCAATTGGTTGCCTCACACACGCAACCCCCCTGCAACTCAGGTATGTCCACTTGACCAGAATCAAACCCCAGACCCTTCAGTCTGAGAGATGATGCTCTAATCACCAAGCAAAACCGACTAGGGCTGTCTTCTTTAATGAACAAATAGGAGAAAAAATTTGAAAACTTCATTTTGTAAAAATGAGGAAGAAAAATTAGATTTAGAGTTCTTATGCCAGTAAGAAGTGTCTCAGAAGTGTCCAGGATAGGTGGTGCCTCACCCCGGGAGTTGGACCTACTGAGCGAGGGACAACTATGTCCCTAGGGAAGAGGGAGATTCATTTATCCTGATATCAATGGGCACTTGTTATAATGCCATAATCACCAAGCAATGTTCCCGGGAAAAATGCCTGCAGGGAGAGGGTGCATCCATCTTCCTGATAGTTACATTTTCTTCATTAAAAAATGAACATATTAGCTTTCTGAATTTGGTTTTTAGGATGATGGGATATTTTGTGTATCCTGGCTGAGAAAATCCTACCCTCAAAGATAACCCATTCAGAAATCCCACTTTAGTCTCACATGTTTGCCCTCCTATGTCCTGTGTGAACTAGGGCCCTGAGTCATCTGATTGTGAGAAGTGGGTCTGAGTTTCAGTTAACAACTGTAACCAATTACTGGGGCTCCTGCAGAAGAAGAAATATTTTGTTGGAACTATGGGAAACTGCACTGAAAGACGCAAGCACGTCTTATAACAGTGAAATAACTAAAGTTCACTTTGGTGGATAGCTGCATGTTACACACTTATCGCATGCCTGAAGCTGCAAATGTTAATCTTGGAGGGTGAATGGCATAACTAATGCCCAGCAATGTCTCTACAACTTTATTTGCATAAAAATCTCCCGGGGAGCTTATTTCAATTGAAATCCCAGGCCTCACTCTCAGGCTCTGCTTTTTGTCAGCACCCACAGAGAGTGGCCCGAACTGGGCCTTGTTTGGCTGCTCTGTTCTGCATTTGCTAATCCAGCAAGGCTCAGCCCCACCCCTTGCCCTGCTTTTCCTCTCTTCTGCTCACTCACTCATCCTGGCCTATTTGTCCTGCAGCTTCCCCCTCGTCCACCCCTTGGGGCTGATGCTTGCCAAGCCTCCTTCAGCATTGAGCTCAGGCTGCTCTCTTTGGTCCATCCTTCCTCTTTGGAACCCATGGTTTGCAGTCATCCATGCCAGAATGAGAACAGTGATTGGGAGCCATTGCCATAGGCACATGTATTCCCTTTCAGAGCGGAGGAAAGAAATGAAGGCCTCATAATCTGCATTTTAAAATAAGAACCCCAGGAGGTTATGATATAGTGTGCATGCGGAGTTGGGGGGTGTCTTTGGATCACATTTTGAGAAACATTTTTATAGGCATTGTATAAATGTACCACAGCTTTTTTACCTACTCATCTACTGATGGGCAGTTGGGCTATTTCCAGATCTTAGCAGGGAAAAGAGGGGACATCTATAATAATGTCAACAATAAAAAATAAACTTTAAAAAATAAAGGCTACTTTTTAAGCTATAGATCATAATCTACTAGAGGGCTATGACATTAATTTAGTGGGTCATTACCAGCATTTAAAAACAAACAAACAAAATGGAGTACATCACAGAAAATAAAATGTATTTCTTATTATGGGTTGCAGTTAAAAAAAAAAAAAAGCAAAGACCCTGGGTTAAGGGATTAAGGAATAGACTCATGAATTAGCATAAACATTCATCATTGAATGCTGATTTCATCTTCCATACTGAAAAAGTTGGCGATTTTCCCCTACCTTTCAGTTCAGTGTGTGCTTTGATATTGGATCTATCCCATGACAATTCAACAAACATGGCCTTCCTTATTTTAATTTGAGATTTAATGAGACAAATTTATAGACTCCTCTTCATTTAAATAGTATTTTTTCAAATATTATCTTGTAGCATTTTCAATTTTATTCCTTAGTGTAACAGTGGAGAAATCTGCAAGATTAATTTTAACTGTTCATCAAATCATTCAGACAGGATTTATCAGTGATCGAAAAGCCCAGATAGCCTGCATTTCTGGGGTTGGCAATGGGGCTACGGAAAGTGAGAAAATGTTGTTTTATTGGTGCTGTTTTATTGGGTATCTAGAGGGATGCCACCCCTAAGTGTCTCCATTCAGTCCCTAATATTGAGTATGGCTAAATACATGTATGTGGTATAACATAATATAATAATATTCACTAGTATATAATTACATAATTTTTTTCTAGACAGTAGATATAATTAATTTATTGTCATGTTTTTTAAGTCTAATACTCTGTGACCTCCTACCTCTAAGCCACCTTATGGCTCATTGTCCCACATGAGTACAAGGCTAATACTACATTTTAAAAAAAGAGGTAATTTTAATTTCAAACTTGAAGTTTTATGGGGGTTTTTGCTTAAGTAATTCACTAAATTAAAAAGTCTTAAAAGCAAAATTTTATGGAGCTAGAAGACGTATTTCTATGTATCAAATCTCCCTTCTTTCGCAAATCAATGTGTTGATAAAAGAGTGTCAAAACCTATAGAAAAGTTTTATGAGTTTATTTAACCCAAATTTTGAGGACATTCTGGAAGCAAGATCTCAAAAGATTGAGAAAATTCTCCAGAGAATGGCAGTTTTGCAGCTTATTTTATACATTTAGAATCAAAGGAGAAAGTATATGGAAGGTATATGGAGTCTACTGGTGGCAGATTAGGGAGATGGGAGAAAGTAAAGTGGAGAAACACACCTTTTACATTGGTGGGTACAGGTTAGTCAACATTGAACATTCACAGCACACAGAGATGGTAGCAGGCAACAAGAGAACAATGAGGGTTCTGTGGCCCCATGCTCTGGTACTGTTAGTTATGCCTTCGAACGGTCTTGGAAAGAAAATTACTCTGACATTTCAAAGGTATGTCATCGTAGATGCATAGGAATAATGGGCAGAGCTCACTTAGGTAAGGACTGGCCTTCGCTAAGGAAGCTATAGGCCTGCGATGTGATGACCGCCATGATCTGTCCAGTTAGGAATTTGTAGTGAGACCATCCTGTGTGGTTTCTTTCAGATACTGAGCTTGTCATGCCTGCCATGTGGCCTTTGAGGTTGTCATATTTGTCCCATACCCCTCTTTAGTTCACAGACGCCTGGTGGTCTTGATCCTGGAACCTTAGGCTGCGGAGGCCTGTGAGATAAGATGGAGAAGTGATAAGCCTGAACTTTTCAACACCTCCAGGTTTATGAAGAGAAGAAAGTAATTGAGGGATTTTCTCCTCCTCTGAGCCCAAGCCTTGAGTGAGTGAGAGTGTGAGAGCATTAAGGACGGTATTGAGGCATCCACAGTCCTGGGGCTCAAGGCTGCTTTCCTGGAAGAGGCCTGGAAGAGGCGAAGCTTCTTGGGGAGCTCTGGTGTGCTGTTGGCTTCAAGTCCAACATGGGTCAGAGTGATGGAGCAGAGCCAATGGACTGGACAGGAGAGCCTGGGGCAGTGCTCCTGGCTCCTGTAGAGATGCCCGCCTGCCCTGCTAAAGGGATGGAAAGGGCTGGGGGAGCCAGGGCACCAGTAAGATAAACAGGCTCCTGTAAGAGGGGCCTTCGTGAGGGACCAGGTGCCTGGGACCACAGACTCCAGGGACAGGTACCAGTCCCACTACAATGATTAGCAGTTAAGGGTGCAGATCGGACATGCCCGACTATAACAGAGGCCAGCAAGGCCCCGGAGGACACCCACTGCAGGGACCCAGTCAGGTGCCTCGTGTACCTCTTGGGACGCAGAGGAGGGTTAGAGCAGCCCCCTGGAAGGCTGAGAATTTACCCCAGAGACCGAGACATTCAAAATGCATGATTTATACTAGCCCCACTAGGAAAGTGAACTTTGAATGAACTGATTGCTTAACTAAAAGGAGACTGTTTAAACCCTAAGAGACAGAAACTTTAATTAGCAAGTTAATTAGCAAGTTTCCCTGGTAGCTAGTGAGGATGGAGGCTTATAGAAAGTTAACTACATCTTCTCTGTACATGTGAGTATAGAGCCTATGTTACTTATAACCCTGGTACTCGGGCTGAGAAAATGCATATGAAATCCCAAGGGAGTTCTTTCTTTCAGTTTTGCTTTGCTTTGCTTTTGCTCAGTCAGGGAGGCACCGAGCGGCCCCAGTCTACCTAAGTCACCCCACACCCTGTCTATAGCTCAGGTGTGACTGTTCATCCATTAAGCTTAAGCCCTGTGGGTTTCCCTCTCACCCCACTGCCAGTCACCCCCCTGCCTTCTATCTCTTCCCAGCTTCAGTGACCTGCCGATAAGGAAATGTATCACCTCTGTAACTGAAGTGCAGAGGCTTCAGGCTTATCTGATTCGGTGGCTTGGCAATGCCCCCGAGGCTCTGGTCTGTGGTCAGAGTGTCATCTTAACTCTGAGATCGGTAGGAGGTGGCTGAGGCAGCTGCAAGGATGGCACGCGGTCATAACAATGTCGTAAGGAAGTGACTGTTTCTTCCTGGTTTCCCCACAGCCCTCTACAGACTTCTCTCATTAGCAGAATTTTGTCGCCAGTCTGTTTCTAGCCAAATGCTGGGAAGGGGGATGGAATTACAAAGATGACATGAACTTGTCCGGACATGGGTCCAGGGTTTGGTCCACATAGAGCAGGCTGAAAGCAGCCATTAGTTAGGGCACAGGGTTCTGGCAGAGGGCGGAGGACAAGAGCGGCAGCAGAAACAGGTGATGCTTCTGCTCAGAGCCTGCACCTGTCTTTTCACACACATGGCCCCGTCCACGTGGTGAAAGTCCATGTGGTGAACTAGGGCAGGAAGGTGTTAGGTTTGATTGAGCAATTGAATTGATACCCCTCCCCTGGGAACTGGCTTTTCAGGTCATTTCACTATGGACATTCCCTTTGCTGAGACCACATTTCACTTGAGGTGACCACATTCCATGATCTCCCCTCCAGGTATGCATAAAGAAGTCTCTGCCCAGAAAAAAAGCCCACCAGAAGTCCTTTAAAAGCCGCTGACTTGCCCTAACCGGTTTGGCTCAGTGGATAGAGTGTCAGCCTACGGACTCAAGGGTCCCAGGTTCGATTCCAGTCAAGGGCATGTACCTTGGCGGCGGGCACATCCCCAATGGGGAGGGTGCAGGAGGCAGCTGATCGATGTTTCTAACTCTCTATCCCTCTCCCTTCCTCTCTGTAAAAAAAATCAATAAAATGTGTTTTTAAAAAAAGCCGCTGACTTCTGTCACTGGGTGCTGGAACCATCCAGGCTCAGCCACCTGGTATGCAGATGATCGAATAAATTCATAATCCCTCATCACTCTGGCCTCCTGCGTTCCTCCTCCAGCGACCTAACAGAAGGAAGAACTGAGAACAAAGAATACATTACACCACAACTGTTGAGAAGAGAAGCTTGTTGGGAAAAGCAGGGAGGGTGGAGGCTTGACACTTCAGGATATGAAAGTGCAGAGAGGGTACCACCAGCAAGCTCTGGTCGTGAGGGGCCTCTCTTACTGAGCCTGGTCACTTGAGTGAACAGATAAAGTCACAGAACTTGACAGACACAGACTCTCAGAGAGGTGAGTCAGAGAGGGATGGACGGCCCAGCCAGCACCTGCCCTGTTTGGAGGGCATATCTCACAATTGTGGGGGTTGATTTCTTGTTCGTTTGTTGTTGTTTTTTTTCTTATTATTAAAAAAAAATTTTATTGTTAAAAGTATTACATGTATCCCCTTTCTTTCCCCTTTGACCTCTTCTA
>NW_005371823.1:1168711-1174927 GCF_000412655.1 Myotis brandtii | reverse complement strand
CCAGACCTTCACCACCCTATTGTCTGTGTCCATGGGTTATACATAGAGGCATACGCGTTCTTTGGTTGATCTCTTCCCCCACAACCACCCTCCTTCGCCTTCCCTCTGAGAGGGGCTTGTTTTTTACCTTTCAGCACTCAATCTTCATCTTTTCATCTTCACTGGGGATTGATGTAATTTTTTTCTGGTTCATTACATGAATAAAAATTTATCAGCTGGATCACAATTAAATTTAATTGGATACTTTAACACACACACACAAACAAAACAAAACACCAAACAACCCACCACATATTACTTGTCTATTAAGTGTTCAGTGGTTCTAGACTCAGTCCATATTATTCCATTCACAGCTCTTTTCTGGAGTTATAGATTTATTTTGAAATCTCATCAGTAACTCTCTACCAGAATCATTAAGTAGATGTTTCCAACTGTGAGGTCATATTAACTTGAAAACCCCAAGTCCTCTGAGCTTCTGCATCATGTCTGCAGAGTTGCCATGTACGGGCAGCTTTGCTTGTGGACCGCCTCCAACTTCCTTCTCCTGTCTGCTCCTGCCTCCACCTGGTACTTAGCACCTCTCACCTGGACAGTGACACTAGCCTTTTGGGAGCCACCTAGTCAGTCACTACACTCCACTCCATCGCTACATTATGTGCTTTATTTTTTTTCTTTTAACTTTTATTTGACATAATTTTAGATCTACAGAAATGTTTCAAAAAAAGTACAAAAGATTTCAGAATACCTTTTACCCAGATTTATCCCACTTTAACAGAATCTCATTCCTTTTTGTGAGAAGGTTGGTTGCAAGATGGATGGCTCAGGGAAATAATAGAGGCATCTCCTACTGACCAAGGCATGTGACCAAGTCTTGCAATAAGTAATAAGGAGCTCATATTTCTATAAAGACTGGGTATACAAATTTCTAGGCTATTTTCTTGCTTCTGGAACCAAGTTCTCACTTGGTGTTCAAGTTCTGATAACTACTTCCAGTACTTACTGGCTTTCTATGCCTCATTACATTCCTGGTATGTTTTTATCTCCAGAACTATATTTACATCTTACTATATTTTCCCTTGGAATTGGAATTCTGTCCATGAACTTGACTAGTAGCTAAGGTTCTTCTAGATCATAGACTATCCTCTTGATGCTTAATGTCTCCCTGGATTTCCAAATATCTGCTCTATCACTCAGCCCTACTTCCATTTTGGAATAATTCCATTAGGTTATGAAATCCTCATTCTCTGTCTTCCCCAATTGACTACTTGTTTGTTGTCTGTTACCACAGTTTCCAGATACTGCTGCTGCTGCTGCTGCTTGTTGGACTGGATTCTATCCAGAATTGACATGTGGATCTATCTTCATATGCCTGGCCTCCCCTTTGGGAGGTGCATGTATATATCTGGGTCCTTTCCAAGTTATCCTAACCTGCCATTCTTGGCTGTAGGTCGTCATACTATTTCTCATTATTGTGGAGTGTTAGCTAATTTAACGTCTATATGTGTAGGCTGTTGATTGCTAGATCAATGTCAATTTGGCAGGAGATCTCTAGAGACTATTGAAGGGCTCTGGACTTGACACTGCACTGTTCCACCATTAGTTATTTTTTTAATCGAGGACTAGAAGGAAGCTAGAAAAAGAACATTCATCAAATTTTCAGATGATCTATAGCCCCGGAAAATAGTGAATCTAGACCTTTGGTAATTTGAGAATATTCTAAGACTAATATGAAAGGGCAAAACAAATAATATAACTGTTAAGATTAATAAATGTAAGTCCTAAACATAATGTCTCAAGTACAGGAAAGGAAAAGTCTGACTTACACTGATTAACATTTGACACTCCAACAATGCAGAACTGCAGTGGCTCCTATCCATGTACTGTGTCTCATTCTCTGGGCCTTCTTCTGATGTTTCTCCTTTCCCATTCCATTCATCCGTCTAATTCCCACCTCCCTCAGAGGTCTTCTGTAGCCCCCATGTGTTTCTGTGTCATTGTGCTGCCCACACAATGAGGTAGGTAGATGGCCTGCATCCACCTCCCAAAGGAGGTTGTGAGAGCTCTGAGATCTGGGCATGGTCTACATCATTTATAATCAGTGCTTAGCCCAGGGCATGGTACATAGTAAACACTGATTAAGTGAAGGTGCTGGAACTGGTCCTCTTAAGAGCTTCCTCTTCTTCTCTGAGCTCACCCCTGAAAGACCTAAGATTGCTTCAAGTTCCCTCTCTAGATTTCACCTCTGAAATCTGCTTTCCATCCTTGTCAGTTACTTATTGACGCAATTTCACTATGTATCTTTACGTTTATTTTGACTTGCGCTTTAATGTTAAATTTTTAACTTTCCCTTGCTTTCTGGCCTGCCCTCATCCAGGACACCCTTTTTAATTTCTCCTTAGCCTGGGCCCTCCATCCCCAGGGCCAGGGCAGCTTTCCCACATGCCTTCTGTACTTCAGATCTAGATAGTGAAAAAGCCATATCCTTAACCAGACCTGCCTGGACCCCTCTCCCTCCTATGACACAACTACTTCTCCCGGCAGGACTATGGCTGCAGCAGCAGGAGCTGGGGCTTCAGTTGAATTCAAGTATAACACAAGTCATCAATGTGCCACAGGTGCCGCAGAAGCACATACTCGTGTATAATTCGTTAGTAGGCATGTAACAACTACTGTGAGATGAAGTGGCCCCTTACACTTCAACTAGATCAGGCCCGTTTTGACATCACATTAAGGACAACACAAAATAGTTTTTTTTTCCAGAGGAGGAGAACCAGCACACAGGAAGATTTTCAGGCCCTCCCCTGGAAACCAGACAACCCAGGAGGAGATGGGTCTATTGTTAGAATATGTATCATGAAGAAAAGTTTTTACAAATTGTTAGCATAGCTTTAGAAAGTAAAGATTAAGTGAAGATTTTGTTTGCTTAATATCAGGAGGAATTTATTCTTAGTGCAAATGCAAAATGGGTGGTGTTATATATATATATCAGGGTCATTTCTTAACACTGCTAATATATTTGAGGAGTATTAAGAAATGACCCTGGATACCGAGTATTCTCTAGAGCAGTGATGGCAAACCTATGACATGCGTGTCAGAGGTGACACGCGAACTCATTGTTTTGGTTGATTTTTCTTTGTTAAATGGCATTTAAATATATAAAATAAATATCAAAAATATAAGTCTTTGTTTTACTATGGTTGCAAATATCAAAAAATTTCTATATGTGACATGGCACCAGAGTTAAGTTAGGGTTTTTCAAAATGCTGAGCTCAAAAGGTTCACCATCACTGCTCTAGAGTGTGCATAATTTCTAAGGTCCCCTTATGTTCTAAAATTTCAATCCTATGAATTTTTAAAGCATCCATTTCAGCTTATTTTCTATATTTATACATATAGTTGTCTGATTGGTCCCACTATATTGCAAGCTCCTTAAATACAGGAATATTTTATCTTATTCACCTTTGCTACCCTTATAAAGATACATAAAGAATACATAGATTTAATCAATAGATGTAATAATGGATGGATGAGTGGATCAAACAAGAACCATGGGGACTCTTTCAGGAATTTTTTTGTTACCTTGAGAATGCACTCAAATTTTTTTCCCTAATTAATAAAATTGACATAAACTAACAATTCTACTCCCTGCAATGTTAGAGGAAATAGCTAATATAAGACACTGGAAACATGAACCTGAGGCAAAAACATAGTAAAAGAGTACTTCATCAATGATCTTTGTTCCTGCTTCAAACTCTTCTATTAAAAACAGACTTTAAAAAAATTATGGAGTTTTATAGCAAACATTATAGGCTCAGATGTATTTTTATCTGAGATTATATTTTTGCTGTGCCATATTTGTTGTAATCAGTCTTTACAGAACCATAAAACCTTTTTTGTGGCACAAGTTAGAATATATTAAACAAATAATATAGCTCAAGTTTTACTACCTTATTCAATGAGATAAATAAAAAAATCCACTTCCTTATTAACTATCAAAAACAGCAGCAGCATAGATATATGCTTATCAAGGGTCAAAGCAAGAGATTATTCATTTTTTTAAAAGAACAATATGAGTTTGCCTTGCAAAAAAATCCACTTCCTTATTAACTATCAAAAACAGCAGCGGCATAAATACATACTTATCAAGGGTCAAAGCAAGAGATTATTCATTTTTTAAAAGAATAATATGAGTTTGCCTTGCAGTGGACATCTATTGAGCTATCTGCCCCAGCCCCCAGTCTCATCCCATTCATTCCATTCATAGCTTCAGGCATATAGGCCTGGGTTGCCCCATGACCAAAGCTGGAGTCATTACAGCCTCTGCCTCCAAAATCTGAGCTTGAGATGACATGTCAGGCTCTCTCCTTGAAGCTGTGTCCATAACATGTCAACTTTGATCTCACTCTGTCATATTTCCCAGTGCCTTCCAAATCACAGAAGCCTTCCTCATGCATTCATTGCTTTTGATTGTCTTTATGATGTGGATGCACGTATAATTAGGTCTATGGTGACTGCAGTGTCCTGGAGAGTATTAATATTGAGTTAATATTAATTTGGCTAATATTTGGGTTGCTAGTAATATTAGAGGTATTTTAAGAAAACAACAGTAAATTTATTTTAAGACTATTGGAGCAACTAATGAAATCCAAGAACACAGAGGCAGATAGCAACAATATCATGACTAGAATCATGTTTGTTGATTAAATGTGTTGCTTGGACAATTATTGAATGCCAATTATTAAAATTTATTCTTATCTCTTAGATATTGTCAATATTTGTTGGCCTTTTATTCCCCAGTTTTATTTCAAGTAGGTTTATGAAGGTTGACCAGAGAGTTTTGATTGCCATCAACAGTGAATACTTATTTATCAGACATTGTATCAATCTCCGTACCATAGAATCCCTATTAATAACACCTCTTTTGATAGTATATTACAATGAATATCACTTAGGTTCTTCAAGATCCCAAAGTGCTTTCTGAATTCTTTACAAGTAATTAAACAGAAACTATAATTAGGTGTTCCCTGTTTCTTCATTTTGTAAAAATGGTGAGGTTTGTATTTGCTACATATGAAAACACTACTTACCAGTATATTGAACTCAAATCAGAGTGATAGCAGAGGACACGCAAGCTTTACCAGAAGCTAGAGTATCTCCATGCCACCAGAGGGCGGCCTAACCTAATTATGTGAATGTGCAACTCTCAGGAAGGGTAACTTGGAATGTGGAATGAGCCCCAAAATGCTGAGGGGGCAGTACCACAAATAAGAACATATACTGAAAATTTCCCCTCCTCACTGTTCCTACAGTGCCAGAGTTCTCCTGGTGTAACCCAATTCCTAACAGTTGAGTAGGAACCACTTCCATCGCCTCCGTCCACTAGTAATGAAAACAGCTTGTTAAACATACAGAGTGTTGTTATATCTTTTCCTTCATCTTTCACTTTTCTTTTGAAGTAATATGCATTCTTTTTCGCTTCTTTTCAGACATTATATAGTATTGCTACTTTCCAACTTTTCTATTATTTTGGTGCCCTCTTCTGAAACAAGTAGATTGGTTGATTTCATTTTCCGCATCCTCTTGCTCCGACCCCTGCATTAGTTTGCCTCTTGTGGAGCCAAGTACATCACTGGTGCAGGAGCAGGTATTTTCTTGTTTACTTTGGTTTTAATTGAAACACACACCAGCAACAGCCATTCAGTCTGAATTCATGCTGCTTTCTATTCCTTTAGCACAGTGGTTCTCAACCTTCCTAATGCCGCAACCCTTTAATACAATTCCTCATGTTGTGGTGACCCCCAATTTCATTGTTACAAATTGAACATAATTAAAGCATAGTGATTAATCACAAAAACAATATGTAATTATATATGTGTTTTCCGATGGTTTTAGGCGACCCCTGTGAAAGGGTCGTTTGACCCCCAAAGGGATCGCGACCCACAGGTTGAGAACTGCTGCAGCAGATTATGAAAGCAGTCCCCATTGCCCATGTCACACAAACAGCGTATCGTTGCCGGAAATCAGACCTTTGATTCTCCAATGCAGCTACCCAGCAAGTCACAGTCCCCTCCCTGCTGGCAGATCTTTTGGGGGCAGGCTGAGGACACAGCCCCATTTTCAGGGGCCTGTGAAGGGAGGAGCCTTTGAAGTTAGGTGGCTGCTGTCCTTGGTGCACACCACTCACAGCATTCATCCCTAATAATATCTCATGAAGAC
>NW_005371823.1:1164313-1167222 GCF_000412655.1 Myotis brandtii | reverse complement strand
GCAGGCGGGGAACCTTGGCTTCCTCCGTCACTGGAGCAAGCAAGCCTCATGTTCGCTTCAGCTGCCTGGCTGCCGGCCGCCATCTTGGCTGGCAGTTAATTTGCATATCTCGCTGATTAGCCAATGGGAAGGGTAGCGAAGTTACGGTTAATTACCATGTTTCTCTATTATTAGATAGGATTAACTATCAAATAAGAAGAGAAAGTTCATCTTCCAGCTCCTTTACTTTGCCTAACACAAGAAATATATATAATTAGAGGCCCAGTGCACAAAATTTATGCACAGGAGGGGGGGGTCCCCTCAGCCCAGCCTGCACCCTCTCCAATCCGGGACCTCTTGGGGGATGTCTGACTGCCGGTTTAGGCCTGATCCCCAGGATTGGGCCCCAGGGTGGTTGTCCTCAGCCCAGCCTGCATCCTCTCCAATCCAGGACCCCATGGGGGATGTCCAACTGCTGCTTTAGGCCCGATCCCAGGGATTGGGCCTAAACCAGCAGTCAGACATCCCTCTCACAATCCAGGACTGCTGGCTCCTAATCGCTCACATGCTTGCCTGCCTGGTCGCCCCTAACTGCTCCTCCCTGCCAGCCTGATTGCCCCTAACTGCCCCCTGCTGCTGGCCAGGTTGCCCCCAACTTCCCCCTCCCTGCCTGCCTGGTCACCCCTTACTGCCCCCCTGCCAGCCTATTAGCTCCCAACTGCCCCCTCCCGCCAGCCTGGTCGCCCCTCATGGACCCTCTGCCGGCCTGGTCACCCCTTACTGCCCCCCTGCCAGCCTATTCGCCCCCAACTGCCCCCCCCCACTGGCCTGGTTGTCCCTCATGGCCCCCTCACCAGCCTGGTTGCCCCACGCAGCCTGCTTGTTCAGTCATTTGGTCGTCCCTCACTAACCCCCGTGCCAGCCTGGTCGTAACACGCAGCCTGCTTGTTCAGTCATTTTGTCGTAATTTGCATATCACCTCTTTATTATATAGGATAATAAAAGGGTAATATGCTAATTAGACTGGACATCTTCCAGACATCATTCTGAACATCCTTCCTGACAAAGTCGGGGCCAGAGGGAAGCCAGCCTGGGTCCCAGGTGCCTGCGGGCAGCTGGAGGAGGGAAACCCAGGTCCCAGGTGCCGAAGGGAAGCTGGTGCTGGCAGCCCGGAGGAAGGAAGGCCTACTCTTACATGAATTTTCATGCATCGGGCCTCTAGTTAGATATATAATAGTCATAGTAGTTAATACTTTTTCTTTGCTGTGCCAGGCTCCTGTGCTAAGCACTTGGCATATATTAGAGCATTTAATTTTCATTACAACCTTTTCAGGTAGTATTACTATTATTCCTATTTTACAAATAGAGACACTAAGGCAGGTAGAGTGTAAGATATTTGTTCAAGATCTCACAGACAGTAAGATGAGCTTAGACTCAGCACCTGTAAGTGTATTCAAATCTGGACTTAACTACTGTACTAAAATGGAACTTGTATACAAGTAGCACACATTGGGGTTTATATAATCAGTTACTCATCTATAGTTCATCTACTAGTAAGACCCCATCCTGTAAAAATAGGCATACATCCGACCAGTTTCTCTAGCCAAAGGAAAACTTCAGAATCTCCTGGACTTCGTGACTCCACGGACTGGGGAATATCTCTAGACTGGGAGACCAGCTCTTGCTTCTTGAGTGGTTACTGGGCCTTCTTCCTGTCTCCTTTCCCCACCCATTGGATTCACATAGAAGTTGCAATAAGCTGAGAGGGGGGTCTCTCAATGTGCTCAGGTTTTAGCTCTTGAGGTTACATTAAGCTTCTTGAGCTATATGGCAGATATCTCCTAATTCTAAATTAATACATTTTGCACAATTGAAGATGAACAAAATTCAATATATCTTTTAGAGTGTATATAGTGTGCTCACAGCCCTGATGGACTCTGCAGAAGGTAAAGAAGGAAAATGAAGCAGGGCCTCTGTTGTAGGTTTGGACATTAGCAAAAGTGACAGACTTGAGGCTCCATGTCACTCTAATTTGCTCCTGATTCCCGAGACTAGCCAGTCACCCCTAGGGGCCCACTGTACTTCCTGGTCCAGTAGAAATATAATCAGTGATTTATAGCAGCAGTTTTTCAAGCTTAAAAATTGAGGACACAAAGAGCTTTTGTTTATTGTGTTACATCCAACGATATTTATCATACTCAAAATTAGAGCAGATAAATTTTAAAATATTTATTAATTTGTTTTAAAATAACAATAATAAATTCATTGCCTATAACATGTTTTATGAAAAATAATTGCATTTTCCCCAAATTAATGTGAAAAATTGCATAATTTTACAGTTAAAAGAGTATTTTTAATGAATGACTTCATAAAAGACAGCATGATTCTCACAACTGCTCCTTCATTTATAATATGTTGGGATATGTTGTTTTGATTGAAGTATATGAAAAAAATATAGCTTCACACAGATATGTAGCTAGAAAAGGAGGACCCACTACTCCCCCCAAAAGTGTTCTAGGGACCTCTAGGGGTCCTCAAACTACATTTTGAGACCAGTCATCTTTGTGTAGAGTTTGGGCACAGACACTTTGCAAGCCTTAATGTAAGCCTATGACCATATTGGCACAGATACAGAAATGTCGTGTGACTGTGGATGGCCACTTAGGCAACTACCTGAGCGATAGTATTTGAGAAGCATAAAAAGGTGCTCCTATCCCAAAATATCTCCCTTTCACTGCCCCTTGTGGTGCCATAAATCTGATCATTAGTCTTATTTTTGGGTTAAGACATTGAATGCTTCTATTTAAATGTACTTAGCTCTAGCCAGTTTGGTTCAGTGGATAGAGCATCAGCCTGTGGACTGAAGGGTCCTGGTTTTGATTCTGGTCAAGGGCATATGCCTGGTTTGCAGGTTCCATCCCCAGTAGGAG
>NW_005371823.1:1163278-1164235 GCF_000412655.1 Myotis brandtii | reverse complement strand
TAAAAATATATTTTAAAAATAACTAAATAAATGTAAACTTATCAGTCATCTTTTAAATAAATTAAATGGCATAAATAAGACTTAGAGCTATAAACATAAATGTGAGCAAAATAGAATAATAGAAAAATTTATTAGCAAGTTGTTCCCTGGGAGAATGAAAATATGACAAGTAAGATTTGATGGGAAAGAGAAGATTTGATGGCTGAATAAGTCTGAAGAGGATGTCATCAAGGACTAACTCAGTCCAAAGTGGAGGGGGGGCAGAAGAGCATAATTTGAGGGACATCCAGAATTCTACTCTGGGAAAAATAAGTACCTCTGAAAACTCATTTTTTGCAACTATTCAACTCTTTTTTAAAAAAATGAAAGCATGTCATCCGTAATTCAGGAATCTGACGGAGAAAGAGTCACTAGGTTCTGTATTTATTTATATATCTAGATCTAAACCACAATGTCACCCCCTGGCAATTAAGACTAATTGCTGCCCCTGAGGGAGTTAGACCTAAATTTTCAACATTAACTTCCCAAGCTCCCACTAAAACTAGATCTAGATATGTACCCACATATGTACATTACACACACACACACACACACACACACATTTATTGAAAGAACTTGACTTATAAGACTGCAGGGTTGGCAAGTCCTAAATTCACACAGGGTCTTGGGTTCGATTCCAGATCAAGGGCACGAATCTGGGTTTCCAGTTCATTCCCTAGCCCTAGTCAGGGCATGTTTTGGAAACAACCAATTGATGTGTCTCTCTCACATCAATGTTTTTGTTTTTTTCTCTCTCTCTCCCACCACTGCACACCTACTTTCCACTCTCTAAAAATCAATGGGAAAAATATCCTCAGGTGAGGATTAGCTAACTAACTAACTAACTAAATAAATAAATAAATAAATAAAGTACTAGTAAAAACAACCAAGGACAAATAATAAAGAAAAATGCAGAAT
>NW_005371823.1:1156366-1163159 GCF_000412655.1 Myotis brandtii | reverse complement strand
ACACAGAATAAAAGCAGAGAAATTGCCACAGAGATGTGTATACATACAATCAGAATTATAGAGGAAAAGACAAAGAACAGGAAGAGGGCCGTAGCCAGTTTTGCTCAGTGGATAGAGAGTCGGCCTGCGGACCAAAGGGTCCTGGTTCAATTCCGGTCAAGGGCACTTATCTCAGTTGCAGGGTCTGGGCCCTGGTCATGGTGCTTGCAGGAGGCAACCAATTGATGTGTTTCTCTCACATCAATGTTTCTGTCTTTCCCTCTCTCTTCCACTCTCTCTAAAAGATCAATGGAAAAATATCCTCAGGTGAGGATTGACAACAACAACAACAAAAAGAACTGGAAGAGGGAGGAAGAGGGAAGAGTGACCGTTCCTGAGTTAAACTGCTCCCATCACTAACTTGAAAGTAAGAATTAGGGAAATGATCATTATTCACAACTCTTCGTTTTCTTTACTCTGAGCTAAATGGCATAGGTGTCAGAGTTTGCCGGATAGGGAAATATAATTCTAGAGGCTCAAGTGACCTGAAACTACAAACTTTAGATTCTGGCTGGAGCTAGCCTCCCCATCCCTACACTCTTTATTGATAGGTTTGGTTCTTCTGAATTTAAACAGGGAATATGTGTGACCTCTGTCCTCTCAGTCAGGGCTTTGGCTCTACAGTCAGGCTGTATGGGAGGCATCCTTTAAGGTGGCTTCCAGTGATCATGTCATCTGGTATTCATGACTTTTGTATTATCCGCTTTTCTTGAATGTGGGTTGGAACTAGTGAATCACTTTTAATGAGTAAAATATGGCCGAATGGGCTATCACTTCTGAGATTAGGTTTCAAAAGACTGTGACTTCCATGCGTGTCTCTCTCTCTCTCTTTCTCTCTCTCTCTCTCTCCCTCTCTCTCTCTCCTCTCTCCTTTGCATCCTTGTTCTAATGAAGCTGACTGTCATGCTCTAAGCTCCCCCATGAAGAGGCTGGAGAGATGAGAACTGAAGGCAGCCTTTAGCCAACAGTCAGAGGAGCTGAGATCCTCAGTGCAATGATTCACAAAGAACTGAACCCTGTCAATAAGCATGTGAGATGATGGAAGTGGATCCTTCTCAAATCAGACCTTCATATGACCAGCACTTGCTCACCCCTTGAATGTAGCCTGCGAGACTCAGAGGACTCAGCTAAGCTGCGCTCAGATTCAAGTCACTGAGTTTTGGAGTAATTTGTTATACAGCAATAGATAACTAATACAGACTGCCTGAATTTAAATCCCACCATTTATTAACTATGTGACCTCAGGCAAGTAACTTGAATTCTTTGCCACATCTTATGATGTAGACAAGAATAATATCACTGTCTGCAGAGAATGATAGTAGAAATAAATGATTTAATACACATATAAAAATGGATAATACCTGGCACACAGTGAATATTACTTGCTACTGCTATTGCTACTACTGCTGTTATTATCATCACCACCATTAAAAGTTTAGGGAAGTATCGCTGTGTATATCCTTCTAGAGAAACACAGTGTCACCTCCAGGCAATTAAGACTACTCACTGCCCCTTAGGGAGCTAGCTTAAATTTTCAACATTAACAATCCAAGCTCCTGCTAGCTTCATTAAATTCTAAATTTGAAATGGCATGTCCACACACAGAGGTGGTTTTAGCTCAGTGCCTTGCTGAGCCCAGAATATCCTAAATATTTCTGAAATATTTGGGAGATGTCCTCCACTGCTATCTGTTCTTTTTTTAAAAAAAAAAATTTTTTATTAATTTCAGAGAAGAAGGGAGAGGGAGAGAGAGATTGAAACATCAATGATGAGAGAGAATTATTGATTGGTTGCCTCTTGCACACTCCTCCTGATTGCACATCTCCTCCTGAGGATCAAGCTGGCAACCCGGGCATGTGCCCTTGACTGGAATCAAACCCGAGACCCTTCAGTCCACAGGCTAACGCTCTATCCACTGAGCCAAACTGGCTAGGGCTGCTATCTTTTCATATTTGATCTCTTTCATTTTGGTGTGATTTTACCCAAGGATTTTCAATGCCCAGTCATGGAGTTATCTGCTGAAAAACTGGAGAAGACCTCTGGCCTCAGGGATTAGCAAGACATCCTTTAACCAAAGCTGAGCAGAGCATGCATCTGCCCTGCCTTGTGATCTCCAGAATCTTGCAGAGCCTTTTCCTTTGTGGATGCTGACTGGGTCAGGAGGAGGGAGATGTCAAAAGAAAAAGACCAGCCCGGCCAGAGTAGCTTTGTGGTTGAGCGACAAGGTATGAACAAGATCAGGGTTCAATTCCAGGTCAGGGCATGTACCTGGTTGCGGGCTTGATCCCCAGTGTGGGGCATGCGGGAGGCAGCCAATTGATGGTTCTCTCTCATCATTGATGTTTCTATCTCTCTCTCCCTCTCCCTTCCTCTCTGAAATCTATATCTATATCTATATCTTCTAAATAGAAGGATCATTATTGCTCATCTCCTTTTTCTTACTTGTAATGAAGAATAATATTTTACCCTCTCTACTTTTTTTAATCTGCCTTGATAGGAATGAATGAATGAATGAATGAATGAATGATGGTATCTTTAACACATCTGTTATAGCAAAAGGAAACTTCAGGTAAGGAATACTTTTGATTAAAGAAAAAAATCACAAAAACAACTGCCAAAAGGTAACAGATGGAATGTTAAATACTAGCTGAATAAGCCTTGCGATTTTTATAGAGACGGTTGAACTCAGATCTCAAGGAATTCTTCCACTTTTAGAGATCCAAAAATGCCATAAATGCTCCATCTGTTGATCAAAGCCAGAAAGCACTCACTCAAATGGATTTAAATCTATTCTTTGTTTCCTATCTCAGTTTGTTGTCCATAAGCTTGGAGTAGCTGGATGGATGTAGCCTTAGAAGGAGTCACCCTAGCTGTGTTGATGCTGAGGAAGACTAAACAACCTATAAATACAAGTGCTATGGATCAATCCACAAATTGAAAGTAACTAAGAGTTCTTTTTCTTCTCTTTGCTTGAACTGGAACTATCAAAACATAGTGATTTGGTCTTGCTTTGGAATCAGATACACTAGGATGCAAATCCAAGTTTAGCTGTGAAACTTCAGGGAAATTCATTAAACCTTATTATCAATCTCTTCATCTTTAAAATGGTGATAAAAATGCCTGTATCATCATATTATTACTAATGCCCCAGTGCACGGATTTGGGCACATTGAAAGGAAATTAATTAGGAGGTGGCTGGCAGGGCGGGACTGGGTGAGATGGGCCAGACATGTCCTGGAGCCAACCTCCTGTGGTCCCTCCCCAGACGACCGCACCTGGGGAGGTGCTGGGCCGAAGGGCGTCTGCAAAGTGAGTGGGGTCCCTCAGGCAGGTGGGGTCCCTCAGCCTGGCTTGCAGGGATCGGGCTGAAACCGGCTCTCTGACATCCCCCAAGGGTTCCTGGATTGCAAGAGGGCAGTTCTCGGGTGACACACCCTAGAATCAGGCTCCCTCCTCTCTGGTTCCGGGTGTGTCACCTGAGAACCGCTGTTGCCAAGTCACAGCAGCTCGGCAGCTCCTGCATTGAACATCTGCCCCTGGTGGTCAGTGCGCATCATACCTACCGGCTGGTCAGATGGTCACTTAGCCTTTTATACATATAGATGATATGAGAGATCAGCACAATGGTGGAGAGAGAGACTGAAAGCTGGATCTGCCTCTGGAAGTGGTATTTGGGGAAAGTGGCCTTGCCACCAGCATAAGGTACTTTATTCCAGCAGAACTGAGGGACTGTGTTAAGCAGCAGTCCCAGTATCTGGATCAGGGGAATTCTTGGGCCCAATCAATGTATTGCTACCTTCCTGGAAATTGTGCCCTGACTCTCTTCTTCCAATCAAACTCTAATCATTCTATAGGGCTGAATTGAATCCTATTGACTCAGTGGAACCTGTTACCGATCCACAGTCCCTGTGCCCAATGCATCCAAAGGCCAAAACTCAAAACCTCAGTTTGGAGTAAGGAAGGTTTATTGATCAAGAAGGTGCCAACCAAGAAGATGGGAGACCTAATGGTGCCTCAAACCCATCTTACTTGCTGGACTAGGTTAAGGGTTTTTAACGGGTTAGGGGGACAGGAATGTGTAAGTGGTGGTGAGGCAAGTTTTAACTGGAGAACCTTGGAACTTAGCCATTTATGGTAAAGGGGAGTCAACCTGAGATCTTCCTGGACAATGCACCCTCGGCTTCTGAAAGGGTTCCAGTGTTGAAGTTCAGGTTATGTCCTGGTGCTTTGGTTCTGTGAGGGCAGGCGGAGGGGGCGATGAAAACTTTGGTTCGAGTGCAGCTGGAGGTCAAAGTTCTTTTCTCTACAACATGATGCCACTGCATGATTTGTGGTTTTGGTCTGTTGTCTCTAAAAACCAACTCAGTATCTCGTTCAACAGGATAGGACCATTTTGAGCTGGTTCTGCAGTTATAAGCCCATCTGACTGTCACAGCCAGTAGCAATCTCACCCCTCCAAACAACTGCTGCTCCACTCACTGGACACTTAGCAAGTCCTAGCTTCCACTGCTGTACACCTTACTGCGTTATATTTATAGTTTGTCTCTGAAACTAAGTTACAGTTCCTTGAGGATAGGAAGTGGACTTTTACCTTTTTTGAATTACTCCCAGTGGTATGCACCACGAACTGTGCTCCACAAACTGCTCTGTGGATCTCTAATCAGTAGAGGTGACTCGGGTATGTCACCTGGGATGAGAGAACTGGGCTCCCAAACCTTGGGCTCATCACCCCCACCTGTGCCTACCAGCTTCAGCCAGAGGAGCCTGGTTTTCATCTGTTTTGCCTTTGGACTTCTATGGCAATGATAACAGCAACATATTTATTGAGCATGCTGGTAGACAATGTCCTCATGCTGGTAGACAATGTCCTCATTGGGCCCTACCACTTTGGGATACATGCCAGCTCAGTTTTCAACTGCCTGAGGGCTTTCTCTGGTGGCCAGAACAGGTGGTAGTGCCAAAGTATTCACAACCCTGAGCGCAGCTTTAACTACTGACTGACTGGAGGCAGTAATATAAACACTGATTTCTTGTCCTTCAGAGGGTGACTATGCAGTAGATGTTCCTCGCTAACTCCCAGAGTTCTCCAGTGAAATTAGGCTTCTCTTCCTCACAGTGGTAACTAGCTTGATAACTTACCTCTTACTGCCTTCCTTCTCTGCCCTGCCTCATTTCCTCACTGACAGGTATTTCCTGGGATCATCTCCCAAATCCTTGCCTCAGGGTATGCTTCTGGAAAATCAGACAGTAACTTAGCATCCATTCTAAAAGCTTTACAGATATTGATTGTTCGTGTTCTTCAACCATCTCATTAAAATGATTTAATTTTATTTTCATTGTGCAAATAAAGAAATTGAGGCAAGGAAAGGTTTGCTGTTATACCCAAGTTCACAAAGCTAATATGTGTTGAAGCCAGGATTCAAAGCATAAGTTTTCATAATGAAGAAACTTCAAAATTTGCTGATCCAAGTAGATATCCTGCCTATTGGATAACAGTCACAGTTCCTGCATGAGTCCTTGGTGAAGCTCATTTTGCCTCATTAACTACTGAATCTTGTCTTTGCTTTAAAACTTTTAAAGTCTAGATGATCTTGGTCTGTGATTTGAAAGTAACTTTTTATTGGAGGCATTACTTTTGTTTCTTATGCAGCAAACTCTGTTATGGAGGCCAAAGCAGGGGTAGTGCAACAGGGAGAAGCAGTGTGACCTTATGTCTTATTATTTTTTTAATCTTCATCTGAGGATATGTTTATTGATTTTAGAGAGAAGAAGAAGAAGCAGAAGCAGAAGAAGAAGAAGAAGAAGAAGAAGAAGAAGAAAAGATCAATCAGTTGCCTCCGGTATGTGCCCCAACTGGGATTGAATCTGAAAACCTAAGTAAGTGCCTTGACAGGAAATCAAATCAACAACCCCCCCATTTTTTTTTTTTGGTATATGACCTGGTTACTCCAACCAACCGAGCAACCAGGTCAGGGCTCCTTATATCTTGACTCATTATTTCTGCTGGTTCCCTTGCCAGTGTCACTGGAAGAAAAAGGCCTTCATTCTAATAATTGTTCCTCCAAGGACAATGGGACCAATGATGGAGACAGGGATGTCGGGAGGAAGAAGCCAGGTGGTGTGGAAAAGGAATTAGTGGGAGGGCCCCTACTTATGGGATGAATTTTGTTTGAAGAAATGGTGACACACACAGTTGTAATTATTTAGCTTGCAGTCAGAAAAAATGAGTTTGGAACTTGGAAGAGCTGATAATAAAGATCTGGACATGGAAATGGTTGTGGCTGAAACCAAAGAAGAGAATAACACTTGAATTTACAGAGAATGAAGAAGGTTCAAGGATTGAATCTTGGGGAATGCCAAATTTTGATGTCAGGATGAAGAATAGGAGCCATCAAAGGAGGCATAGAAGTAGAAGGAGAGTAGAATGGTGCCATGATATAGAGCCCAAGAATGGGGAGTAGTTCCAAGAAATAGTAACTAATCAACAGGGCCAAATACTGCAAGGTTCAAGTTGTGGAATGAAGACCAAAATGAAAATGTAGTACTTAGGATGTCTCTCTTAAACTTTGAGCCCAGCGATTAGAATGTTAAGATAGAAACTAAGAAGAGGAGGATATGGAAAATGTGAAAAGTGATGTGTAAGCCATGCAATCTGGTAACTCAATCCTTTGGTTTTGCAAAGGGTATTCTAGAACCACCCCAAAGTGTGGGCTTCACCAATCCTCAAACCTCCTCACCATATTGTTTTATTTTT
>NW_005371823.1:1146408-1156219 GCF_000412655.1 Myotis brandtii | reverse complement strand
AACCTGGGACCTTTCAGTCCGAAGGTTGACACTCTATCCACTGAGCCAAACCAGTTAGGGCCATATTGTTTTAATGTATAAGTATTTAAGTGAAGAATCTTTAAGATTGACCACAATTTTAACTTTATGGATTTGTTTTGTTTGTTTGTTCTCATTGGTTTTAACAGCTAGTAAATAGTTGGGAATCAGTACTCTAGCTGGCTACTAGAGAATTTCCATATATATTGTTTGTTTTTAAAGAATTAGACCATAGCAAATTCACTTAACATTATGCCTTTATAGAAGACAAAATAGCTGTATTTAATGATTAAAAAGACACTCCAAGTTCTTTCTGTTCCTCTGGGCTATTACCCTGAATTCCATTACAAAGAAGGCAGAGAAAATAAATACTAGACAAGGAGCCAGGAGATCTGGGCTCTAGTCCCAGCTTTGATCAATTCAGTTCATCTCAGAGACCCTCAGTATTCTAACCTTAGAACAGGGAGATTAACTTTATTGATGATTCCCAAAACAGTGTAGCTCTCTGATGATATTTCAATTTTCTTTGCAGCAAATGGAAAAAAAAGAAGAAAGAAACAGAAAGAAATCAGTGAGTTATTCATAATGTCAGATTTATTTTTAATTCTAAGATTTGTTCTTTCTACTATAATACTAAAATGTTTTCTCTTCTATAAAACAATTGTCATAAGCATTAGCTGTTGGATTTTTCATGTTCTTAAATAGCATCATAGAAGGCTGGTAACATCATGGGACTGCTGAAAAATTTCTCTAGATTTTTACTTGTCTATGGACTCACTGGACTAGAATGCTTATTTTCTCTTCAATTCTAGATTGAATGTGGTGAGTAGAGCTTAAAATCTCTGGCTTTTATTTGGATCTTAGATAAGAGCAACAGGAGTAACCCAGCAGCACTGTGTGTCTCCCGAACTCTTATTAGAGTTCTGTCATACCTGTCAGCAATAGTGACATATTGGGAAGGAATTTGAAAAGCAGAGCTTACATCCCAGGACACTGGAGCTCTGAATGCCAACAGAGAAATGTGCATCCTTGTAGAGACAAAAAAGGTTCACTTTGTTAAATTATTTTATTATATTCTATTTTATTTTTAAAATTGTTTTATTTATTGAATTTATTGGGGTGACATTGGTCAATAAAATTACATAGGTTTCAGGTGTGCATTATTATAATACATCATCTTTATATTGTATTGTGTGTTCACCACCCTAAGTCAAGTCTCCTTCCATCATCATTTATCTCCCCTTTATCCTCTCTACCTCCCCAACCCCCTTTCCATCTGGTAATCACCACACTGTTGTCTGTGTCTAGGAATATATATATATACACACACACACACACACACACACACACACACACACACACACACAGGCAGTCCTCAGGTTACATCGGACTCGACATACAACGTTTCATGGTTACGTCGCCATCTCCCATTTCCAATTATATATAAAAAAGTGCATATGTGCTTTATGTTTTTTATTATTTATTTACCACAAGTAAAGGTCAGAAATTGTTATCTTTCTTTTAATTATTTTTTACTGTTTCACTTCATTACTGATGTGTATGTGCTCCATGTGAGTGACGTAGGTGCTTATGTAGGTGGGTTCTGACTTACGGCGAAAATCGCGTTATGTTGCGCCATAGGAACGGATCTCCGATGTAACCCGAAGACCTACTGTGTGTGTGTGTGTGTATTATTTTTTTTTCTTAATCCTTTCATTTTTTCCCCCTCCCCTCCAAACTCGCCTCTGGCTGACAGCTGTCAGTCTGTTCTCTTTATCTGTGAATCTGTTTCTATTTTGTTTGTTAGCTTATTTTGTTCATTAGATTCCACATATAAAAACATATGGTATTTGATTTTCTCTGACTGGCTTATTTCACTTAACATAATATTCTCCAGGCTCATCCATGCAGGCACAAAAGGTAAAATTCCTTCATTTTTTACAGCTGAGTAGTATTCCATTTGTGTAAATGAACCATAGCTTTTTTATCCACTCATCTACTGATGGACACTGGGGCTACTTCAAAATCTTTGCTATTGTAAATAACTTTGCAATGGACATAGGGGTGCATATATTCCTTCTAATTCATGTTCCAGGTTTCTGTGGATATATTACCAGAAGTGGAATTGCTGGGTGATAAGGCAGTTCCATTCTTAATATATTGAGGTAACTCTATAATGCTTTCCGTAGAGGTTGCACCAAACTGCATTCTCACCAATAGTGCACGTGGGTTCCCTTTTCTCCACATCCACCCCAACACGTGTTGCTTGTAAATTTATTGATGGTAGCCATTCTGACAGGTGTGAAATGATATCTCATTGTGGTTTTGATTTGCATTTCTTTGATGATTAGTGACATTGAGGATCGTTTCATATGTCTATTAGCCATCTATACGTCCTCCTTTTAGAAGTGTCTATTCAGATCCTTAGCCCATTTTTTAATTGGATTGTTTTTGTTGATGGTTTCCCTTTGCTGTGCAAAAACATTTTAATTTGATGTAGTCCTAT
This sequence comes from Myotis brandtii, assembly GCF_000412655.1. Taxonomy (NCBI): domain Eukaryota; kingdom Metazoa; phylum Chordata; class Mammalia; order Chiroptera; family Vespertilionidae; genus Myotis; species Myotis brandtii. Next base: position 1,153,695 of record NW_005371823.1, on the reverse strand, counting down.
TTGTTCATGTTTTCTTTTGTTTCCCTTGCCCAAGGAGATATATCAGAAAAAAATATTGCTACGAGAAATGTCTGAGATTTTACTGCATATGTTTTCTTCTAGGATTTTTATGCTTTCGAGTCTAATATTAAATCTTTAATCCATTTTGAGTTTATTCTTGTGTATGGTGTAAGAAGGTGGCCTAGCTTCATTTTTTGTATGTATCTGTTCAATTTTTCAAACTGTTATTGAATAGACTCTCTTTTTTAAAAACATGTTTTTTATTGATTTCAGAGAGAAAGGAAGAGGGAGAGAGAGCTAGAAACATCAAATGTGAGAGAGAATCATTGATTGGCTGCCTCCTTGCATGCCCCACACTAGGGATTGAGCCCACAACCTGAGGATGTGCCCTGTCCAGGAATTGAACCGTGACCTCCTGGTTCATAGGTAGACACTCAACCACTGAGCTGGGCAGAATAGACTACCTTTAACCCATTGTATGTGCGTGCCTCCTTTATCAAATATTAATTGACCATAAAGGCATGAGTTTATTTCTGGGCTCTCTATTCTGTTCCATTAGTGTACATGTCTGTTTATGTGCCAGTACCATGCTGTTTTGATTCCTATTGCCTTGTAGTAAAGTTAGATATTAACTAGTATGATTCCTCTAATGTTGTTCTTTTTTCTTAAGATTGCTGTGGGTATTCTGGGTCTTTGTGGTTCTATACAAATTTTTGGAATACTTGTTCTAGTTCTATGAAATACGCCATTGGTATCTTGATAGGAATTGTGTTGAATCTATAGCTTGCTTTGGGTAGTGATTAATGATGTTAATTCTTCCTATCCATGAACACAATATATATGATTGTGACAACTGACACCAAAAAATACAAAGGGTTGTAAAAAAAAAGATTATGAACAAATACATGCCAACAAATTGGACAATCTGGATGAAATGGATAACTGCAATCTTCCAAAACTGAATCAGAAAGAATCAGAAAATCTGAATAGACAGGTTACAAGTAGTGAACTTAAAGAAGTAATCAAAAAACTCCCAGCAAACAAGCCTTGGTTCAGATGGCTTCACAGGGGAGTTTTACCAAACATTCAAAGAAATAACACCTATCCTTCTCAAACTATTCAAAAAATTTCAAGAGGAGGAAAGCCTCCCAAGTTCATTTTACAAGGCCAACATTATCCTAATTCCATAACCAGTAAATACAGTACAAAGAAAGAGAATTACAGGCCAATATTCCTGATGAACATAGATGCTAAAATCCTCAACAAAATATTATCAAATCAGATCCAGCAATACATTAAAAAGATCATATACCATGACCAAGTAGGATTTATTCCCAGGATGCAAGGCTGGTACAATATCTGCAAATCAATAAATCTATTACAGCACATAAACAAAATGAAGGATAAAAATCACATAATTATATAGATAGATGCAGAAAAAAACATTTGCTAAAATCCAGCACCCATTTATGATTAAAACTCTCAGCAAAGTGGGAATAGAGGGAACATACTTCAATGTAATAAAAGCCACATATGACAAACCCACAGCCAACATCATACTGAATGGGCAAAAACTAAAATCCTTTTCCTTAAGATCAGGAACAAGACAGGGATGTCTACTTTCTCCACTTTTATTCAACATAGTACTGGAATTCCTAGCCACAGCAATCAGACGAGAAGAAGAAACAAAAGCAATGGAAATTGGAAAGGAAGAAGTAAAACTGTCTTGTAGATGACATGATACTGTATATGCAGAACCCTAAAGATTCCACCAAAAAAAAACAACTACTAGAACTGATAAATGAATTCAGTAAAATAGCAGAATACAAAAATATCCATAAATTGGTTGCATTTTTATACATCCATAATGAACCATCCTTGAATCATTTTTATGGAAATTTCACTAGCTCGAAGATACTGGAAATGGGATCTGCTCAGCACAGGCTGTAGGAACAAATTCAACCCTGGGGTTGGCCATAGAAACATTACCCTAAAGCCAGAATAAATTTACTTACCTATATTTTTACTTACTGCAATGTAGGTCTTACCCTGCCACCTGAAATAAATGACACAAAACTTCATTGTCTCCTTCCCACTGTGTACCCACCTATTTCAGCAGAACTACTAAAACTGTAGCAGGTCAGAGCAAGTTGTTGCTGGCAGCAGCTTTAGTAAATCTGTGCCACTGAACTGCAGGAAGAATTAGAAATTAGAAATTTCTAATTTCTAATGCAGAAATTTCTAATGCAGAAATTAGAAATTTCTAATTTCTAATGCAGAAATTAGAAATCAAAGGCATTGGGTTTCCTGTGAGTCCTATCTGATTAAGTGTAGTTTCATAAACCGTTAGATCTCAATCTCATAAAGCCCCAGGGAAAACCTGAGGGGGTTGAATGATGACAGCCCCACCTTCCAGAAGAAGCCTCCAATTTCAATATGCCATAGCAACGGAATACATTTCTCATTTAAGATGCAGACACAATACAGCTCAGAGAAAAACTCCTTAGGACACAAACACAGAAACAGCATTGGTGTTCACCATTCACTTAACACGCTTGAGATCTGCCCAGAATGTTTTGTTTATTGGGGCAGTAAATTGTTTCCTGAAATCAAAGACATTGTGTCTTATTTTGTGTGTGTGTGAGTAAAGGCCTCATGAAAAGTCAAATAAGAATGGAACTTTTAGAGACAGGAACAAACAGGCCTGAAGGGCAGGCATTGGAAACCAATACAAAGGAGGAGGAAGGGGGAACAGATCTGCAAGAAATACCTCAGGATCTTACACTTTTACAAGACACTTGCAGCTATTTTCCAACTACTAAGTGATGTGTCATTACCTTGAGATGCAGGTATTTTTATCCCCATTTCCCAGAAGATGAAATAGGCTCTGAGCGTTTGAATCACTTTCTCAGGGTCATATAATGTTACCCAGGACGCAAACCCTCATCTGCCTAAAGTCAAAGTTTATGCTACACAGTAGCCACAGGACAAGTTTGAGGTTAAACAGAGGTTGACTGGAGGCAAATAAAATTGAGCGATGATACTGTGGTTGGCTTAATCTACTGCTTTAACAAACGGTTCCAGCTGGAGATGTCCTGAAGATGGATCAGCTCAATGGATAACACATGGTGGGAGGATCCACCTCCCAGCTTCTGCAGGTGTGCCCAGTGTACCTCCATCTCTGTTAAGACTCAGAGTCAAAAACCCTCTCGGACTGCTTTCCCTTCTTGAGTGGTTTGGGTTCAGGAGCCTTTCCCCAGAATGGCATATTAATTTTGATCTTCCAATTTTAAGGTGACAGAAAAAAGAAGACATTTCATGTGTTCAGCTGCAAGAGGTATCCTGAACTGTGGATCCTTGCCTGTGTTAAGCAGTTGCAATGAGAGATTAAATATCTGATAAAGCAGATATCAGAAAACTAAAACTATTTTTCTGCACCTGTCCCCTCCCTACTGAAAAAAGGAATTTTAGTCAAGGCTCTTTGGTCCAAAGGTATTTTATTACTCTGTGGGCACCTCACTGAATGGCTAGTGTGGGCACTTGACTAATAAGGCTCTTGGCTTTCAATCCTTTGAACCAAATGAATATATCAACTTAGTAGCTTATTGCAAATATCTTGGAAATGAATGCTAAACATTTCTTAACATCAGCAAAAAAAGACTTCTGTAAGTGTGTATGCCATCCTTCCCACTGGCACCAAATCAAAGGCAAGGTGTTCTTTTAGGAATAATTTCTGTTCATGGCTCAATTCGTGACAATACTTTCTTGCCTTACCACCAGTAAAAGAACTTCACAATTTAAACACTTGAAGAAAAAGCACTAATGGAATAAGTAAATATTCAGTAAATATATGGATAGTACTTATGCATATGGTAATATATCAAAAAAAGATGACAGCTAGCAGAGTCAGCCCCTCATGTCTACAGTTATTGTCATTGCCCTTTATACTTTCCCTAGGCAGAGCCTGGATCAAGGCAGACCAGAGCCATGAACACAATTCGCTGGAGAAATCTATTTTCAGCAAATAAATGACTCCTGTAGTTGGGAGGTGAGGCTGAAATGGATATTGAAGACCGATTCGATGTTATGTAGAGTTTAATGTAACTCCAATAATCTGGTGAAGCTATCTTTATACAGTGTGGTCTCTTAGCTTTTGTATAGGTCTTAGTTAGTCACCAGACTTGGGCCTGCCTTTCCTATGGTTAAATCAACAAATATTTTTAAGGCTTTTATCTAGAATGAAGGGGCCAGTGTCTTTGGCCAGTATATAGAGTGAAGCTAACCAGTCCTGCTGGAATTGAATCCACAACCCTCATTAACACCACAGGAGCAGTTGGCCACCATGAATAACAAAGCATACCAAATGAGATACTGATTTACATGACTATGGCCATTTTTCATCAGTATTTTAAAACTATATCAATCCTGCTGGTAAAACACATGTAAGAGGCCCTGTTATGTAAGAAAACCCTCAGGACCAATATTTCATTTGAGAATCTGTCAGAGGGGAAAATAAATACACAAATTTTATTTCAATAATCAGGCTTCAGATTTTGTCAGGCCTTTGAAAATTATATATAAAAGGTACAGCAGTGTTGAAAAGTTAAATGAGAACATTCTAATCTGGCCCCACAAGCCTAGGACTGTTGTTACATGCTTTCTATGTGCTTTCCAGATGCTGTTGGCATTAGCTACACACACTGCAACATTCAAATAAAATAAAATACCCAAAGGTATTTTATTACTCTGTGGGCACCTCACTGAATGGCTAGTGTGGGCACCTGACTAATAATGGCTGATGGCTTTCTCCAGATGTTTAATACATGGGAGGCTTGATTTTTTTTTTCAGATGAGAATACAGTAGCTACTATATCCTCTAAGACATAAGGCCCAAGTTTTCTTCTCTCTCCAAAAAGTAACTGGTTTTGGGAGAGACTCCGTTTTGAATCTGACATTTTCCACCTTTCTGTCCTGTATACAAGGTGGTATAGTATGAAAAGTACTGGAAAGTATTAGACTTAGACAATGCAAGTCTGAATGCCAGCTCTGCCACTTACCAGATGTATAAATTTAGACAGGTACCTTAATCCCAGTTTATTCTCTCCCAGGCTTGATGGGAGGACTAATAACAAAACATATGTCAGAGCCTGAAGTTTCAAATAAATCTATCTACGTACCTACCTATATACCTACCTATATCTTACCCTACTTTCCTTTCTTCCCACTTTTTCTTTCAACTATTCCTGAGAACAAGGACTTTGGCTCTCACATTCAATGTTATACCTGCAGACATGGATGAATTAACATCTAAGAGTACATTATTATTGGTGAATTTTTGGAAAACCTTAGAAAACTGAAGAGGATTTCATATAGAGATATATGTGCTACTTTCCCCAAACTATAGGCTGAAACTATAGGCTAAGACACTATAGGCTGAGCACCAGAATAAATCCTAGACTGGCTAGTTAAACAGCTCACATTTGAGCACACTAATGGAATACTGTTATGTGATCACCAAGAATCCAAGTGGGTGTTCTTACACTGTTACAGCCCTCCTTTCCCTCTCCCTTTTGTAAAAAGAAAAGGTATTTGTAGTCTCATCATGAATAAGAAGAAATTTGGCCTGCAAACTAATACATTTAGGTAGGTTATTTACCTATTAAATAATCATAAACAAATATATGGAAGTTAACCTAAAAAGGTGTCTAGTGGTACACCAAAAGTGTGTCATATCATAGTTTAGGTATAATTAGTACTTTGGATGGAAGAATCTAGATTTAAAAAATCTTAAAGAAGCAAACATAGACAAAACTAATAAAATAAATTACAATAGGAAGAAATATTTTTTTAAAGCTTGTACTTAACTACTTGAATATGACCCAAATGGGAAAGACTTGACTTCAGTGGTTCATGTGTGAGAGATAAAAACCAACCCTAGAAATTCTAGTTAAATGCAAACATAATAGGTGTCATTAGAGCTGCTCCATAGCCCATCTAATCTTAAGTTGCATGTACAGACGGTCTAAAACAAGGAGAGCACTACAACTTAGGAGGAAGATGGCAAAGAGGGTGGAGGTGCTACAGGGGATAAGTGAGGGGAAGAGGAATCTTCAGCCAAGAGAAGAGAAGACTAGGATGGTGGGTCACAGAGGTGGGCATGACAGGTGCCCTCTAATATGTGAAGGGCCACAATGTGCAGAGGGTGTGACTTATTCTTGGCAGGCTTTAGAAGAGAAATGAGGCTAAAAGTGCAGACTGTAGAAGGAAGCAATTTGGATACAACATAAGAAAGAAAAACATTATATTTTTCCTCACATTTCTGATGTCTAGTTGAAAACGTGGGACTCGAGCTCAGGAAAGAGGTCTTAAGACAGAACGGAGAGAGAGGTCCACAAGGAAATGTGAAATTGGTTGGCTTTCCAGTGTCCTCTGCTACCATCAGCCCAGAATTATCACCCACACATCCTCTGGTTTCTCTTCATCTGAGGTCCTCATCTCTTCCTAGTGACCCCTCTCTTGAATGCTCCTCTTGCCCTGGAGCTCGCTGGCCAGCAAACAGAAGGGGGCACCCTGTACCCTCAGCTTTAGCGAGGACCAATCCAGACAGCCTTCCACCCCAGTTAAACACCTAGGGCTGGGTGGGATGTCAGCAGCCCAAGGACGTGGAAGGGGTCCCACTTTATATAGTTCCCTCTGTCCTTGTTAGTGTCCCCAGAGCTGACACCCCACATGCAGGATGAGTTTAGGAGATGAGAGGTAGGCAGAGAGAAAGGATTCTGATGCCATCTGACCTCTGAATTGCGGATGGAATGGGAGCCCAGGAAGCTTCCTAAGGTACAGAGAAAAGTTACCTTGTCCGGCAGCAATGGACAATCCAGCGGGCTGGTGAAATATACTATTTGGATGCGGAAGGGGCAGGGGCTCTCTTAAGGTGCAGAAAGGGCTGTCCACGGAGTAGCGAACTTTCTTATAAATGGATAGACACCCTCACTGCACCGTTTTTCCCCTGCCTCTCAGAAAACCACAGGCAACCCCTCCCAGCCTTCCAAGGCACTAAGGTTGGAACAAGGCATTCGAGTTCAACACACACACACACACACACACACACACACACACACACACACACACGAGAGCAAAGTGGGCAGAGGGCTGGTGCTCAGTCTTGGTGCGCTGGACCTAACTAAGACACTGGCCTTTGTGTGTGGATCTGAACTGGGTAGGGGGCACCCTCTCGTCGCTGCGGGGTGCACGCCTCCGCTGAGTGTGCGGCGCAGCGCGGTGCGGTGC
>NW_005371823.1:1145965-1146263 GCF_000412655.1 Myotis brandtii | reverse complement strand
GGCCCACGGCCGCAGCGCACTTGGCTGGGGCGAGAGGTGAGAGGGGAGGCGGGCTGGTTGGCGTTGGCGCTCTGCAGTGCAGTGGAGTGTTAGCCCAGCTCCCTATATATGGTCGGGGATTAGCTCGGCGCTGCTGAGCCGAGCCAGGAGCCCAGGAGGAGGAGGAAGAAGAGGAGCGCAGCAGCAACCAGCGCACGCCGAGCGGCTGCCGGGGAAGCAGAAGCGCCGGAGGCTGGGGCAGCGCCGACGTCTCAGGAGCCATGGCCGAAGGGGGAGAAGGCGGCGAGGACGAGAGTCA
>NW_005371823.1:1094350-1145906 GCF_000412655.1 Myotis brandtii | reverse complement strand
CCTTCTCCGCACCCGTGGGCTGCAGAGGCGGACCAGCCACCCACCCGCGTGGCCGCGAGGGTCTACGTGGGAAGAGGCTCTTTCTCCTGCCTGTCCCTTTCCCGCTACCTCCATCCCCATCCCAGACCTCCACTTCCACCTCTGCCGCTCTCCGGGCAACTTGCTACTTGATCTGAAGCCTTGGATGCCCAAACTTCCAGCCAGGGCTTGCTCGTGGTTGCCCTGACCCAGAGGGTCAGAAGTGGAAGATCTCGCCCCAGAGTCGGCCCACTCTGTCACCCCTAACTCTGCACCCCAGCCCCCTGCCTCGGAGGCGGCCCCGCGCACTGGGGAGCCTACGGAGGAACCTGCGGGGCAGGGGCGAGCTAGGGGATGCGAGCGCCAAAAGCAGGCACAAACGCTGGGTCCCAGTCCTGGAATCGCTGGGAAGGAAATTCACCCAGCGCTGTCCCTTGCACCTTAAGCCCCAAGACGGCAACTGCTACTGGAGCGTTACTTGAGGAACCTTGGCTTCTGCTGCTCCCCGCTCCTTAGAGCCCTGCAGGACAGGGAAACCCCGGTGTGTGGCTCAGCGTCACTCAGGTCCCCTCCCTGGCACCGGAGGGCGCTGCTCTGCCCCAGATTTTAGGGGAAGTGAGGGGGGGTGGAATGAGGGGTGTCTGTTGTAGCCCCATCAACCTTGCCCTTTAGAAGTTAATGAAAAGACTTTCAAGGTGAATGACAACCAGGATGAGAGTGTGTGTGTGTGTGTGTGGGGGGGCATTGGGGTGCACCTCAGCTCTGATTTCAGCCAGGTGACCTTGAACAAATCAATTAATCTGCCCTTTTTAGCCTCTATGTCCTGGTGTAAAATGGAGAAAATATAACCAGCGTTTCAGAGTGATAAGGATTAAATGAGATAATGACTGTCAAAATGTTTTGTAAACTGTAAATTGCTCTATAAGTGTTAGTTCCTTTTATATGTGCTGTCTAGCTCTGCGAAATTAGAATGAAATTCTTCTCTTCCTCTCCCTCCCTTCTTTTTGTGTAGCCTTCTGACCTGGTCTCTGAAAATCATAACTTAGCTCTTGTCCATCTTTTGGACCATTCCTTCTTTTTCTTGAAGTGCTTCCTTACAATTCCTTTTAGTTTCTCTTCCAAACATGGTTTCTCTGTCAGGGCTGGGGCTTGGGTCTCATTTGGGAGATAGAGTGGGACCCACCACCCTTTCGATACTACAGAATTAGCCATCTGACCTGCAGCCTGGGACCCCCTTTTCCTCTCTCCCAGTGCATGCAAGATGGGGCCTACAGTTGCCGCTGTTCACAGCCCTTTGGTTACCAAGCTGCCTGTTCTCCCAACGCCCTGTGGAATTCCTAGGCTTTCCTTCTAAGAGGTGTATTGGGTGGGTGGCAGCTCAGGTACTCCCTGCCTTGTGCCCTCCTCAGTCTTTCGTTTCTTCTGTTTATTATCAGTGATCTTATTGATTGAAAAAAATTCCCTTCTGACAGGTAGGGTCAGTGTTGCATAGATGACCCAGAGGGTCAAGGCAAAACCCTGGTGGTTTTCTTGAGATCCCAGTCCTACATGCTTCTCTTGGCCTCTGGGCCACCTCCCTGACCTGTCTTCTCTCTGGGGCAGTGTGACTGTTAAGCATACCTGTAACTAAGGCTCACTGCAGAGCAGTGGTTCTTAAACTTGTATGTCTTGGGCATCTTGCTCCTTTTAAAGCCCATCCACAGCCCCTGGGTTCCAGGACCAACATTAAGAGCCCCTGTTGCAGAGGTGCCGCATATGAGTTACAGCTCCCAGAGAGAGCTAGAAGTAAGCATGAGGTGAGGGACTCCAGATGTGACTTCACTGATTCTTTTTCTTCTAGTAATCACCTTAAGTATTTTTAGGTGTGTTCCTCAGTAACCCTGTGAAGCAGTTTAATTTATCTTTGGCTTATTGGAGAGAAATAGGCTCAGGTGACCAAAACTGAGGCACAGGAAAATCAAGGACTTGGCCATGGTTGCTTAGCAAGTTACTGATAATTGTCATTACATGGTAATAAATTAAATTCCCACTAGAGCCTGGCATTGAGCATTATTCCAGAGGTTAGAGTCTTGAAAATATACTGAAAGGAAAACCGCTGCTTTCTGAATTCTGACCCTCTCCTTCGGTATCCATGAACAAAACCAAATCATTTCTTTGAACCCAATCATCATAAGTTTTGATCTGCATAACATTTTGTCTTTATCTTGCTGCTCGTAGGGGATTCAGGAATGACAGGGCTGTGCTAGCACAGGAGTTTTCTCACTTTTTAATATGCCTTGGTTCGAGAAGTTATTTCAGTTTGAACTCCCCCACCTACCTTTACCTTAGGGTTTCTTTCTTTCCCAAAACAAAATCATTTAAAGCATTTTGATCATCTGTCAGTCATGTAATGCCTCCTCACCGTAACATTGTTCTGGACCAGAAGGTGGTTGGTATAATGATGAAATAGAATCCTATCTTTGAAACCGTGAACTTTACAGGATTGCCATTCCAGAAGCAGAGGTTTTTAAAAATAAATAGACCATAGACTAGCATTATGCTGAGGATCCTCATCAAATTGGTGGTTCTGCTGTTCTGCTTATTATGACAGCGACAGAAATGAAAGCAGCTAGACCTATCGATGGTATGAAATAGGCCAGAATTACTGCAGCCATGACTATAACGCATGGGTAGTGGGGCTTTAGGCCCTTGCTGGGTGGTGATGTGCACCTTGTTGCATCCTTTGATACATTTGAAGCCCGCTCTCTCCCAGGCAGGGGGCAGGCACTACACAAGGGGTTTGGAAGTGGGAGCAGATCATGTTAGGTAAATGCTCCTGAACACAAACCCAAAGCTGAACACAGCTGTGCAAAACTACACATCCTTTTCTGGTCTCTGAAGTCACTGGCAGTCGTTCAAGTCAGTGAGAGTCAGCCAGACAAATAGACCTGAGAATTTTATTTAAGGCTAAAATCTTCCCTCCCACTGCTGCTGGCTGTGGCATCAACCTCCCTTCCAACTGCTCTTGCTGACGTAGCCAGTGTCACTGACGTGGCTTCGAAGCTGCTCAGAGGCAGATAAACCTGCCAGCCGCTGATCTGAAAGCAAGAAGTTACCGTTAGAAGAGTGATAATTACTCTATCTCCAGACTGTTGGTGGAGCCGGCACCGCGTCATTCTTCGGGAGGGCCAGGCAGAGATGTTTTCTCCTCCCAGCTTTCCCCCTTAGACTATAGTATCCATTTAAAAAGAAAGGGAGAAAAACCTCTACGCCTTAAAATACCACAGCCTTCTCTTTTCAAACCCCTCTCCACCACAGAGTTCATTGAAACAGGACTAAGTAGACATTCATTTCTATTCATTTCCTATTAAAGATCGGCCAGAGGCCTAATTTAGCCCTCCTTGTAGAAAGTTGTCCTCCTTCTTCTAAATTTGCTGCTCTCAAGGAACAAGAGAAGGCACCAGGCTGAGAATTGAGACCAATGCCATCGTCTTGGGTTCTGCCCTGAAGGGTGAGCAGAACAAATCCCTGCATTTGAGCTGCGGCTCCAATGTGAGCGCACGTCCTTCCAGAGCAGGCTGTCCCGGGTTGGGGTGACAGTGAACTTCCACTTGGTGGTTTATAGATTACCGCTTGCTTCTTCCCTCAGTGGAGTCTGTTTACGTAACAGCTGCGTGATGCCAGTGTCATGCTTTTGATAGCTTTTCCTCAAGGAGGCAGGGGGAGGGGGTGCACACGAGTGACTTCTTCCTTCGGGCGCAGCAGCTCAGGGTGACACTGAGCAGTAATGGGTGGAGTGCTGGAAATAGGGCCATATACCCCAGTGTATGATTTTGGAGAGCTGTTGGGCTGAATCAGTTTGATGGTTAAAATGAGAAAACTTCACAATATTTTCATACTCTGAGCCTCCCAATGTCACGTCCCACTCTTCTCAGACTCCTTCCCTTGCCTGCCAAGAGCTCATCTTAATAAAGAGCCATATCAGAGCAGCTGGGCACCCAATATCCCCTTCTTGTCAGGGAGATGACCCTGTGTCCGTGAGAAGGAAGCCAGGGCCTTCTCACAAGGAAATTAATTTTGTTAGAAAGGCCGCATCAGCACTAGGGGTAGCGGCTCTTACCTCTAAGGCACCGATGGTCCATGGCCAGGTCTTCTTAAGCCTTAGGACCTAAAGGCTTTTAAGCTGCTGAGCTACTGGGGAAGAGGTGATGGTGACAGTGAACTTGGAAATATTTGGAATGTGTTGCAGCCCATGGACAGGTCTGTAGTTGAAGTAGGTATGTTTGATGTTTGTGGATCTTTTTTTTTTTTTAATGCTAATATGGCCCAGCCAGTGTGGCTCAGTTGTTGAGCGTCAACCTATGAACCAGGAGTTCAGGGTTCAATTCCCAGCCAGGACACATGCTCAGGTTGCAGGCTCTATCCTCAGTAGCAAAAAATGATTCTCTCTCATCATTGATGTTTCTATCTCTCTCCCCCTCCCTCCCTCCCTCCCTCCCTGAAATCAATAAAAATATATTTAAAAATTAAATGCTAAGCAGGATGAGGACACTTCAGGGAAATACATTTTTTAAAAACAATTCTTTATTCCTTTTTCAATATTGATTTAGAGGGAAAAATATTTCTCGGGTTTCTTAGAGTTGATCTGAAGATAAAAAATGTTGAAGAAGAAAGATTTCATCTGGAGAGCAAAATACTCTGATGATTATTTTTGAAGGACTTGTATTTAAATGTGTCTTTTTATGTCTGTGTTTATTTGCCTCTTTTGCTTGTTTTGTCATTGTCTGTTTTTACTTGTTCCTGGGAAGGACATTTTATTTCATAATTTAATTGTTCCTTTGCCTTACTACTAATACATTTGGCACCCTCCTAGTGAATTGTACCAATCTCTCGTGTAGGCCCAGGAGGTCCCATGTCTTCAGATACCAATACTTTTTAGTTCATTTCCCATAATTATACATCCATATATAAATCCTTCTAACTTAGCTCTATCATTAAGGTACCCTTAATACAGGATTTACCCAGTGGGGTGGAATGATGTAATTTAAAATTGCACTTAGAGGCAATTCTTCTTCTTTCTAGACCTAGTTCACTGTGACCTTGAATGAGTTACTTAAGAAAATTGAAGTTTCATTTGCCCCACCGTATGGAGCTAGAACCTGCTTTAACAACTTCACAGAAGTATGGGGAGAGGCAATGGTAATTTCAGTAATACCCCCCAAAGAGAGGAGAAGGTATGTCTTGTAGAATATAATCTTTGTGTTTCTCCTGCACTAGGAAATAACCCTACTGTGACTGGATCTTGTTAAAACAGAGCTATATTTCTCCTCTCTCATATGTTCTCTGCCACAGGTCCTCCCTTTCATCTTAGAGTCATTACCTCATCTCCAGTATTGGTTTTAGCCCCAGTATATCTATCTGGGAAATTACTTGACTAAAGCAATTGCCCACTTTTCTCAAGTCATTTGACTAAAACACTTGATGGAGAAGGTAAATCAGCTGGCGAAATATTCTTCATGAGGCCAAGTAGGCTTCCTGGATTCTGAGCCTGAAACAGAGCATTCAGTTATTTGTTGTCTTCTTAGAAAATAACCTGAGCAATTATTTCCCATAGGACCACCTTTTCTTATTGAATCCCATATCTCTTCCTTTCAAAGCTATCCTGCCCAATGCCTCCCTTCCACTTCTTTTATGGGCCCATTCTTCCCTTTCCCTAGAGAATCGGGACCAGCTTTCCTGTAAACCAGCCCTGCTTTTCCTCCCAGGGATTTTGCTGCTTCGTTCGTGTCTGTTTAGGGAGCCAGGGCCTCTGAAAAGTTCCTGTTGGCTGCACCTGGATGAAGCGGATGCTTCTGAGGTGGGAGCCCAGCCAATGCTGAGGCTGCAGGGTACCACTTCTGCCCAGCAAGCCAAGTCCCATCTTTAGGACTTCAAACTAGTGTCCTCTCAGCCAACCTCTTGTTTGGACGTCAGTGGGGTATTTTAGGGACAAAGATATTTCCAGCCACTGCAGTTTCCCTTGCCCCAGTGAGTTTTGCCATCATAGCATCTCTTCAGATCAGAGCAAGGGAAGAGAAAGTGCTGGCACCTTAACCCTGATCCTACTACAGGGATGGGCCTCGTGAGGTACCAAGATTATTTTTCCCCTCCTTATGTCATTTCTGATGGTTAGAAACCAAAGTTCAGATCAGCTCTGAGACTGGTGATGCAATATTCAAAAACAAAAGAGCTGTGCCTCCTCTCCTCACATGCTCATCCTCCTGTCTCTAGCTCAGGGCACATTGCTGACTCTGCAGGACTATGCTGGGCTCTTTTCCTTTTAGGTGGGACACAGCCTTACAGGTAGGAGACACTGAGGCATCAGACCCCACTTATCTGTGTGTGTGTTTTGTTTTGTTTTGTTTTGTTTTTCATTCACCTTCCACCTTCTTAGACAGTGAGCTCATCATTGATTTCAGGTCTTGTCAATTTAAGGAGGTCTTATTTTTATGGGACTCAGTGCCCCAAAAGAGGCCATCCCATGAGCCATCCTTTTGGGATGACATCTGCTTGCTGTTGTTACTTTAAGAGTGGAACTGAGGCAGGAGAGAGCTCTGGAGACAGAGCTGTTGCTGCGTGTGTAGAATCTTACTAGCCATCAACAATTTCTCCACTGAGTTCAGTTTATATGTTATTTTATGCTATGGAACCAACCAGGGGATGAGCAAGAGAGCACAGCTGTAAGGAAAGTGTAAGAATAAAAATCTGGGTTGGTATCGATGTCAGTGTGACACATGTACAGAGGCTGTCTTTCTCCTTGGTCTTCCTATGGGATAAAGCACTGACTCAAGAAATTCCTTCTATCAAAATATTGAGATGCAAAATTGTTACCTCAGCGGGTACCATTAGTGATTAGCATCATTAACAGCTGAGCAGAAACAAATCCTGAAGGAATAGGAATTGAATTGGTGAAAGATAAGAGCACTTGAGAATACTATCAAGAGAGGCAAACCTAAGTGAGCACTGCACTGGTTCTAGGAGAACCCTGAATGGGCAGAAGAAGCATCAGGGCAGAGCAGTCTGGGTTCTGGGGGTGGTGCCACAGAGACTGCAGCTGTACCTGCTTATGACCTTTGATCAGAGCAGAGGAAGCCTTGAGCTACAACCTCATGGTAGGCACTGGGAAGAGCACTATTTGCAGCCAGGACTGGTGCTCATAAATACTTCATTTTAGATAACTCAGAATCAGAGACAACAATCAGAAAAAGAAAGCCTCAGATTTTTATAAGATGACGTGACTCTACATCAAAGTGAGAACTAAGGCACAGCCTTCCTGAAGTAGAAAAGTATTTGAGCAGCAAAATTACACTATTAGTTACCATATTTGTTAATGTGTTACTCATCGTATCCCAAGAAAATGATCCAGAGTCCCTGAAGCCAACTTAGCACAGTTCCTACAGCAAAAAGAGAGAATGCCAAGACCTGCATATCTCCCAATGCAGAAAATAGGAAAGGATATTATTGGAAGGTACAGGCTTCTCAATAGACCAGTGACAGGGCCTGACATTTACTCTCCAATAATTTCACAGCTGAGTTCTTTAATGGGCCTGAGCGGAGAGAGCTACAGCAAGAAATGGAAAGTTCTCCATCAATGGCACGTGAGTGTCCACAGTGTAAGAAGTATTGATTGGAACTGCGGCACTCTAAGCCATGAGCAGGTCCAGACTGTACTAGTAAGTAATACTAGGGCAATAAGAGAGATCCAGTTGACCACAACTCCATATTGGACCAAAGGCTGAATCCAAGAGGTCAAGTCAAAATAGGGCAGCTACTCCTGGAGGAGGGCGAGCCCCTCATAACCCGCTTTATCGTTATTATTCAGGACACGTGGCTGTTGTTCGTAACCTTAGCAGTGGTTCCCCACCAAGTCGTCCTCTCTTCTGTCCTGGGAAGCTAGAAAAGAGGTGTCCAAGGATAAGTCATAGTGATGACTTGAACAAACTTCATTTATTTGTAAGAGGCATTTTAGGATGAAAAACATAACAGAGAACATACCAGTCAAGTGGGTAAAACTCAGAACTAAAACGTTTGCTCTATTTGGTGGCATTTCTACTGCCAGATACCTGCAGAGCTGTCTGTCCTTCCCTGGGTTTTAGTTCATCCATTTATAAGTCATGCAATATATCAGAGATGCCTCAAAAATAGTAGTGAAGGGACTCCAAGTTTCTTCAAAGAGAACTAGGTGTGTATATATTGAGGGAGTAGCATGGAATAAAGGTTATTTATTGCCAGATTGCCTGAAAAGGCTCCTATCACTCTGAAGCATGAACCATAGATTATAAACTCCAGGGACACAGGGGTGTTAATTTCAGTGGACTTCAAATCCCTAGGTACATTTAGGTCAGAGCTCACAAACAAAAATTTTGAGTCCAGGCAGGTAACTAAATGTGTGAATAGCCCCCCCTCCCCTTTTTGTTTTTGCAAAGAAAGGTGGGCCTGGTCTACAAATTCATTCAAATAACAAAATTCTTAAACACTGCCAGCCAAGCAAAACACATCTGCAGCAGGATTGTGAGCTGCCTGCCAGTTTGCAGCTTTGGATGAAACCTCAGATTCGGAGCAAATGTGCTCCCTAGAATGCATGAATATTTTTATGAGTCGGATCAGGCTTACAATCAACGTCCTTGGATGAGAATGTCAACGTAAATGACAATGTATCATTAATCACAGTGTACAAGAGAGAGATGGGCAGGCAGACAGATGAATGGGGTTTAATAAATGCTAGACTTGATCCTCAAAATGAATTCTGATTGTGCTAGCTTTTTAAACACCCTTTAAAATTGTCACAAGGATATAGATATCATGAAATTTAGAGTAAGTAGGGTATCTATGCGACATTTACTGACCAACATCCTGATGCCTGGCTCGGAACAAGTTACCAGGAGAATTATATAGGTGAGCAAGACATCTTAGCATCTGATGCCTCCCCCCTGGCTGAGGGTCAGGAGGGAGCTCAGTCTCGTTTTGAGGCAGCAAGGATATCAGTCACTTCAGATGAATTTATAACAATTAATTTAAAATTTTCATACTTCTATTGTACAAAATGTTCTTATTAAAATGTGTGACCTTTCTTAACTTCTGTGCCTTTTCCCTCATGTGTTAAATGAGAGTAAGTAACAATATTGCCTGTCTCAAAGGGTGGTTGTGAGGATTAAATGAATTAATCCATATAAAGTGCTTGGAAGAGTGCCCAACATATAGTAAGTCCTCAATAAATATGTATTAGCTATTAATATTCCCTCAACAAACAGTGTAAACATTGACATTACTCCAAATGTCATTGCACATTCATTTTATAGTTGAAAAGTACAAAGGGATGATACCCTATGGCTATTCTGTGATCTTGATTCCTGGCATCCTGCTGGAAAGGTGTCTGGAATGGAATGACCTCAAGAACACATATTGATAGGCCAATTCTCAGAGGGCCTACGTTGTAAGGCCTCTTGATGTAAGTTCTGATTGGCTTTTCCCCCAGCAATTTCTGATTACTCACCACAAGGGATGGACAACATGATTTAGAGAATCCTAAACATAAGCAATTCATTGTCCTTGGTTTGGGAGATTTCTTTTCAACCGTGTTTTAAATCTGGAAAGTTACCTTCCTGGGAATTTGCTGTATTTTCAACAACGCAAGGTCATCCCACTGTAAAGGTCTGGCTCTGAACCTTCTCTGATCCATTCTCGTGTCTGCGGATATGAAGCATGAACCTAATGGAAAGCTCCATTCTTGTTACATATTTAGTGCCCTTTTCTCTGGGGCCCTGCTGCTGGGCAGTGGCCCAAGCCTCTGAGTCTCACCCCCTCCTCTCTCAAACATTGTTCTCATTTTGATCCTCTCTGATTTCCATGGAATTAAGTTGGATGATGTTGGCTATTTAGTCACTCCTAAGAATTTTCCCCTCCCTGGATGAGAGTAAATATTTACCTAGTTAAACATTTAAGAGTGACAGGCATACGGGGGTCTAGGCACATGAGCTGGTTGGTGGTGCCTTGTTTTTTATTAAGTCGCATCACTCAAATTAGCTCTTTATTTTCGCTCATAAAGCTTTTCTCAATCACTGAAATCTAAATTGGGCTAAGTAGACAGGAAATTTCATGTAAACAGTTCAAGCGAGATTTCCCTAAATGACACAGAATGGGTGGGCTTTTGATTTCCTTAAAAAACAATAGAAAGAGATTTCTTTGGTGCTAAATCTGGGTATTTCACTAATTAGCAATATATTTTACCATTTTAGTTGTGGTTAGAGAACTAAACTATATAGTTGAGCTATTTTATCTATTCCAGACTCAGTTTCTTAATCTATAGAATCATAACTAATTCACTGGGAGGGGTCAGGCTGAAACGATTGGGCCCCAAGATTCCCGAGAACAAGGCCCTATTTTATTACTATTAACTACCTCCTTCACCAACATCTGATAATATCTGGCCCTAAGGATGTCCTCCGAGAGCATGCTTTATAAAGTATAAAATACTGTGGAGATGTCACACATGCATGTCAGAACCCGGGCAATAGTGAAGCCTGACTACATATGTACAGAGAGCTCACTATTCTAATCAAATTAAATTTAGATCAAAGTTATTCTGACATTAATTTTTGTACATAAATATTTTATTGGATCATAATCAGGCATAATTGTATAAAATTCATATAAATAACTATAAGTATAAATTTTGCCTAGCCAGACCAAATTTTTCTCTCCATTGAATGTCCTAGTTCTTTCCTATTGTCAACCTTAAACTTGATGACTTCTGTGGTACTACATATTATTTTCAGAGCACCATGATCATTGTCAGTAGTGTCAATATCATTATCACATGTGATCTCCATTAAGAGGGTAGTTGAGAGCTTCAGGTAAGACAGACCTGGGTTTGAATTCTGGATTCATCATTTGCAAGCTATTTACAAGCTATGAGACCTGACAGTTTCCTCATCTCTAAAACAGGGATATTAATAACATTTCTCATGACTGTTGAGATAATTAAATATGGTAATATTTGTAGAACTATAATGAACATAGTATCTGACTCATCTATGCATATTTTCTCTTCTGTGCTACAATATATGATTTGATATAATTCTCATCTTAATGGTAGAGCCTACGCCCCAGTAGCTGGGGAATCCCCTAGGCAGGCCCCAGCACCCATGTTCAGCCCCAGCTCCTACAGCCACCTGGGATCCCAAAGCAGCTGCTCCTCAGTGATTTGGGAACCATTTGGGGGGAGGAGAGTAGAAGATTTACTTAAAGTGTTTATTTACTATAATTTCTAACTCAACTAATTGGGAAAAATTTAAACAGCTCTCCCCACCTGCTCCCTGGAAATTTAGCCAAATGCAAACTTGTGGGTGTGCATGTTTGTGCTTGATTTTCTGAACCCATGAAAGTTGCAGTCTAGAATCACACTTTTAATGAACAACAAGAACCTCTGCCTGACTGTCAGCTGTTTGTAGGTGATGACAAGTACGTTGACTGATCCTGGGGCTTTGCTCTGGTCTCTAACTGTGCTGAGTGCATGTCACTCATGTCCACGTCCTGGTGAAGCTTTCAGAATGCACATAAGAAGGCAAATATCACATAAAGCCAGAAGAGGCTCCCAGGACTAAACTCCCAAAATCAAAAGAAAATTAAAAAGTAGGTTTATTGGGGTTTTAGAGTAAAAGAGACTTAGGTTTAACCTCTCTCTGGCCCCATGTTAGGTATAATATGTCCTTGGGGAGGATGTGAGCCCTTTGCTCCAGACTTGTCTCTCATCCTGTGACAAGGTGCATGGAATTCCTGATATTCAAGATACTCCTTTGGATTAAGGCATTTTCTCCAAGGCAAATGCATTGTCTGAGGATGAGGGAGTGGATTTAGATGTTGCTATACTTCCTCTTAGATTGCTACATTGTGTAGGAATAATATCTTGATCTGGTGATATGGCTGTTGAGGTTGAAAGATAAGGAATGGTCACTAGGCAGGTTTAATTCTGTAGTAGCTTACCCTGGATCTCCTAGAGAAATAGGAGCAAGAGAGGCTACATTAAAAAAAAGACATTTAAAGGATAAGGATCAAGGAACAAAGAGGCCAAGCATCACTGATTTCATAATTTTTATATCAATCTTATTTTGTAGATGCCAGTATCTTAGATGAAACTCAATAATAGGTTTCTATTAATAGAGGAGTGATTCTAATGTTAAATGTCTCTTTCTGATGCCTACTTTTCTTTACCTTTTCCACTTACCAACATCTAAAATAACATACTAAATGTTTTATTTACATATCCTGTTTGTGCCTCTAGGACAGAATTTTGTCTTTTTCTTCTTTGCTAAATTCTTAGTACTAAGGATGGTGGGTCTCCATAAATACTTGAATGAATGAATAAATCCCCACATCCCTACCTCACTGAGTTATCTCTGCCTAAGTTTCTCTCTCTGTGCCCTATGGTTGGTGAGACTGATGTAAGTGTTACCAGGAAGATAAAAACCCAGCCATATGATATCACTCAGACTTGGAATATGGGGACTAATGTCTCAGTTTCTAACCTCAATGACTTATATGAAGTCAGCTTGTGAAAACAGAAATGAAAATGGCTGTGCCATCACATATATGTGTGCCCAACTCTCATTGGTTGAATGACTGTTGATATTTTTGTAGTTTTTGTGTTTCTAGGTGTTTGCATACTGATGCTTTTTTGAGAAATGTTTATTATATTATTTGCTTTGGAAAGGATTTCTCTGTGCTTTTCAAATATCTAATCTGTACTATACACAAACCAGAAACCACTTTAGATGGCTCCTTTATTTCTGTGGGGTTCTTGAGTGCTGTAGACAGCAGACACCAGCATCCTCCACTGGCATGTGACCATGTAGGCTTGGAGGAAAACTTAGTCTTCACTCCTAGCCACAGATGAAGAGAAGCCATTTTATTAATAGTTTGTTATTGAATCATTCAGGATTGATTTTTGTTTGGCTTTGAAATATACATTACTATTTTCATGTTGCTTAGCTTATTTCTACTTCTGTATTATCTCTGTTTCTCCTTAACCCTGGTCCCTCTTTAGGACCTACAAGTTCTACTGAACTGTCTTCTGAGATTTCCTCCTGAATAGGATTATGATGAGGTTTCTCTCTCTTTCTTATATGAGCCAATTGAGATATTTTTTTTTCAATGTCTACTGACCTAGATAATGACTAATACCTTTATAAAAGGATTGTAAGACATTTATGATTACTATAATTACATTTATGATTTATTATTACGTTATGCAAATAGGTAAAGACCTTGGCAATCCTCTGTTAATTTTGTGTAGGGAAACTGAGATGCTATGTGTTATTTGTCCATCCAGCCATCCAGCCATCTAGCTAGCAAGCATTTGTTGAATATTTACTATGTGAAAGGCACGTGCTAGGGACCAGAGATTTAAAGGTGAACAAAATACATAATCCTACTTCCATGGATCTTAAATTATAGATATAGTAGGAGATTTAGACATTTAAAAAACTAACAATAAGTTGGGACAAAAATGTGATAAATAAAGTAAAAGTTATGCACTCTAGAAGGAATAGTTAATTTTGAATAGGAAGTTGGGGAAAACTTGAAGAGAGAGATTATTTTAACTGGTGAATTCTATAAGGTGTTGGTCAATGGAAAATGGACTTAAAGGTATATTTCAGGCAGAAGGATCATTATAAAGTAAAACCCAGAGGTGTGAAAGCATATGACATGTTCAGGGAACTATAAAGATTAGAGTATAGATGGTACATGGAAGACTATTGGGAGATGAGGTTGGAAAACTATTTAGGGAGCAAATCAAGATGATCTGCCTTTTACCTATTAGGTAATGGAGAACTCCGTAACATAAATACAATTAATTCTAAAAATTTCAAAAGATATGCTTATGTTAATTCAGTATGCATGGTTTTGGTAAAGTAGAATATATAGATTATGTAAGGGTGATTTTTCAAAAAAATTGGTTTCTTGAAATCACAGTTGGATATCTGATGCTTTGAGAATCTCGTTGGCCCTTTAAGGACAAATATAGATCACTTGAGCAAGTGCATCTGTAAAGACTGGACTTGAGAGGTCTGGGATGATTAGCAAGAGAGAACCTCCCCTGACAGGGAACTGGCCTTGCCCCTGGAATGGAAATGAAAGAAGAGTCTCACGTTGCACCTAAACTACTTCTTCATGGAGTGAGAACTACTCTATAGCTGCAGAAGATGGTTCACCTTGGCTCAGGCCAATGGGTTTAAGATGACAGAAAAAGAAGTAGGTACTTCAAGCACATCTAGAAAATAGAAACTGATTAGTACTGAAGGGTTATAGCCCTATTAAAGGCCTTATTGAGGACTCAGGCTGTTAAGTACCAGTAGTGTCCCTCATACCTCAAATTGTTAAGCTTGGGCTCCTGCACTCCTGCAATCCTAGTCCATGGAGTGCACAGCCCTCTAAAGTCACTAGGGGTGGTATTTTGCAACCCTTTCTTGAATAGACTTCATACACTCTAGCTCTTGCCCTTTAGTGACCTATGATTTGGTCATGGAAAAATAGATAAAAATTCAAAACAGGTTTGAATTGATTGCTTAACATTTTGCTAAAAGTCTAGTGAGGAATATGACTGGAAAGTAATTGTTAATTATTGTTGTCTGTACTAAATAATCTGGTACTTGATTATATTGCACAAACTTTGTTTCATGGTAGAGAAATCTTCTTTTCTTCATAAGACTGAATAGCCTCCTGGGTCAAGGTCTTCTTTGTTTAGTTAGTTTGATTTCTTACAGTTCCTCTCAGTGCACACACGGTGACTCCGTGATTTCTTCAATGATTATTTGTATTCAGTGTTTCTGCCAGATCTCATTGCGCAGACTAGGTACTTAGCAAGTATTACTTTGGAATACACAAATATGTGTTATTTCCTAATTGCTTATAAAAAGAGACTCCATATTCAGAAATTGCAGGTTCCATTCTGAGTTAGACAATGTGAACTTCTAATGAAAATGACTCTTTTCCATGAAGTTTAAAAGGAGTGTGTGTGTATCCTAGATTAAGTCAGAGACTGAATTTTTATTGTTGTTTCTGATGTATCCCCAATGGCCAACATAACACAGCCCATGGCATTTGCTGAATAAACATTTACAGATCAAACTAGTAAAACAAAATGGAGAAAACATAAGTTTATTTGAAATCTGATACCTCATGTTCCAGCTAAGCTCTACCTCTAGGCCCACCTAGGAGGAATTATTGATTCCCTTGTGTGGGCTGTTATCACAGCTCTGGTCACAAACATCCTTATCTTTCTGGAGTGCTTTCCAAGTTTAGCAGTGTTCCCTTGTAGAAGTGCTTAATCAAGGGGGCCATTCATCACAGCTTCCTTCTCACCTAGTTTTCAGGTACCCCTTCTCAGATCCCTCTCTTCAGGTCTAAGGTCCTGTGCTACATCTTCAGATGAGCCTCCTCTCTATTTCTAACCTACAGGGAACCATTAAGGTGAATGCTTCAGATATACTCTCTTCGCTTTCATCAAGAGCCTCATTATAGTTTGGGGGACATTACATCTATGCAGTGATAAGTCCACATATTCCCCATGTTTTAGTGAAGATTGATCTGCAGCCTTCCTTTCCAAAAGTTACAATGGGTGCAATTATTGTCTTACTTAGACTTTGGGTCCTGGATCTAATATTGCCACTGAAATGTCTGAATCATTTTGCAGTGTTTTCATAAACCCAGATGCACACTTATTCAGGTGTGTGTATACCTGTAAGTCTACTTTCTTTTTCCTTCTCCTTGTCATGCATATGTTTTCCTTTATTTCTTGCTTTTACCTTGTGTTTTCTTTTTTCCTTCTTATCAGCTGCGTCTCTAGTTCCTCATTTCTAGCTCTCTTTTTTTCCAGTCTTTCTCTGAACATAAGCATAAGTACAAGTAAAGTGTAGCTCTGGAATAATAATGTAGGCCATCAGGGCTCCAGCTAAAAGACATGTAAGGTCAGAGCAACAGCAGCTGTTCCTTGCTTACTGACCTTCCGTAGTTATCCAGCATGTCTGGTCTGCAAGCCTAGGGACTGTCTCCTGCCTCCTCCTCTTTCCCAAGCCCATTGCCTCCCCCTTGACTTAGAGAAGGTTTTTAGATCATGTATCAAGCACAAGTGCTACTGAATTTCCCCCTCTACTTTATATATATAGGTAAGAGCTGGTAGTTAGTTCTAAGCTGGGTTTCCATAATGGGTCAGCATCAGATATTTAACTTTGTCTCTTAAAAAACTAAAAATGTTATGTTCCCAGAGACATCACTTCCTAAGGGACATGGGTGATGCTAATAAAACTTTCAAAAGATTGATATAAAAATGAGAAAGTCAGGCTTCAGGTTTACCAGGAGAAATTACTTATAGGTTTTTTTTTATTATTTTGTTTTATTGCTTAAAGTATTACAAAGAGTATTACATATGTCCCTTTTTTTTCTCTCCCCTTGAAGTTCTTTAAACTGTTCAATGGGTGAAGAATTGATGGTGACAAATGGAAACATGTTCCTGAAAGGATATTTGTATCATGCTTACTCATTTTATGTGTGGAGAGGTATTCTACTTGGGTGCATTTTTGTCAGAAGAAATGGAACACATATTATATACTTGAAGCTGGAGCAAAGCTAGGAAATGCTTAATCTCTAGTTCTCAAAATTCTTAAAATGTATTTTAGCCTCAAACCCTTTTGCTATTACAGTATCTGTTTCTTACAATCTGGACAATGGTAGTGTATTTTTTACTCAATGTCTGACCACAGGACTGGTTTCTTCCCGGCATAAGCAGCCCAGAATTGCAGGAGACTCCAGAGTTTGTTGCACAGACAGATGTTTGTGGTTATGTAACACAAAGAAGGAGCTATTTTGCAGAATCTAAGAAATGGAGCCAAAAGTTGGGAGTTAGGAAGGCAATAGTTGCTAAATCAAGATGGCAGTGCAAGCTGCCAAAAGGAAGTGATCCTGGGTCTAAAGACATGGACCCTGAGGGTCCCTCAGGGCCATCTGCTTGTACAGGCTGAGGCATTCTGGGCATAAGCCAGGATGGTCAGTTTTTGTGTTACATTTTATGGAGCCACCATCTGACCAATTAATCTCATGAGTAACATCTGAAGGTGATTCTTGTTGACTCATTTCAGGGTAACATTTCTTTGTCCCCAAATTATTGGGGTATATACCCTTTATGGGCTATTGTCTTTCATGTACCAATCAAACCTACCTAAACTTCTTCCTCGTGCCTTCTTGTCATTCCCATAAACAAACTGATACTAAGTAAAGGGAAAAGAGGAGTTTCTTTGTTTTTGTTTTCTCGATCCTTGCATCTCCCTTTATGAAATAATCTTACAGGAACAGTTGCCAGAATGCCATTTTGTGTTCCCCAGTGTGCCTCCCACTGGTTGACTGTATCTTCATACACACTTACTGGAGAGTGCTGCTGTACCTTCCTACATAGATACCAGGCATCCTCAAACTACGGTCTGAGGGCCACATGAGGCCCGCCGGGTGTTTTTGCCGCCAGCTGCCTGTCCTGCTTAGCAGTCGACTTGTCCCGGGCCCGCAGTGCGCATGTGTGGAATGTCTGAGGAACAGTGAACTGGCCTCCTGTTTAAAAAGTTTGAGGACCTCTGTTAGACGGTGCTGCTCAGAGCCTGGCTCCTCTGTGCTCTAACACTTCCTTCCAGAGTAGACCTGTCCAGTGTTCCTTCACTTTGTGGTTCTGTTTGATATCTTGCTACTGTATCTGTGAATTAATTTGAGCTAGGGTATTAAAAATCGAGAAAGACTGTACCTAGGTAGTTTTATTTTAAAATCAGTCTCCACTGCTTTGATTCATGTAAGTGGATTAATAACTGGAATTCTAGGCATGCTACCAGCAGGATGGCAGAGATCACAGCTGCAGTAGGAATAGCTACTCCCGGCCACCCTAGTCCCAGGTTATCAGTCCCCTTAATCAGTCTTATGGATACAGTTGCACAGAATTAAACTTTGAATAAAAACCAGTGAAATATTAGCTTTCTCAGGATTTTCTCTTAAAAAATATACTCATCCATTTAACACTTGGGTCATAATCTTACCTCTGCCACTAGTTTGGCAAACTTGGGCTATTGCTTATTTGTCTCTAAAATGAATGGAGGTAGATCATTTTAAAATTCAGTTCCAGGTCTAATATTATCTCACAATAATAATAACTGACAATTTATTTATGAAGAACTATATGCTGTAGTAAGCATTTTATTTATTCTAGTATTTAAGAAATACTTTTGAGTTCCTATTATGTGTCAGGCACTGCAGTGGGCACTAGGGATATGATAGGATCCATGGCATGTAGCGTTCCTGCCCTCTTAAAACTTACACTACAGTGAGGGAGACAGACAATGAACGTAAAAACAAAGAGTAAATATAACTTCATATACCTCTAAAAGCTAAGGAGAAAAGTAATACAGAATTAGGGGAGAGGTCTGGTGGTTATTTAAGGCAAAATGATAAGATTATATCTTAGTCAAATTCTGAATGGTATGAGAAAGAAGTCACAGAGAACATAAGAGAAAAGGAGAGGGAGAACTGGTCAGAGGCCCTAAGGCAGGAGAGGCTAGTGTGGATTGAGCAAGGGGAAGGTGAAGTTAGAGGTAAAAAGATGAAGTCAGATATAACAGGACCTTGAAGCCAAGTTAATATATCAAGTGGGGCATACCATTCTAAACGCTTTATGTATTAACTCATTTAACTTACATTTCAGCCTTATACATTAGGTAGGCATTGTTATTACTTCTGTTTTACCCACAACTTACCTAAGTTCACGTTGTGTTAACACGCCAGAGCAAGGTGGCGTTGCTCCGAGGACTCCACCCTTGACCACTGTGTTCTACTCTCTTTAACTAGTAAGGAGTTAGGATGTCATTCTGATGAGAACCCTTTGGGAGATTTTTGTTTTTGTTTTGTTAATCCACACCTAAGGATATTTTCCCCCACTGAATTTTAGGGAGAGTGAAAGTCAGGGAGGGAGGAGGGAGAGAGAGAGAGAGAAACATCGATATGAGAGAGACACATAGATTGGTTGTTTCCCACACATGCCTGGACGGGGCTGGGAATCGAACCTGCAATCCAGGTATGTTCCCTTGACCTGGAATTGAACCAGCAACCCTTTGGATGTGTAGGCTGGCACTCTAATCTGAATTTTAGGGAGAGTGAAAGTCAGGGAGGGAGGAGGGAGAGAGAGAGAGAGAAACATCGATATGAGAGAGACACATAGATTGGTTGTTTCCCACACATGCCTGGACGGGGCTGGGAATCGAACCTGCAATCCAGGTATGTTCCCTTGACCTGGAATTGAACCAGCGACCCTTTGGATGTGTGGGCTGACACTCTAACCACTGAGCAACACCAGCTAGGGCCCTTTGGGAGGTTTTAAAAAGGAGTGACATGGTTAAGAACTCTGACTTCCATGTAGTAGGAAAGGAGTGGAAGCTGGAAGATTAGTTGGAAGGTAACTGCAGGGTCCAGGTGAGGTGGCAGTGGCTTAGGCCAAGTTTTTCTGGAACACCGAGCCATGTCAAAGCTGGTCCATGTGACCATGTGCTTGTGCATCTTTGTGCTTAATATGTGTTTTGGGTTTGTCTGTATTTGGGTGAAGGAGGGTGCATTTGATGGATGTAATGCATACAGACCCATCAGTGCTCTATAAATTCAGAGGCCCCCACTTCATTTTCGGGTAGCTGCTTCCTCAAGAGCCCAGCTCAGAAGTGACAGAGCCTTTTCTGCAGTTTTATGAGCAGAGTTGAAAGAACCTATTTTAAAGGTTGATGTTTAAGGTTTTAGCCTCTTCATCCTACTGTATATTTTTTAATACATTAGAGCTAACAAGTTTTCTTCAAGACAAATATTCTTTGATTTTTTGGAAGAATAAACTTTTAAAACTTGATTCATTCTCTTTCAAATATTAATGTAAAGATGTTCTTGATGCCTAGCACTTAAGGGTACACCCATATAGTTAAGAAGGCAAAATAACTTGTCCTTAAATTTATTCCATCTATTCTCTTATAGCTGTTTAATTTGCTGATATTCCTATAAAGTAGATCACTAGCTAAATCCACATTTTAGGAAGATGTACTGAAGCATAGTCCAGTTTAATTAAGTAATTTTTGGTAGCAAATTAGAAATAGACTCATAGCTAGAAAATAAAATAGACTCTTAATAATTTAACTAAAAATAGACTCTTAGTGTCCATGATTCACTTAGTGATGACAATGCTTCTAGTTATTCTGCTTTGACAAAAATAATACATGTATAATGTATACATTCAATATAATAATTATACATTTCCTTTAATAAGTATATAATTAAATAATTCTACTGTGACAAAAACATATACATATAAGATATATTTGTACATTAAGGACTGAAAATAAGATATCCAGTGAAATGGTCTTTTAAGGGTGAAGACTAAACAAAAACATTTACATACAAAACAAATCTAAGAAAGTTTGCTACCAACAATACTTCATTAAAGGATATACTTCATGAGGAATAAAAATGATCCCAGAAAGAGGGTCTGAGAAGAAATAGAAAAAGGTAAGGAAAACAAAACTGAAACAAATAAAAATGGTAAACAAGTTTACATGAAATAGTAACAATAAGTAAGTTTGGGGTAAAAGAAAAACTATATATTCAAAATTCTGGACAATCAGAACATATAAATTAGGAAGGAAGTGATTGATGATAAAGAATTCTTAGGTCCTTTTATTGTTGTACAAAGGTAAAGATCTAATTTTAGATTTTAATTAAATATACAATTTAAAATTTCTAAATCAGCCTGTAAAAAAAGCAGAGGTTGGCAAACATTTTCTGTAATGGAATAAATCATAAATATCACTACTTACCCCTACAATTCTCTTGCAGCTACTCAGTTTTGCCATTGTAGCACAAAAGCAGCCATGAACAAGGTGAAAATGAATGGGTGTGGCCATGTTTCAATAAAACTTTATTTATAAAAACAGTCAGGGGCAATTTTGGCCATGGCTCTCGATTGCAGACCTCTGCCTTAAGGGTTGCTATTAAAAAAAGAGAATGGTTGGAATAAATGAACTAACCATCTGACTTAGAAAAAGAAAAACTAAAAGAACTTAGAAAAAGAAAAACCAAAACCAGAATAAACTAAGATAAAGAAAATAATAAAGATAAGAGAAGAAATAAAAATAAAGACCCATAAAACAAAGCCAAAATCTGCTTATTTGAAAAGACTGCTTTAGCCTGGGTGCTCTGGAAAGCGGAACCTCAGGTAAAGACTAAAGTTTCTAATATAGCAGTGCCCCCTTCATTGAGGTTTTGCTTTCTGTTGTTTTAGGTTCTTGCAGTCAATCACAGTCTGAATATATTAAATGGAAAATTCCAGAGCTAAACAATTCATACATTTTAAATTGCATGCCATTCTGAGTAGCATGATGAAATCTCTTGCTATGCTGGTCCATCCCTCCTGGGATGGGACATGAGTCATCCCTTTGTCCAGCATGTCCATACTATACCTGCTACCCATCTGGTCATAACTGAGTAGCCATCTCGGTTATCAGATGGGTTATCAGAGAGAAATCACATTCATATAATTTTAATTTTATTACAGCATATTGTTATAACTGTTCTATTTCATTATTGGGTGTTGTTGTTAATCTTTACTCTGCCTAATTTATAAATTAAACTCTATCAAAGATATGTAAGTATAGGAAAACACATAGTACATAGGGGGTTCAGTACTATGTGTAGTTTCAGGCATCTACTGAGGTCTTGGAATGTATCCCCCGTGGATAAGTGGGGACCACTGTACTTTTATTTGGGATGTACAAGCCCAGGCCTGTGAAAACTGGTAAGAAGAGTAGCAAAAAGCACAGAACACTCTCAACAGGAACAGCATGTTGCTGGTCAGCACATTCAGTCAGCAGTGTGATCCTTCATCCAGGTTTGACAGTGGAGAGGTGATCCAGAATAGATGGGCTCTGTGCAAGAGCAGGAGAAGAATGTGATACACAAAGTTTTCGTTGTAATGCAAAGACTAATAATGCTTTCAAAGTCTGAAAGACTGATATAAATAAGAAAGACACGAGTAAACAATATTAAGAATAATATTGTTAAATCGCTGGTGCAGTCAGGATTTAAAAGATAAGGGAATACACGAATAACACTGTGATGAGTACCAGGGGAAAGTGATGGAAGTGGAGGAGAGTATAGGGGGATAAATGGTGATGGACTAAGACTTGACTGGGGGTGGTGAACACACAATACAGTGTATAGATGATGTATTGCAGAATTGTGCACCTGAAACCTCTATAATTTTGTTAACCAGTATCACCCCAATAAATTCAATAAAAAAGGAAATAAAAGATAAGGGAGTATTATGAGCCACTGTATGCCAATAATTTTGAAAACTTAGGTGTTGGATCAAATTCCTTAAAATGTATAAATTATCAAAACTGCTTCAAGAAGAAACAGAAAATTGGAATGCTCTATAAACTATTAAATAAAAAGACTCAACATATTAAAAGTTTCCTCTGGAAACACAAGATTAGATAATTTTATAGGCAAATTCTATAACAACAGCAAAAGGTCAAGCAACTGATATATTATAAAATCCTTTAAAAGACTGTAAAGAGAAGAAACACTCTTAAATTACTGTAAGAGGCTAGTAAAATCTTTTTTTATGCCAGTACACAGAAAATTGGAATGCTCTATAAACTATTAAATAAAAGACTCAACATATTAAAAATTTCCTATGAAAACACAAGATTTAGATAATTTTATAGGCAAATTCTATAACAAAAGGTCAAGCAACTGATATCTTATAAAATCCTTTAAAAGACTGTAAAGAGGAGAAACACTCTTAAATTAATGTAAGAGGCCAGTACAACCTTTTTTTTGCCAGTACAATCTTTAAAACAAAATCAGTCGATGATTACTTAAGAAAGAAAAATTATCAAGTTCACTTTGAACACAGATACAAAATCCTAAACAAAATATCACCAGACTGAATTTATCAATAGGTGAAAAAGTTACTACATCATGACTGCCAATTAGTGCAGCCACTTTGGAAAACAGTGGGGGTTTATATTCCTGATAATATGGTAGAGTTGAACATACACATATCCTGTGACCCCACAGTTTTCTTAGATACAGCCTCTAAACTCATGCACATGTACATGCTCATGTGTTCAAGCATGGTAATAGTGTTTAACAACTGGAAACAACCCACACACCCATCGACAATAGAATGGAAAAAAGTGTGCATAATATATATTTATAGAGAAGAATGAAATGAATCATCTAAAGTTATCGTAATGATATTGTTAAATCTTATGAACATAACAGTAAAAAAAAGCAAGTCCTCAAAATGTACAAACATTTGGTTTTTCTTATAAACAAGCAAAACTAAACAATATATTATTTATGGGTACATGATAATATGGTAAAGTTGAACATACACATATCCTGTGGCCCCACAGTTTTCTTAGATACAGCCTCTAAACTCATGCACATGTACACGATCATGTGTTCAAACATGGTAATCGTGTTTAACAACTGGAAACAACCCACACACCCATCGACAATAGAATGGAAAAAAGTGTGCATAATATATATTTATAGAGAAGAATGAAATGAATCATCTAAAGTTTACCATAATGATATTGTTAAATCTTATGAACATAACAGTAAAAAAAGCAAGCCCTCAAAATGTACAAACATTTGGTTTTTCTTATAAACAAACAAAACTAAACAATATATTATTTATGGGTACATGTGTATGTAGTAAAACTATAATGGAAAGTGAGAGATTAAAATACCCTGGTAAATTAAGGGTATCTGCTACCTCTGGCAGATGGAGGAGAGGAGGTAGGAGGAGAGAGCTTCTTAAGATTGGTAATATTCTGGTTCTTATTCTTATATTGGTGGTGGCAACACAAGAGTTGTTATGCCATATAGGACATTACACACACACACACACACACACACACACCAGGCATTTTCCAGAAGGAGTTGGGACTACTACATATAGACCCAGAGGAATAAAGGAGCATGCAGGGTCGGGACTGGGGAAGTGAGCTGCTGCTCAGCTGGTGGAGGTGATGGGGGTGTGTCTGAAGGGCAGACTTGGAGGGCAGATAGGATTCCGAAGAGCCTTGTATGAGATTTGTGTTTTGGAGGGAAGACTTCAACCATATTTTTTCAGAAGTTCAGGCAAAAGATGACAAAAATGCCATCCAAAGTAGTGGTAGCCAGGATAGAGAAGAGATGAAGGATTTGTAGGGTATATCAGTGGCCGAATGGGCAGAATTGGTGCTGCCTGCTGGTTATGGGGGATGAGGGAATCAAAAGTCAAAGGTGACCTCAGGGGTTCCAGGAAGCATAATCAGAGGAGTAAAAATGCCATCACCCGAGCTGTGGAACGCCAGAGGAGGGACGTTTTGTGGCCCAATAGGGAAGAGTAAAGGAAGATCACAGATTGAGCATGAAGGCTATACAAGGCACTTTTCTCCAGGGCTGGCCTATCAAAGGGCATTTGGCCACTGCCCTTCCTAGAGACCTGTCTCAATACTACTACTGTGCTCCTTCTGGAGAGACAAACAGTGCTTACCCTGTGTTGCTCAATCTTTCTTAGCTTCTCCTGCTTTAGTGGCTGCTTTGAACCCTTTTATGAAGGAGCACAGCTCTCACATTACTGTGGCAAAACTGTAACACAAGCCAGAGTTTGGAGAACTTAACCTTCAGAACTGTGAGCAGAGTCTGACCTGTGTGCACGTTTGTGATCAGGGCACCAGGATCCCTCTTCTCACTGTCTGCCATGCTGACGGAACAGCTATCCTAGAGATGCCTTTGCTTCTTTGCGCTTTGGAAGCTTGTTCCAGAACTCTAAAACCACTTAATTAAAATGAAATATTCTTCTCAAGAGAATCAGAAAGCCTGGTGTATTCGTTTGCTAGTGCTGCTACAATAAAATTCCTCAGCTGAAGTGGCTTAAACAACATAAATTTACTTCTCACAGTTTTGGAAGCTAAAAGTCTGAGATCAGTGTATCCATAGGGTTGGTTTCTCTTGAGGCCTCTCTCCTTGGCTTGCAGACCATTGCCTTCTCTGTCCTCACATGGCCTTTACTCTGTGTGCACACATTCCTGGAGTCTCTTCCTCTTCTTATAAGGACACTAGTCCCATTGGATGAGGCCCCAGCTTTATGATCTCATTTAACCTTAATTACGTCTTTAAGACCTGTCCTATCTCCAAATACAGTCCCAGTGGGAGTTAGGGCTTCCACAAATAAATTTGAGGAGAGGATATAATTCAGTTTATAATACCCAAGTTCTAATTAACGCACCAGAGGTACCATCTTAGGCAAGTGATTTTTCCTGCACTCCTGTTCCCCACATCTGAAAATAAGGTGAAAGGACTAGAGCAGTGATTCTCAAACATGAGCATGTGTCTGAATTGCTTATTGAACTAGATTACTGAGCCCTATTCTCAGAATTTCTGAATTGGTGCACTGGGGTGAGTGGAAATTTGCATTTGAACAGGCTTCCAGGCATTATTGCTCCTGGTCTAGGAACACACTTTGAGAACCATTTGAATAGAATGATGTATACAGTCTTTTAGTTTTACTATTCCATAACGATTCTATGGGAAGGTAATTACTTGCAGCCTTTCTGAATCACACAACCTGAAAATTGATCTGAGTGGCTATTTGCTCAGTTCTCCTAAGGATGGTACATAACTAGTCTGTACCAATCTAGATGCATAGGAGGGAAATCATTCACCACAGAGCGGGGATGGCTTAGGGCATGAGAGTTTAACTCTCTCATGGAACCCCTGTTGAAAAAGGCTGATATGAAAGGCCCAAGAATGTGGAGAGGAAGGACTCCAGTGATGAACATTACTTCCCGCAAGGTGGTGTTCACAGTCTGTAGGAGACCAGAAACACGATTGTATCTGTCACTGCCTTCTGTCCAAAAGGGATTTTAGAAAATCAAAAGATGTTAGAACTCAAAGAGATTGTAAGTCATTTCTAGACCAGAATTATGCTTTTTCAGAGGCGGTAACTGAGATTCAAAGATGACCTACCCAAAGCCACACAGCAAATTAGTGGCAGGGCCAGGACCAGAATTCAGGTCTGATGATTCACCTGGCCAATCCAGCTACTGTATACCTACGCTAACCAGGATTCTGCAGGGGGAGGAGGAGAATCAACATGGGAACCGATGGGCAGGGTTTCTGCTTCCCGGTGAGAAGCAGGTTCTTCTTCTGCAGCTGTGGTGGGTGGATCACTTCAGCACTTAGGAAGGTGGCATATGTTACATAAGTGCTCCTGCTGGGAGCCTTCTCTGACTTCTGGCCCCTTCCATCTGCATGTTTCCAGTGTGAGGTTTAGAAAACAGACAATTTGTTGCATGGCCTCAAATTTTTTTTTTTAGAAATTAGGAATAAAATACAAGAAGATGAAAGTTAAACTTAAAAAACACATTTTTTTTTTGCCTGTTGAAAGTTGAGACATGTTCATTCTTCTCAGCTGAATTGGGTTTTGACATTGATTTCTTGTACTAAGAACTCAGCCCTGATGCCAGTTTTCCTTTACACATGGGCTTGATGAGTTGATATCCACTGGTTAAGAATTTAAAATATATTAATGAG
This sequence comes from Myotis brandtii, assembly GCF_000412655.1. NCBI lineage: Eukaryota > Metazoa > Chordata > Mammalia > Chiroptera > Vespertilionidae > Myotis > Myotis brandtii. Next base: position 1,119,221 of record NW_005371823.1, on the reverse strand, counting down.
TGGAATTTCCATAACTTGCAAAAGTTTAAAAAAATCATTTTCAAGGAAGGCTGGTTTCTAGTTTCATATACACAATATTACCAATTATCTTGTTTACTATTCTATATAATAGAGGTAATATGTAAATTGACCATCATGCCCTCACACAAGATGGCCACCCCCATGTGGTCACAAGATGGCCACCACAAGATGGCTGGCAGGGGAGGGCAGTTGTGGGCAATCAGGCCAGCAGGGGAGAGCAGTTATGAATGACTAGGCCAGCAGGAAAGGGCAGTTAGGGATGACTAGGCCAGCAGGGGAGGGCAGTTGGGGGTGACCAGCCCTGCAGGAGAGGGTAGTTAGGGGCGACCAGGCTGTCAGGGGTGGGCAGTTGGGGGCAATCTGGCCAGCAGGAGAGCAGTTAGTTATCAATCAGGCTGGCAGGAGAATGGTTAGGGGCTGATCAGAAAGGCAGGCAGGCGAGCAGTTGGGAGCCAGCAGTCCTGGATTGTGAGAGGGATGTCTGACTGCCAGTTTAGGCCCTATCCAACCAGCAGTTGGACATCCCCCAAGGGGTCCCAGATTGGAGAGAGTGCAGGCTGGGCTGAGGGACACCCCCCCTCCCCTAGTGCATGAACTTCATATACCAGGAATCTAGTATTTAAAATAAATTTGTATCTGTCAGTGTCCTCAATTCAGAATCCTTCCTCCTTCCCTTAATTCAAAATAGAAACAAGGTGCTTCTTTTCAAAATTACATGAGTTTTTATTTTTAAAAATATTCTCCAGCTACCTGAATTTATGCCTCAGATTTCTGGTTCACATTGCTATTGTAATCAAACTATAAATTTCCCAGCCAGACTCCAAGACTTAACCTCACCACCAAAGGAAAAAAGACATTTCTTATTCATATTAACTCATAGCTCAGAAGTTCTGTTCAAACTCTGTCCCCTAGGTCCTTCCTCATAGTTAATGTTGGAGGACAAATTGCCATCTGTGAGGAGGAATCCAGATACAATCCCTCATCTCAGGGGCAGAAGTGGAAGGCTTCACAAAAACCGAAGTTGATTGTTTTTAATATTCTGTTGCTTCAATTAATTAAGACACAAAGGAATATCCACAGCAAAGCTCTTTTTTGATAATGGAAATGAGAAGTTGGAGTCAGGGAGCATGATTTTATTGCTGTCTCGCACTAAATAAATAAATAAATAAATAAATAAATAAATAAATAAGTTTTAAAAAGCAGCCCATGAGCTAATTCATGGAGCTGTCTTTATTGGGGGTATTTGGTAGGATCGTCATGGTGTAAGTAACGAGAATCTGTTTCCACAGGTCCTCTGAGAGTTCTGAACTTCTTCACAACATGGGGGTGGCTCTTTGCCTCCCACCAAACTCCGTTTCCCTAAACTGCTCTTCCCTGTCAAATGCAAAATTCAAAAAAGTACCTTCATCTTTTATTCAGTTCGCTTTTGCAGTCTAACAAACACCTCCCATTGTGCTTTGCTTTATACAGTCTTTTTTGTGGTACTTCCTGCTGAATCACACAGAGAATTTATTTTGGGTTATTTTGTCTCAGTTACGTGCTCCATGCTCCTCCCCACCCCCCATCTGACTTTTCAGATGCTCTTACTTAACTGTCTTTTGAATGCTCCAGTCTTTCCCTCTTAGGAGTGCTTTATGATCATCCTTGCCTATTTTTCACTGTCTCAGGAAAAGAGATGGTTCCTATCAGTGGAAAAACACCCGTTTCCTTCAGATTATTTCCTGTCTACACATCTTGATATTTTCAGAATACTTTGCCATTTATTATTATACTCAGTCCTTGTTTCAATTCCATTTTTCAGAGGAAGGAAGTTAAGCGGGAGGTTTCTAGTTCCAGGAATGGAAGCAGGCTTTTGCTTCAGTTTCTGATTACCTGGCCCACTTGCACATAGCTTAACTTACTTAGTGATTCAGAAAGATGTCTGGGGCAACTGCATTTTTCCTATACAGTAGTAATTCTTGATCTTTTCTGGCTTTGGAGCAGTGATTAGTGTAATGGAGAATGGTTAAGAAGATTTCCAAAGATGGCAGCTCCTAGCAAGCTTATTTTAAGCTTCAGACAATTTTCGGCCAGAGGAAGAGAACTGAAATGCTGTTGCAAGTGGAAATTCAAACTGGCTGGGATTTTTGTTGTTGCTTTTTACAAAGCAGCTTTACTGCAGGCTACCTGTCTGCATCAGCAGATGAAAACTCTTTTCCTTCACTGAAGATGAGGTTTCAATCCATCTTTGTAAACCTGCACTGACAAAGGAAACACCCCTGTTGACTTCATTAAACAGCTTGTATCTCAGAACCTAATCTGCCAAATGGTTGAACAAATGCGTTTTGGTAACATTGGGTTGAGCAATGAAAAAATCATTTCTTTCTAGAAAATACTCTCCAGAACTGAACACTTGACAATTTAAATCTAATTTAGGAAAATTAGATCCCCATGATGGCTGCAGCTACACTGGCAAGTGTGTCCTAAGAAAGCTTTCAGTTCTCTATTTGCTTGTTTTATATATTAATTCTTAGTGATAAATGTCTTTTTTTTCCAAAAGAAGTCTTGGAATCAGCCAGTTCATATAGGAAAAAAATAGTGTTTTTTTCCTTAGGCAGAGTTTTATTTGTTTTTTTTTTGTTTGTTTGTTTGTTTTTCCTGGTGGTTCTTAAGACCACTGCCTTCAAGGTGTTTCTCAAATGTTTCCACTCAACTCTAACTTCAAAGACTGGTTCTGGGTGAAAGTCTATTGATGAGTATAACAGTGCAAACATGTTGAAGGTGGTTTCTTTAGGCAACCAAATGTACATTCAGTTCATTCTACTTTCAGTTGTGTTATCAAATTTCCAGCCATTAGATAACTAAAGTGGTAGGGTTAGGATATGTGACTTAATACACAAAATAAGAGACCAACACATAAAGATCATCTATACTAATAATAGAGGAATATGCAAATTGTCCGAGACACCGTCACAATAATAGTAACAACCAAACAGCAGGCTGATCCCCAGGATTGGGCCTAAACTGGCAGTCGGACATCCCCCGAGGGGTCCTGGATTGGAGAGGGTGCAGGCTGGGCTGAGGGGACCCCTCCACCCCCATGCATGAATTTCCTGCACTGGGCCTCTAGTATTTAATAAGTAAGATTTAAAAATCCTGTGCTTAGGCCTGATTATTCACATTGGATGGCAGAATTCCTGATGCAATAGCTTATTTTCAGAATTTTATTGCTAAAATCCACCTCCCCAGTCCTTCCCACATCTTACTGGTAGAAAAGAGGAGTTCAAAAGTGTGAAATGACTTCCTTACATTTGTACAGCCAATAAATAGCACAACCAGAAACAGAACTCATGTTTCTTGGTTTCTGATTCATTGCTTTTTTATTAGTTCAGTATGACGCAACTGTGTGATGTAGTGACCCAAATATATGATGTGAACTCAGGTGAAAGAACAGAGCAGAGTGTGAGTCCTACTCTGAACAATCAACTTATGCATTCAATAAATATTACTTGAGTAGCTACTATATGCCATGCCTTGTGCTAGGCATAGCATTAAAATAGTTATTTAGGATGTCATTGAACATGTACAATTTTAAGCAACATTTAGAAATTTGGTTTGGGGTGGGGGGTAATATCATAAAACGCCTATGAATACAAAGGCTGTTATGAGGTACTACAGTCCCTGTGCCCAGCCAGCCTCTGGATAACCTCCAGGTGGGGATTCAACAGAGCAATTCAGCAATGAATGGAGGTTGAGTGAGATGGCCTCTAAGCTTCTTTACAGCTCAAAGGTCTTATGGTTCCTGGAAAGCTCCTATACAGGCATTTATATCAGAGTGCTGGATAATAACTGAGCACCGGGGGAGGTAGTGTGTAACCTAGGACTAAGGAGGAGGCCTCAGACTTCATTCTCTGTCATTCATGGACCCAACATGGGTCCTGGAAGAACTTGAAAGGGAAGAGAGCACAGCTCTCTCTGCATGACCAGCACCTTATTCCACGAGGACATGTGGTATTCAGAAGAAATACATAGACATTTTTAATATTAAACATTTTTCAAATTACAAAATCAATATGCTCCCTTTATAAGTTTCAACATTACAGGATTCAAAGAAAGTGAAAATTATTTATTATAACACCCATCCCTCTACAAAGCAGTTTGGAGTGCTCTGAATATGTTAACATGCCTTTTTTATTAATAAAATCAAATTATGTTGCTCTGGCTGGTGTGGCTCAGTTGTTTGAATGTCATCCCCTACACCGAAGGGTTGCAGGTTTGATTCCAGGTCAGGGCACATGCCTGGGTTGCAGGCTCGATCATGATGGGGGGGTGGGCGAGGGGCGTATGGGAGGTGGCCTATCCATGTTTTGACTTCATATTGGTGTTTCTCTCTCTCACTCCCTCTCCCTTTCTCTCTTTCTAAAAATCAATACAAATATTTTTAAAGAAAATAAAATTATGTTTACTTAGTCTATAAATTTTTTTACTTAATTATCTTAGACATCTTTTCATGTTAGTATCTTAAATTTTAAAAGGCTATGTAGGCCCTAACCGGTTTGGCTCAGTGGATAGAGTGTCGGCTTGTCTCAGGTTTGATTCTGATCAAGGGCACATACTTCGGTTGCCCTGGTCTGGGCTCGCGCAGGAGGCAACCAATCAATGTGTTTCTCTCACATTGATATTTCTCTCTGTCTTTCCCTCTCTCTTCCACTCTTGCTAAAAATCACTGGAAAAATATCCTCAGATGAGGATTAAAAAAAAAAAGGCTAGCATTCCATTGAATGGGTATATCATAATTTTAAATTATCATTTACATAGTTTTCTATTTCTGAAACAATACCACACCAACTTCTACAAGATACTGACCATTCTTTATCTTTTTAAGATAAAGGTGAAAGGTGATTTTTAGAATATAAGGGAGAAACAAAATTGGTTGTGTGTGTGTGTGTGTGTGTGTGTGAGGATGAGAGACACATAGCTGATAGGGAATTGGTCATAAAAATTTATTGAAAAAAAAAGAATTGTAATTTTTCTACAGACAACACTATGGCATCCCATTGCTCATACATACTTACTTCAGTGGTTTCAAAACAGTGGTATTGAATGAATGGGGGAAATTTACTTCTCTTAATTATGTATCTTAATCTTCAAATAAAACTTACACCAAAGTATGACAGTACTATCCATGGAGCTACAAGACCAGGAACTCCAGAACCATTTGGGAGGCAGTATGTGGCTCTATCTCCTCACTTGAACATCTCTATCCAGGGAAAGATTTCAAATATTCACATCCAGACGTAAGAATTGGCATGTGTTTAATTGCTTTGGAAGTTCAAAATACTTCCAAATGCCCTATTTTGAGGGGTATCTTGTCATAAGTAGAAATCTGTTGACATCAAAGTAACTGGTAGGCAAGTTCTCCTGCAACCCTCTCTTTGTGAGAGACCAGAAAGAGCAACAGTCAACCAGCATAATCGTGTTGCTTTATTTGTGCAGATCCTAAAAAATAGCACATTTGAACACAAATTAGTGTTGATTTTGTTCATTATTAGGCTTTATTTTTTAGAATAATTTTCCATTTATAAAAAATTGAGCAGATAGTACAGAGTTTCCATATTACTCTCCTCCCTGCCCCAGTTCCCCTATTAACATCTTACATTAGTATGGTCCATTTTTTACAATTAATGGACTGATATTGATACATTATTATTAACTAATCTCCATAGTTTATTCAGATTTCCTCAGTTTTTAACTAACGTCCTTTTTCTGCTCCAGGATCCCATGGAGGACACCACATTTCATTTAGTTGTCATGTCCTCTTCAGCTCCTCTGGGCTGGGACAGGTTCTCAGACTTTCCTTGTTTTAGATGACCTTGACCGTTTTGAGGCATACTCAGTAGGTATACTGTACAATGTCCCTCTTTTGGAATTTGTCTGATGTTTTTCTCATGATTAGTTTGAGGTTCTAGGGTTTAGGGAGGAACATCACAGAGGCCAAGCGCCGTTTTCATCACATTACACCAAAGGTACATACTCTCAACATGGTTTATGACTCTTGGTGCTGACCTCCATCACCTGGCTGATGAAGTGTCTGTCAGGTTTCTCTGCAGTAAAGTTTATTTTTACCCCCTTTCCACACTGTTCTTTTTGGAGGGAAGTCACTATGCTTAGGAGTGGGGAGTTTGTTTCCACTTCATTGAGAGTGGAGCATCTACACAAATTATTTGGAAGTCTTCTGCCTGGAAGATTTGTCTCTTCTCCCATTTACTAATTTATTCATTCACGTATTTATATCAGTATGGAATCGTGGATATTTATTTTAGACTTTGAGTTATAATCCAATGTCACTTTATTTTGTTGCTTAAGTTGTTCCAGCTTTGGCCATTAGGAGCTCTTTCTGTTGACTCCTGTATCACTTTAATATCTCTCTCTCTCTTTCTATTTCTCTCTCTCTCTCTCTCTCTCTCTCTCTCTCTCTCTCTCTCTCTCTCTCTCTCTCTCTCTCTCTCTCCCTCCCCTAATTTCTGGCACTTGAGTATGCTCCACACTCACCTTGCATATTTCCTGCCCCAGTCTTAGAATCAGCCATTCTCCTTTTGTTGGAGAATGATTTTAGAAATCAAGTGCCAGATGCTAAGTGAGCTTGTTGCTACTGGCATTTTGCTTATTTTAGGTTTTTTCAACTGACAAACAAATATATATGCATGTACTAACCTTTATATGCACATATGTCTATAAATATTCTGCATATAATAATCTATATCTGCAGTAAGTTAAGCATGAGTGCTATTGATGTCTCCAAATCTGATACATTACCACACGGGTCATTCTAGGCTTACCCTTTGCTTATCTATAATTTCCACTCCCACAGTGAGAAGCCTGTTTCCCACCATCTGCCATCCATTAACGTAATTGTTCAGTTCCAGTCTACCTATAAGCAGTATCAGAATTGTTAACCCATATCCCTGTGGGAAACAACTACATCCACTGGAGTACAGTGCTATGTGTAGTTCATTTTGCTTTAGTCCTACAGATAGCATTTATTTCCAGAGTTTCTTAGGTTAGCATCTTCCCCCACTCCTTTCAGTGAAGTTGTTTCATGTATTTGTATTACAATTAGATTCTCATGTCATTATCTTCATTCTTCTCTGAGTTTTTCTGATCTCCTAAATGATTTTTTAAAATTTGTCAGAATTAAGGTTTTTTGTGCTGTGAAATTCATTCTGGCAGATATCCATGTATCAAGCATTAGAATGTCATATAGAATAATTTTATCACCTAAAAATCCCCTATGCTTCATCCCTTTCCTTCCCCTGAGACTCTGGCAATCACTGATCTTTCCTCTTCTCTGTTGCTTTGCCTTTTCCAGAAGGTCATTTACTAGTAGTTAGCATCTTACAGTAGGTAGCCTTTTCACACTGGCTTCTCTTGCTTAGCAATATGCACTTAAGATTCCTCCATGTCTTTTTGTGGCTTGAGAGTTCATTTCTTTTTTTAACAAACAATATTCCATTGGATGAATGTATTAGTTTGTTTATCCATTAACCTATTGAAGGACATTTCAGCTATTTCAAATTTTGGCAATTATGAGTAAAACTGCTATAAATACTATTCCTGTGTAGGTTTTTGTGTAGACATAAGGTTTCAACTCAATTAGGTAAATACCTAGGAACATGAATGATGGATTGTATGGTAAGACTATGTTAACTTTGTGAGAAATGACCAAATTCTTCCAAATGTTGAATTCCTGGCAGCAGTGAATGAGACTTCATGTTGCTCAGCATCTTGCCAGCATTTGGTATGTCAGTTTCCTGGATTTAGTCATTCTAATGACAAATGATGTTGAGGCATCTTTTCATATGCCTTCTGTATATCTTCCATCTGTATATCTTCCTTAGGTGACTATTCAGATCCTTTATTATTTTTTAAATTGTTTGTTAATTGCTTGTTAAAGTTGTTTGTTTTCTTATTGTTGAATTTTGAGGATTTTTTATATTTTAGATACAGGTACTTTACCAGATATATGTTTTGTAAATATCTTCTATTCTATGGCTTGTCTTTTTACCCTCTTAACAGTGTCTTTCATGTGTTGTTAATGATATTGCCATTTTCTTTCCCCTCAAAGAGTAGCTTTAGCAATCTATAGATTCAACACAATTCCTATCAAAATACCAATAGCATATTTCACATATCTAGAACAAATAATCAAAAAATTTATATGGAACCACTAAAGACCCCAAATAGCCACAGTAATCTAGAGAAATAAGAACAAGTTGGAGAAATCATACTACTTATTATCAAACTATACTACAAGGCAATAGTAATCAAAACAGCATGGTACTGGCATACAAAACAGACATGTAGATCAATAGAACACAATAGAGAGCCCAGAAATGAACCCATGCCTATGTGGTCAATTATTATCTGACAAAAGAGGCAAGAATAAACAATGGGGTAAATACAGTCTATTTAATAAATGGTGTTGGGAAAATTGGACAGATATGTACAAGAATAAATTTAAAATAAAGACTTAAATGTAATTCTCAAAACCATAAAAATCCTAGAAGAAAGCACAGGCAGTGAAATCTTGGGCATTTCTTTTAGCAATATTTTTTCTGATATATCTCCTTGGACAAGGGAAACAAAAGAAAAATAAATGGGACTACATAAAATTAAACAGTTTTTGCACAGCAAAGAAAACTGTCAACAAAATGAAAAGACAAACCACTGAATGGGAGAACGTATTGGCCAATGATACATCTGATAAGGGTTAACATCCAAAATTTATAAAGAACTTATACAACTCAACACCAAAAAAATAAACAATCCAATTAAAAATAGACAAAGGGCTGAGTAAACAATTCTCTAAAGAAGACATACAGCTTGCCAATAGACATATGAAAAGATGCTGAACATCACTAATAATCAGAGAAGTGCAAATTAAAAACACAATGAGATATCACCTTACATCTGTCAGAATGGCTATCATTAATAAATCGACAAATAACAAGTGTTGGTAGGGTGTGGAGAAAAGGGAACCCTTGTGCACTATTAGTGGGAATGCATATTAGTGCAGCCACTGTGGAAAACAGTAGGGAGTTTCCTCAAAAAATAAAAATGTAGAACTGCCTTATGACTCAGCGATTCATTGTGGGTATATATCTTGAAGAAACATGAAACGCTAATTCAAAAGAATATATGCACCCCTGTGTTTATTGCAACATTATTTATAACAGCCAAGCAATGGAAGCAACCCAAATGCCCATCAATAGATGAGTGGATGGACAAGCAGTGGCACATATATACAATGGAATATTACTCAGCCATAAAAGAGAACAAAATCTTACCATTTGTGACAGTATGGATGGCCCATTATGCTAAGATAAATAAGTCAGAGAAAGACAAATACCATATTATTTCACTTATATGTGGAATCCAAAGAACAATATAAACAAGCAAACAAAATGGAAACAGACTCATAGATACAGAGAACAGACTGATGGTAGCCAGAGGGGAAGGGGGTTGGGGGACTGGGTAAAAAAGGTGAAGGGATTGAGAAGTACAGATTGGTAGTTACAAAATAGTCATGGGATGTAAAGTACAGCATAGGGAATATATTCAATAATATTGTAATAACTATGTATGGTGCCAGTTGGGTACTGAAAATACCAGGGGGAACACTTTGTAAAGTATATGATTGTCTAACCACTATGCTGTACACCTGAAACTAGTATAAAATAATATTGAATGTTAACTGTAATTTATTTTTTTAAAGTAGCATTAGGATTGAAGCCTTCTGGTGGCAGACAAGATCAGTTGTTCGAATCAACCAGTGCTTTCTACTCCCCCCCATCCCCCACTTCCTATCCTGATAACCACTGGTCTAGATTCTCACTGCTCTGCCAAGCCCACTTCACTTTGGAGCCTCCCCTTGTTGACCTAAGTAGGTTAAACTAATGGGGAGGAAGGTACACAGAAACCTGTGAGATTTGGTGCTTAGTTCTGGCTCTCCTCATTATTAGCTGTGTAGCTTGAAAACACAGTGCTATTATTTCTCTGTACCTCAGTTACTTTGGATCTGCTACTCTTTAATCTAATAGTTTGTGAGATGTTATTTACAAGCAAAAGCTTTAGTGTCAAAGTATTTGATTAGTTTCACTGAGGTTCAAAGTTGGCTATTACAATTAGCTTTTAAAGCAGAAGCCTATCCCCACTTCTGTTCATTCATGGTGGTCATGTAGAGAGTCAATGTTAAAGTTGTAAATGGACCATTTCTAGAAAATACGTATAAGCAATTCCCAATGCCTCACTTAGCATATTAGGACTATGTGGACCCGTTTGCTCTTCTCTTAGTGCACTTACTATACTATAGGCTTTGAAATCTTTTCTAGACCTAAGGAGTCTCCTGTGGAAAATGCTTCCTAAGACAGAGAATCTACTCTCTGAAGTTTTCTTCTGACTTTTATCATGCCAACTAGAAAGGTTTAGAGCACCAAACCCAGTATTGTTTCATCTCCATTCCTCTAAGGAATATAGATATATATTTTTTTATTTAGTTTGAATTTCAGTGAGAAAAGCCTAAAGTGGCTGTGAAAAAACTAGTAATGTACAGCCAAGTCTGATTTTTGCCTTGGTAAGATATTTCTAAATTATTTTATTTGCAAAGAGAAGCAAGTGAAAGATTTAAAGGAGGATAATGATGTGACTTGATCTCTTTTTTTGAAGAGATTATTCTTGATGGTGTGTACAGAAGGGGCTTTAGGGGGACAAGAGTGGAAATAGGGAAATGCGTGAAGGAGTGATTGTGACAGGCAAAGCTAGACAACAGTTTGGACTGAGTGGCAGCAGTGGAGTTGGAGAGAAGGCATCATAATTGAAGTGTATTTGGAAGGTAGAGCCAATTAGACTTGCTGACAGATTGAATTTGATTGGGAAATAAGACAACTACTGTAGTGGTTTGCTCAAAACTGGTCCCAGTTTTTACACAGGTCATGCTGGTGGGGGATTATCTACTCTTTAAAATCAGGGATCAGAAGGCCCTGTCCAGGTAGCTCAGTTGGTTAGACCAGTGTCTTGATACCCCAAGGTTATGGGTTCAGTCCCCAATCAGGGCACATAAAAGAAACAACCAATTAATGCATAAATAAGTGGAACAACAAATCAATGATTTTATCTCTCTCAAAATCAGGAAATCAATAAAAATTAAAAAATAATAAAATCAGGGATTAGATTCACAAATCATGATGTTTCTTCTTAGCTCTAAAGTTCTAGGTGTCTGTGATTCTATGAAGTACTCCTGCAGAACAATTTTCCCCCAGGGAAGGGATAATGGTGATCTTGGTATGTTTCTCTGCCAGAGCCAGAGCAGAAACTTCAGAAGGCATCCTAAGAATAACAACCCATCCTTATAACATCTATGCAAAAGAGAGCTCTTTCTCAGTAGGGAAGATTTAGCTTCTAAAAAGGAAATAATTTTCTAACTCTTTGACTCTAGGAAATGGAAGCCTGTGAGTTCTCCCTTTTGAAAGGTCTTTGAAGAGCAGATTGGATATCCAGTCATCTGAAGGCTGCCCAGAATCAAAGGAAAGATTGACATAACCTCCTGAGGTCACTATTGTGACTCTGGCGAATGGTTTCAGTTCTGTAGCAAAAGAAGTTGGTGAATACAAAATTTAATGAGTCTTTATTGTCATGACCCAAGATACAGGTGGCCTTGATGAGAATCCCTTAGAGAAGCATTCAACCTTGCAGATGTTAAATTCAGCTGCTCAGAAGCACCTGCCAAGAAACATTCTGTAATAACATGCCCATTTATTAGTGTTCCTGTGTCCACACAGTTCTATTTCTCTTTAGAATCTGGTCTGCCCCTCCCCCACTTCTGCAATAGTTTTTTCTCCTACTTGCTTTCCTTTCTGCAAACTGCACACATTAAGGGAAACATTTTGACTGTTGCCACCCATGAAGCCTGGAACCTACCCATGGGGAAATATCAAGAGGCTTTTCAAATCCTGTCAATGAGATCATCTCTACACAAAAAGAAGAACTGCTAAGTGTCAAGTATCACTTCATAATGCAACTTTTGACTCCTTATTATTCAAGAATGCTAGGCCTTTCATCTGCTTTGCAAACCTGCTTTAGACTTGATTTAATCAGCTTTCTGAGCAGGGCAGGAAGTTATGGTATAAGAATGGGGGTAGGGGATAGTTTCTTACTAACTCTTGCATATACTCTTTATAAAATAAGTAGATCTTTCTTTCAGGGAATTTTAGCAAGGTTGATCTGAAAGCATACCCTTTTCTGTGATCCTCAATTTCCTTAGCAATTCTCAAGTAAAGCAGTTGGATTTCCTTGTCCAGTCTATGATAGAACCATCTTTCAGCAGCATTCACCATGTACCCTGACAGCCAAGATCATGTCATTAGTTGCTTTGGGTATACTTGTCTTCCTTATATCTTCCAAATGAAGCATGGGATTAGGGGAGATAGTGTTTTCAATATTTAATTATGAAAGTTTCTTAAAAGTTACTTGCAGTCATTTAACAGCAAAGAGAATAAGACTTATGCATCTAATAATAGCTAGTATTTATTTAGCATCATATAATACCTCATTTAACAGCCTACTACCAGCCTTGTGTGGTTGAATAGATGAGGAAACAGAGGTTTGAAAACTTTAAGAGTTTTGTGCAGGCTCACATTGCTGGTAAGCATTAGAGATGGGTCTGCTACTACTGTGGATACCATAAGACAAAGACATGATGTTTACCTTCAAGATTCTCTTCTGCCATGTTCCCTCATAGACTCTTTAATCCAGTCATAAGATATCCAGAATGTCTGGGTCTCCCAGCTGGTATTGCTTCCACTGCTGCTGGCTCTGTGGAGGCCCTTTGTCTTGAGCTCCCAGAGGAAATGGCTGCCTCTCACTCCTGGTCTTCTGGGCTGGGCAGCACTAATGCCAGTGATACTTAACTGGGTGCAGAGGAAGAGAGCTTAGTATCTTCCAGTACCTCCACTGTCCAGGTCTCTACTACACCACTTAGCTCAGTTATAAGACTTTATATTCTTTAAAATCCTTCATTTATTTATTCAAAAATTGTTAAATGCCCAATTCATGCAGGATCCTGTTGCAGATACTGTGAGAGAACCAAGGGAATAAGGCCTTCAGCTAGGACATTCAGATAGAGATGCCAGCAGATGGACAGCAGAGCTGAAGTTGAATTTGAGAAATAGATAAAGACTGTGAGTATAGTTCTCAGTCATACATATAATGAGGTTTACTGAATCTAAGTAAAGTAGCGTCATTTATTGGAAAGAGCCCAGAATTTGATAGCCTCATTTCTACCTCTTACTAGATGTTTGACCTTGGCAAGCTATGTAACATCAACTAAACCCAAGTCCTTATCTCTAAAGCAGAATAATTACCATTCCTTCTCACTGTGTTGTCATAAAGATAGCAATAAAGGACTTTGACATGCTTTGCAATTTGCTATCAAAATTTCAGTTCTTATTTTTATTATTATTATTACTGTTATAAAAAACTGAGAAAAACAAAGTAGGTGGGGCTGGATCCACATAGAACCAACCCCCTGGTGATTGGCTGCCACTTTGGAGGTAGGCTTTAAAGTTCAAATTTGAGTTTGTAGACCTTTCTCTGTGGATAGATGTAATGGCAAAGATGGAAGAAACAGAGATAGTTAAGAACATATCAACATAAATGTTGATAAATAACATTTATGTTGATAAATAAATTATGTATGGGAAAAGGTTAAGTTGTTTAATCTCTATGAATCTTGGTTTCTCCCTTAACAAATGGAAGTGATTATATACATATGTTTATTTTGAGTGTTAAATGAGATTTAAAAATGCATACAAAACTTTTTAGCATAATCCTTGGCACAGTATAGCCAGGCAAGAAGTTAGCTCAATGACTATTGAGAAGCAGCCTAGTGTACTGGTTGGCAAGCCCCACCACTTGCTATGACCAGTTACTCAAGTTTTCTTCCCTCTATTCCCTCTTCTACATATAGATGGTTTATTATGACAGTGACTGACACATAATAAGCATGCAATAAATAGCATGTATTAATAAAAATAAGTTTATATAATGAGTTAGTAGTGGAGTTGAAACCCATGGTAGCTAAATATTTAGACAGATGGAACCAAATGGGAATTTCCCATATGTTTTTTTCCATTAGTCAAGACCAGTTGTCAAGACTGGTAGGATGGCCGAAACTGGTTTGGCTCAGTGGATAGAGCGTCGGCCTGCGGACTGAAAGGTCCCGGGTTTGATTCCGGTCAAGGGCATGTACCTGGGTTGCGGGCACATCCCCAGTAGGAGATGTGCAGGAGGCAGCTGATTGATGTTTCTCTCTCATCGATGTTTCTAACTCTCTATCTCTCTCCCTTCCTCTCTGTAAAAAATCAATAAAATATATTAAAAAAAAAAAAAAGACTGGTAGGATGGCCTGCCCAGCATGGCTCAGTGGATGAGCATTGATCTATGAACCAGAAGATCATGGTTCAATTCCAGGTCAGGATACATGCCAGGGTTGTGGGCTCAATCCCTGATGTGGGGTGTGCAGGAAACAGCCTATCAATATTATCTCTCATCATTGATGATTCTCTCTCTCCCTTCCACACTGAAATCAAGAAAAATATATTTAAAAAAAAAGACTGATCAGATGTTAGGGCCTGCTTCTCACCATTCTGATATTCAACAGAGCTGGAGACAAAGGACCTAGAAAAGCCAGGTGGACATGGAATTGCCACAGGTGTACTATTTATAGGTAAAGAGGAGAAACACACGTAGAAGCAAAAGTTAGCTGGGTTTATTGCCCAAAATTATGTATGGAAAAGGAGAGATCAGCTCATTTTACTCACTTGAAAGAATATGGCCAAATAAAATATTAGCTTTATGGGCTTGTGGATCCATTAATTTCAGTAAGCATCACAGGCTGTCAAACAACAAAAGCTGTTAACAAGAAAGCAATAATTAGAATAATGGATTGTTATGGTAAATCACAGTTCATCAAAAATAATTTACAAACACTATTGTTGTGAGTTTATGTAAGGAGTCCTTCATTGTATTTATTATATAAGAAGCACTAGGATCTTTCTGAGTGCTTACTATTAGCAAATCTGAGAATGTTTTTGTTAAAATCTGGGGATTTGGGGATTTCTGAAATTTAATTCTATGCAGCAGGCCACTGGAATTGACTGAATAAATGATAAAAGTATTAACACTCTGTAAACCCAATCTGCTTGTAAGAGGTGTCATTTTGGATTAGGTTATCAGCTCTAGTGCAGCCTTGACTGAAGGGAGATTCACTTTGGAAGTGAATTTAATAATAGCAACATATGCTTCCTTTGTAATACCATATGCTGATATCTGGATATCTGTGACTACCTCCCTCAACACTGGCAGAGCTCCCCTTGTACTTAACAAGACTAAGCTCCTGAGGTCCTGGGCTGAGGGCAGAGGTCAGGCGGGGCTGACCACAATACATGGATCAAGGTGACTTCAGAGGATCCTGAGAGTGAAGAGGAATTCAGAAGCTGGGCAGCCCTTCTGAAGAGGCTCCCAGGATAAGACCAAGAGATAGGATGGAGGCCAGGGACCTAGGCTGAGATCCAGGGAATGAAGGGCAAAGAGGTTCCCAGAGTTGCTGGGGTGAGGTATCAGACTAATCTTAGGTGATACTCACAAGCCTCCACTTAAGCTCTGGCATCTGGAAAGCAAACATTTCTCCCAAGTCTTAAGGAAGTTGTTCAGCAGGACACGACTGAGGTTTGCTGTCCAGGGACCAACGCAGCATTAATGTCCCTCTAACTTGGCTTACAGTAAGCATGTAAGAAATGGTCAGTAGTAATAGTTTATAATGTGGAAAGTAGGACTTCTGGGATCACAGTTCAGCGAAGTCATTGATTATTAGGTTATCTAGCCTGGGTGCTTCCTTGGAAAGAAGCAATTCCTGTGGCTCATGACTCATTCTCTGACTCTCCTGGAAGTGTCTCCAGTATGTGGAAGTGTGGTTTGCCATCCTCCCTCCTCTGTTCTTCCTGCCTTCTCCTATCTGTTCGCTGCCTCTGTCTTTGCTTTCTCACCATGTGCGCTGCTACTGGACATGGGTGGTGGTTGCAGCAAACAGAAGTCTAAACATTTGAAAGAGGTCCTAGTCCTCCCTTCTGCCACCTATCAGACCTAGATTATTTACGCCCACTGGACTTCTCTAAAATTACTTCAGCTCTGTTCCTGAATGATCTGAGAAAGAGTTCCTAAAAACAACCAACCAAACAAAGAAAAATCCTGTCCCTTTAGGGACTTAATTGTCTTGGAATATTTAATTGCCATGTTGGACCAGAAAAAAGTACAGCTGTGCAGATTGGAACATGACCTGTGTATCACTCTCATCCCCTAGTGACAAAGGACAGTTCATTCCATGTTGCCCAAATCTGTCAAGACCCCAAGACCCTCCTCTGTTTCAGAACTTCTCGGATATTCATCAGCCTTCAAGTTTTAAAATCAGAATCTAGTTCTCCAAGCTAACCCATCCAGATTTCCAATTTGCTGCATCTTTGTCTTTTATGTTATTTTATCATGCCTATTTATTTAGTTATTTACTTTAAATCTTTATTGTTGAAAGTATTACATATATCCCCCATTGACCTCTTCTAGCTGCCTCTCCCCCCACCCCAGGCCTTCACCACCCACCACCCTATTGTCTGTGTTATGCATATATACATACAAGTTCTTTGGTTGATCTCTTCCCACACATCCACCCTCCCCACCTTCCCTCTGAGATTCCATAGTTTAAAATGAGCAATAAGCTTTATAAGTATGCTGGATATTTTAGAATTAATTCATTTATGAATAGTTTATTAAATGATATCTTTTTCCATTAATTTTTAATTATCATTTAAAAACAAACATACAGGGTAACCTTCCCCTCCTGTCATCACCATTAAACCCAATCATGCTTTGGGTCTTTTAGCTGAGAAGTATTTTACGTGAGTGGCAAAATTGTATTGGACCAGATGGGGAAACTTTACTAGAAGGAGGACTATGTTCATGTTCAAGCTCTTTAAAAAAAAATTATCTTTATTGTTGAAAGAATTACAGATGTCCCCCATTTCCTCCCCATTCACCCCCTCCCTCCCCCAGGCCTACTGCAGTATATGCATATTAGTTCAAGCTGTTTTTACAACGATACAGCCAGTAAGTGATGTTTGAAATTGCCAGGGGCAAAAGACTCCATGACTGCTGCTTACCTTAGCGACAGCACCGGAGGACTCTCTTTCCCTCTGCTTATTTCCTTCCATGTTGGCATATTCAAGCAATGGAAAGTATGGAATCAGGTTGGGGCCGAGTCCTGGCTGAGTGACCATAGCCAATTTATTAATTTTCTCTGAGCCTTACTTTCCTCCTTGGTAAAATGAGGATAATAATGCGGCTTGATGGACTTGTCTAGATTAACCACAGTGGATCAAGCTACTACACCCTTAGAAAGTGCTGGATGGGGTGCAAGTGTGGCCCTTGTGCTGGACACCTACCGTTTGGGGCACCACTGCCCACCTGTGATCTCAGTCTCTAGCAGTAATAAGGGAAACATGCCCAGGGTTCGTTCCTTGGCAAAGTCTCTTGGCCTCTATTTGGCTTACGTGGAATTTGTTTGACAGTATTTCTAGCTGACCCATAAAAAGTAGTATTTAGAAAAGGCTGAAATGCATCAAATTCAGTCCTGTCTCCACAAATAAATGTTTTTGTTGTGCTAATATGAAAAGGTCTGCAGAAACATGGTGGCTTGACATGATTCAGCCCAGGATCTAGGAGCTGAGGTCTTTAATTCCTGCCTAAGTCTGGTAGTCAGAGTTTTGACTGAGTCTCTCCTTAATGCCTATTGAAACAAGGGTAACAGTAAAACAAAAAAAGGGGGGGGAGGGGGAGGAACCAGAATTGTTTTAACTTAAATTTAACAATTTGTTAAATTTTGTTTCTCTCCCAGTTCCTAGCCCCTTTGCAGTAATTAAGCGTGTGTGGGCGAGGCCCGCTCAAAACCCTTTGACCAAAAAAATGAAGCACTGCCTCCTCCCGAGGGAAGATGACTGTTCTACCAAAGAGGAGCGAGAGTCCTAGCTCACAGGGCTGAGCACTGAACTCTGTGCCAGGTGCTACTCTCAGCACTTTCAGGACCGTAGACTATTAGAAGTTCTAGTCTAAGCACTATTTTAAGTGCTTAGAGTATTTGAAGGACTTTTCAGTTTTTCCCAGAGCCACCCTAGAAGGTAGGTACTCTTTACTTCCCAAATTTATGCTGATCTCTTTTTACCAAGTCCACAGTTACACCCCAGTCCAGGTCACCGTCACCTCTTGCTTGGGTACTACACTAGTCTTACAACTATTGCTTCCATTGTTATCCACTTCCATCTCTTCTACACATAGCAGCCAGCATGATGCTTTTAAACCATAAACCAGATCAGATCAAAATTTTTTCTTCTCTTTAAAAAAAGGAACAGCAACAACAACGAAACAGAAGCCTCAACTCATTTCCCAACATACTTCATTTCAAACCCCTTGGACAGTCTTCAGAGCCTCTGCAGGATCAGGTCTCTACTGTCCCACTCACAACTTTGCTCTTTTGGCTTCAGCCATAGTGGTTTCTCCCCTGACACGGTTCTGCCTCAAGGCCCTTGTACTTTCTGTTCCCAGTGCTTGGGATGTGATGCTCTCTCCCCACATCTTCCTCTGCTCTCCTCTCCTCCTATTTCTTCCTCTTTCCCTCTCTCTCTCTTTCACTCTTCATGAAGTCTGTATTCAAATGTAGTCTCTTCAGAGAGGCCTTCTCTCAGCTTCCATCAAAATCTGCATCTCTGTCACTCTATCCCTTCCCCTATTTTATATATGGCATTTATCACTATGAATCTATGTTTGTGCATTGATTATCTGTCTTCCCTCCTTATAAAGTAAGCTTCAAGCCTCTTTATAGATTAGGTTTCTCTCTACTAGAATTTTATATAAATGGACCTTGCAGTATTTACTCTTTTGTGTCTGGCTTCTTTTCTAAGCATTAAAGCTATATCCTATATAATAAAAAGCTAATATGCAAATTGTTCCCTCGACTGGGAGTTCTACCAGGAGTTCAACTGGGGGTAGGGCCGGCCAACTGCCCCGGCCCCTCCCACCAGCAGGCCCTGCCCCTGATCAGCCCCCCCAACCCCGATCGGGGTGGGCCAGCCGGACCCCACACATGCACAAATTCATGCACCGGGC
Organism: Myotis brandtii; assembly: GCF_000412655.1. NCBI lineage: Eukaryota > Metazoa > Chordata > Mammalia > Chiroptera > Vespertilionidae > Myotis > Myotis brandtii. Next base: position 1,099,958 of record NW_005371823.1, on the reverse strand, counting down.
CTCTAGTATTTAATATATAGATTTAATACATAGAGTTACCTTTGTTATTACAGTAGTTTGTTCCTTATTTTTTTTTTAGAGAGGGGAGGAAGGGAGAGAAAGAAATATCAATGTGAGAGCAAAACATCAATCAACTGCCTCCTGCATGCCCCCTACAGGGGATCAACCTCACAACCTGGGCATGTGCCCTGACGGAATCAAACTGGCAACCTTTCAGTCCTCAACACAATGTCCAACCAACTAAGCCACACTGGCCAGGGCAGTTTGTTCATTTTTATTGCTGAGTAATATTGCATTCTGTGGATGCACCACAGTTTATCAGTTTACCGGCTGACAGATATCTAGGCTGTTTTCAGTCTTTGGTTTTGATAAATAAATCTGTTATGAACATTTATGTACAAGACTTCATGAGGATATTACTTTCACTTCTCTCTAGTAAATACTAGGGATGACTTAACAGATATTGAAAGAGTTGAACAAATGGGGAATTGGAGCCTTAGAGAGCTGAAATTATCTTCCCAAGTGCACACAGCCTATAAGTGGTGGACCCGGGGTTTGCACCTGGCTGGTTTGGCTCCAAAGTGCCTGAGATTTGGATCTTTCCTTGAAGGTTGCTGTAGCCCAAGCAGCTAAGGCATCTCACCCATGCCTCAGAGTGACTCTCTGCACTTGGTCTGAACAGTAGACTGGGGTTGACGGGAAGTTGTTTACCTACTTTCCTCCTCTAATTCCTTCTTTCTCTACTCCCCTTCCTGCTATTCTTCTCCCTTAGCTTTATCCTCTGAGCACAGAGCAGTCATATTGAGGGAAAAGCTGCAGCAGCAGCTGTTGTTCTAATGGGAGTATGTGGCATGTTCCTCACTAGCTGGAGGCCTCTCAGCTGTATACCATGGCGCCGAGTTGCTGGTGGGCCTGCATGCAAGTCATCAGCTGGGCTGCATGGCTTTGCTGCTTCTGCACCTTCCATGTGTATGGTGAGAAACAGACACTAGATCTGAGTTCTCCCATTGGGTAAAGACGCCTTTGTCTTCCTCACCTGGGGATCTCCACTGGGTGCTGCTGAACATGTGACAGAAGTATTACAAAGGATAGACCCCTCAGCCATCTGCAGCTGAATTGGAAGGACGGCGAGCAAATATACACCAGTGCAGTGTTTGCAGAAACATTAGAGGAATAAAACTCCCTGTCCTCGCATGGCTTTCTGCAGCCTAGCAGTGTGGGGATTGCATGCTGGTATCAATAGGTGTGACTTCACAGAAAAGGGTGAGGAATTCTGTATTACACCTTTTAAAGAGCAGCCAGAGCAGAGGAAACTAAAATAAACTGCCCATTTTTTAATTGGATTTTTTGGTGGTGGTTGCAGGAGGGGTGGGTTGGTTCAAGGTGGAAGAGGGCATAAAGGGGATAAATGGTGATGGAAAAAATAAAATAATAAACTAGAATAGACTGCTAGGTGAGCAAGTGCCTAAGTCTCAGGTGGCATCATAAGTGTAAAATATTGGCTAAATAAGCAGCAGAACACTTGCTTCACAGATCTTCGGCCTTGAGGAGCCCTTTTATTTTATGGTTTTCCCCTCTGGAGTAGGAGCAGCTTGGCCAGTATAAGAGCCAATGGTCCCTAGTTCCTAGTGTGAGAGGAATAACCTGGTGGTGTGTTAAAAACTCAGACCCCCAGAACATACTCCCAGTGAGTTGGAGCTACTCAGTCTGGATCGGGACCCAGGAATCAGCATGTTGGCAATCCTCAGATGATTTGGATGCTTGTTGTCAGGGGAGTGTTCTTAGGGAAAGAGTGATCTAAGCCCGGCATCTTCTTCTGTGAGCCAGGTTCAGTGGAAAACCCTTGAAAGTAACTGACTGGAGGCAGAACAGTGACTGGGCTGAGCCACCCAGCTATTGGCCATCTATCTGCCTGGCCACTGGCCAAGCCTGACCCTCTTCAGGATGTCTCGATGGAATCCCAGGAGAGGTGAAGCTGACAGGGTTAATGCTGGGTTATTTATAGCACATCACTCCTGCCTCATGCAGTGTGTCACCTCTTATTTTTTTGTACCAAAGGCTTTGCAGCTCTTGTAAATAAGAACTCCCTGTTGGCTTGTGTTACTGCATTTATTGTTTGGTATTTTTGTCTTCTGTTCTCTTTTGCTTCGCTGTGTTCCAAAATGAACAGCCTGATGTTTCTCCCTCTCCTCTACATCATAGGGGTGTTGGGAGAATTAAATTAGATAATGCATGTAAACCCTGTAGATGTACTACATAATCACTCAATAAATATTAGTTGTCATCACTGTCATCATTATCAGCATGTTATGAATATAAGCTTGTACATTTGTATAAATACATATATATCTTTCAACCTTCTGTTCAAAGGCCTTTTATGGATCCCAGCTTTCTACTTAATAGGACTCAACTCCTAGCCTGGCAGCCAAGGCTGACCTGACTTCCTTGTCACTCTTAGCTTCATCTTTCACCCACACTGTGCTTTAAGTGAGCTGAATGGCTCAGTGTTCCTTTCCATGCTTGTCTGTGTGTCTTCTCACACTAGACTGCATGCTTAGCAAGCACTTCCCTGAAGCATCACGCACCATGACCAGCTTCAGTGCCCACGATAAAGCACTACAGTCATTTCTTCCCCAAGTTTCCCCAGCCTTCCTGGACAGTATTAATAGTTTCCTCCTCTGGATTCTCAAGGGGTTACCTGTATAATTTATCTGACCTACCTTATGCCACCTACACTATCTACCTAGTGGTGGAATCAGTTGGACTTGGGTCTTTTCTTCCCTATTAGAGAGTAAGGGTAGTGGCTTTAGGATATATTTAGTGAATTACATACTTCTTTGTTCCTCACCCTGTCCTGCCTGTCCCTTTCCCAACACAGTGACCACATATGGTGGCATCTCCATGCCCACTGGTTGGATGTATAAATAAAAAATATAATGACCATCACGAGGTGCCAGGCGTATCAGTCAGCCTCAGAGAAGGCAGGCAGCTTACGTAGCTCCTGCCCTCCTCTTCCACCTCTCTTCCTCTTCACAGAGAGGCTTACTCAGCCAGCCTGGCCTTGGCTCCAAATTCTCTTGTCCTCCCTCATTCCAATTAAAACGTCTTGGTTCTGTGGTATTATTGGCTCGCTTACATTTGATGACTGATTTTTGTGAGTATACTAAAGGTTGTTAATGGCTCAGGAGCTGTCTCTTGCATTTTAACTGGTAAAAATTTTTTTCTTTTTGTTCACCCGAGGATATTTTTTTCATTGATTTTTTAGAGAGAAGAGGAGGGAGGGAGGAGAAGAGAGAGAGAGAGAGAGAGGAACATCAATGTTAGAGAGATACCATAAATTGGTTGCCTCCTGCACATGCCCGGACTGGGGCCACGGGTTCAACCTGCAATCCAGGTATGTGCCCTTGATAGGGAATCGAACCTGCAATCATTCAATGCGCAATCCAACACAATAACTATTGAGCAATACTGGCCAGGGCTTCTGGTACAAATTTCTAATGCTTGGTTTTGGGATGCAAGGGATCCTTTGGCCAGTGGATTCTGGCTTGTGGCATGCGGCCTCCTGGGGTATGGTAGGAGTTAACTACAGTAAGTTTTCAAATTCACATGTGTACCATATTAAGAAGTATGTGTTGGCTAAAAGAAATACTCTTCTGTTAAGATATTTGTCCTGGAATTGTTTTCAAATATATCTTGGTATTACTGTGATGAGTAAAATGAAATTATTTGAAGGGATTACCTAATGTAGTACATCCTTTCTGTCGATTTGTATTTTCTCAATAATAGGATGTCAGCTTAAAAATGACCTTTATGAGTTGAGTCCAAGAAATTTTTGTCAAGGTGGTTATCACACTTAAAACTTGCTGTGTATGTAGACCAGTGATGGCGAACCTTTTGAGCTCGGCGTGTCAGCATTTTGAAAAACCCTAACTTAACTCTGGTGCCGTGTCACATATAGAAATTTTTTGATATTTGCAACCATAGTAAAACAAAGACTTATATTTTTGATATTTATTTTATATATTTAAATGCCATTTAACAAAGAAAAATCAACCAAAAAAATGAGTTCACGTGTCATAGGTTCGCCATCACTGATCTAGACCATGCTGTCTATTGCGGTAAGCCACCAGCCACATGTGGCTAGTGAGCATTTGAAATGTGGCTGGTGCAACTGAGGAATGAAATTTTAAATTTTGTTTGATTTTAATTAATTTAAATGTAATAACTGATACTGGATCCAGCTATTGGAAACCTTTTAAAGTATGTTTGGAACAACTTGGATATAAGAATCTACTTACTACACATGGCCCAAATGAAGAATAATTGGTCTGATCTGTAGAAAATACGGGAGATGAATTTCAGTCCATCAGAAGGAAGCATTTTCTAACAGCTCAGATAGAATGGAGCATCCCAGAGGAAGACAAAACACCCTGTCTCTAAAGGAATGCAAGGGTGCCTAGATGGCATTTGATATACCTGATATAAGAGAGGCTATGCTAGCACTTGAGCATTGGAGTCATTCATTCATTTAAATGCTACTGAAGACATTGCAGTTGATTTAAGAACTGTGAAAGATAGATAACAAAACATTACTTTTATTTTCATAAGTAAATTATTTTCAATAGCCAGAGGCTATGATACCTCCTAGTGGTTATATCATTAGAATATATGCTGTTTATTGCCAGATGTTAAATTCTGTCACATTGCGTTTCTGAAAAATGTTCAGAAAGTATAAAGAAAATAAATAACCAGGACATAGCTATAGAGACCTCGTCTTTTTCTCCTATGAATTCTCCCTTTTCTCATTCTCTTTTTTTCCCTACCTCCCTGCTCCTGCCGTTTTCCTACTAGATATTCTTTTTCGTGACTCTATTGTCATTTTCAGAGTTCTTAGACACAGCTTACTTAATTTGTTTTTATTAGTTAATTAATTAATTTATTTTGGCCTCAAAGATTAAACAAATTAAGTTAAAGGTCTACAACATAATGATTTGAAAAAGTATGTATTATTAAATGATTACCACAATATGGTCAGTTAACACCTCCATTCCCTTACATAATTACCACTAGAGGCCCAGTGCACAAAATCTGTGCACTCGGAGGGGGGGGGGGTTGTTCTCAGCCCGGATTGTGAGAGGACACAGCCAGGCCGAGGGACCCCACCAGTGCATGATCGGGGCCGGGGAGGGATGTGGGAGGTTGGTCAGCTGGGGAGGGACCAGGACGGCTCCAGGACGTGTCCAGCCCGTCTTGCTCAGTCCTAATCAGCTGGACCCCAGCAGCAAGCTAACCTACCAGTTGGAGCATCTGCCCCTTGGTGGTCAGTGCACATCATAGCAAGCAGTTGAGCGGCCTTAGTATATCATTAGCATATTACGTTTTGATTAGTTGAATGGCCAATGAGACAACCAGACACTTAGCATATTAGGTTATAATATAGGACTAGAAGCCCGGTGCATGAAATTTGTGCATTGCAGGGGGGTCCCCTCAGCCCAGCCTGCACCCTCTCCAATCTGGGACATCCCTCTCACAATCCGGGTCCACTGGCTCCTAATTGCTCACCTGCCTGCCTGGTTGCCCCTAATTCCCCCCCACCCCCCTCCCGCCA
>NW_005371823.1:1085646-1094317 GCF_000412655.1 Myotis brandtii | reverse complement strand
CCCTGCCTGCCTGGTTGCCCCTAATCCCCCCCCCCCCCCCTCCCGCCAGCCTGATCACCCCTCACTGCCTCTGCGTGCCAGCCTGATCACTCCTAACTGTCCCCCTTGCTGGCCTGGTCGCCCCCAACTGTCCCCCCTCTCCCACCAGCCTGGTCGCCCCACACAGCCTGCTTGTTCAGTTGTTTGGTCGTCCCTCACTAACCCCCCTGCCGGCCTGGTTGTAGGCAGCCATCTTGTGAGGGTGTGAGGGTCAATTTGCATATTACCTCTATATTATATAGGATTGTGTGTGTGTGTGTGTGTGTTGATAACATTTAAGATCTACTCTCTTAACAATTATCTATAATAATAAAAGTGTAATATGCTAATTAGACCGGACGTCCTTCCAGACAACCTTCCAGATGAAGCTGGGGCTACAAGGGAAGCCTGGGTCCTGGGTGCCTGCTGGTGGCTGGAAGGAAGCCCAGGTCCCAGGTGCCGAAGGAAGCCAGTGCCAGCAGCCGGGGGAAGGAAGGCCTATTCTTGCATGAATTTCATGCATCAGGCCTCTAGTCAGGTATAAAATATTATACTGTTAACTACAGTCACTATGCCATATATTAGATCCCCAGGACTTATTCATCTTATGCATAGCTGGAAGTTTGTATCCTTTGACCAACATCTTCCCATTATTCCCATCCATAAGCCCCTGGTAACCACCATTCTACTCTCTGTTTCTGAGTTTAGATCCCACAGATAAAAAAGAAAATACAGTATTTGTTTTCTTTGTCTGACTTTAGCATAATGCCTTCAAAGTCCATTCTGTTGTCACAAAAGGCAGGATTTTCTTCCTTTTTTATGGCTAAATAACATTTCATTATATGTATATTATATATATTATACATATCTCACATTTTTAATCCAATGATCTGCTAGTGGACACTTAGGTTGTTTCCATGTCTTGGCTATTGTAAATAATGCTGAAATGGGCATGAAGATGTCTCAAGATAGTGATATTATTTCCTTCAGATAAATACACAGAAGTGGGATTGCTGGACCACATGGTAATTCTATTTTTAATTTTTTGAGGAACCTCTATACTGTTTTCTATAGTGGCTATACCAATTTACATCACCACCAGCAGTGCACAAGTGTTTTCTTTTCTCTGCAACGTTACCAGCATTTGTTATTCCTTGCCTTTTTTATAATTGCCATTTTAATAGGTGTGAGGTTATATCTCGTTATGATTTTGATTTGCATTTCCCTGATGATTAGTGATGTTGGTCATCTTTTCATGTGCCTGTTGGCCATTTGCATGTCTTCTTAGGAAAAATGTGTATTCATATCCTCTTCCTATGTTTTAATTGGATTATTTGTTTGTTTTTTGCTATTGATAGATGGTTTGAAATATTTTCTCCCATTCCATAGTTTGCCTTTTTATTTTGCTGACTGTTACTTTTGCTGTGCAGAAGCTTTTTAGTTTGATGTAATCCCACTTATTGATTTTTGTGTTGGTTGATTGAGCTTTGATGTCACATCCAAAAAATCATTGCCAAGACTTGTCAAGGAGCTTTTCCCCTATGTTTTCTTCTAGCAGTTTTATGGTTTCAGAACTAGCATGTGAGTCTTTAATGCATTGCTAGTTAATTCTTGTGAGTGCTATAAATAGGGGTCTAGTTTCATTTTTTTGCATGTGAATATCCAGTTTTTTCCTGCACCATTTATTGACAAGACTACCCTTTCCCCATTGAATGTTCTTGGCTCACTTATCAAATACTATTTGATCTTATATGCATGGATTTTTTTCTGGGCTTTCAGTTCTGTTCCATTGATTCATGTATCTGTTTTTTTTTAATGCCAAAACCACACTGTTTGGGTTACTATAGCTTTGTAGTATGATTTGAAATCAAGAATTAATGCTTCCAGCTTTGTTTTCCTTTTTCAGGATTGCTGTGGATATCTGGAGTCTTTTGTGGTTCCATACAAATTTTAGGATTATTTTTTCTATTTCTGTGAAAAATGCCATTGTAATTTTTATAGGGATTGCATTGAATCTCTAGATTGTTTTAGGTATTATAAACATTTTTAACAATATTAATTCTTTTGATTCATAAACATCGATGCCTTTCCATTAGCTTGTATCTTCTTTACTTTCTTTCATCAATGTCTTACAGTTTTCAGTGTACAGTTCTTTTACCTCCTTGGTTAAATTTATGTTTAAGTATTTTGTTGTTTTTAATGCTATTGTGTATGCAATTGTTTTATTTACTTTTTATTCAGGTAACATGTGGTTCAGGGTGCAGACTTCTTCTTGTGGGTCCTTGTCCAATGAAGTTGAAGAATAAATTCATGGACTAACAGATTTCTTAATAAAAATGTGGACTTTTATTAGAAGCATATACAAGCTCCATCTGGGCAGGGGTGTCCCAAAGGGGAACCCCTGTGGAGGGGCCCCCAAATAGGAAAAGCCTGCTCTCTCTCTCTTTAATGGGAAAAAAATCAATCTAAAAAAAATCTGAAATCTGTAATCTCTCTCATGGCCCTATGTCTCTGGTTTATAAAGACTGCAGTTCTTTGTCTGAACCTAACCCTTTCTAATTGGACTCCTCCTTAATTTAGGACCCCTGTGCTTCCCTCACTGGTCACTCTGCTACATGGTATTAGTTTCAAAGCTCAAAGCGCAGTCGTGCCCCCACACCTCCTCTCCCCCTTATTTTGCAACATTATCCATCTTATCTACTCATATTGGAGTTTCTTTTGATCTCCCTTATGGCTCTCAGCTGCTCAGGTCAGGGCTGCTTTTGATCTACCTATGGCTGTTTTAATTGCTCAGGCCAGAGATGCCTCCATCCTCCCTGTACCCACCTCCTTCCTGTCTGCCTAATTAAGCTAGCTAGCTAACTCTTATCAGTTTGTTGTTAGTGTATAGAAGCATCTAAATTTTTATGTTGATTTTGTATCCTATAACTTTACTGAATTCATTTATTAGTTTTAACAATTTGCTGATGGAGTCTTTAGAATTTTCTAAATGTAAGATTATATTAGCTGCAAACAGAGACAATTTTACTTCTTTTATGAGTTGGATGTCTTATATTTATTTTCCTTACCTAATTTCTCTGGCTAGGGCTTCCAGCACTATGTTGAATAGGAGTTGTGAGAGTTGCCACATTTGTCTTGTTCCTGATTTAGCAGGAAAACTTTCAAACTTTCACCATTGAGTATGATATTAGCTGTAAGTTTATTGTATGTAGTACATGCCTTCTTTATCCATTTTGTTCAGAATGTTTATCAAGAAAAGATGTTGAATTTTATCAGATGCTTTTTTTATCTATTGAGATCATGTGATTTTTATTCTACTAAAGTGCTATATCACATTTATTGATTTGTGTATGTTGAGCCATTCTTGTATTCAAGGGATAAATCCCAGTTGATTATGGTGTATAATCCATTTAATGCAATTGAACTTAGTTTGATAGAATTTTATTGAGAGTTTTTTCATCTTATTCATCAGGGATATTGGCCTAGAGAGTTTTCTTATGGTGTCCTTATCTGGCTTTGGTGTCAAGGTAATGCTGGCTTCAAAAAAAATGAGTGCAGGAGTGTTTTCTTTCTTGTCATTTTCAAAAGAGTTTGCTGGAGGGCAGGTTTTGTGCCTGAGGCCAAAAGGTGGGCAGGCATGCTGCCTGGGTCCCTGGGGAAAGTTCTAGAGTCTGGTGTCACTGCGGCAGACCTGGCATTTTAATCTTCAGTGATGAGCCTGGGACATGGGTCTTCATGAGTAGACCGGATCTTGGGTCCACGGGGTCCAGACAGGTACTGGGAACCACTGGGGGTGGCCCTGGCATCCTAAGTCTGTGGGGACCAATCTGGAACTGGGACATGCTGGGAGCCTGGTTTCATGGGAGCTTAGGTTCAAGGGTGGCCAGGGAGGGGCTTGGCTTCTGAGTGGTCAACTTGGCACTGGGCCCAGTTTGAGCCTGGGTTAATGGGTACTCACCTGGAGACTAGGTTCCCAGGAGCTGATGGTTAGCCTCAGGCTTAGGAGGCACCTGGATCGTGGGACCTGGCCAGTACTGGGATGTGCTGGGACGTGGGTTTGAGAGAGCACTGTGGGAGCCCCTTTAGGTGGCAGGAGTTGGCCTGCTGCAGGGGAGCACTGGTGCTGGGTCTGCAGTAAAATTGGGAGCCCATCTCATGCTCCTTCTACAGGGAAGGAGCATGAGATGTCTTGCTGCTGGGCAGGGTGTACTGACAGGGGTAATGTGAGCCTACTTCTCCTACCTTCCTCAATCCATTCTTTCTCATTTTTTTACTTCCTCCAGGGGCTATAATTCCTCACCCAGATTTCTTAGCTCTTGTGAAGGTCTTTTCATACATGAATAGTTGTTTAAATTGATATGTCTGGGAGGGGACAGGTGCTAGAGATTTCTGTACTGCCATTTTTCTGATGTCATCTCCGTTTTTTTAACTTAAATGTTGGGAAGTCTTATTGAATTAATGAAAAGGTCTGAACTATAGGACATTCCATAAACAGAGCTGTTCCAGCTATAAGAACACATCACAGAGTAATCCTGTGGCGAGAGGAAAGAGAAACGAGGCCCTAGAATTCCACCATTGCTAATGAGCACAGTTGTTGGTTGGATACTAAAGTTGCCAGGAAAGGGATTTGTTCTTAAGAAGTTAAACAATGCTGTACACTATGACTCAAAAACAAAACAGCTAAGCTCTTTCTTCATACATACATACAGCCTTATTATTTCTGAACTGCTTCCTGTACTCCTAAAACTACACCCAGGAGCAGAGTTGGTTGATCTGGTGACAACACATTCCCCTAAGTTTCCCAGACACTGTATGTTGCAAGGAACCCAGGAGACCTCCCCGTCCAGCCTCACATTTTGCAGATGTGAACATCGAGGTCCACCGAGAAAACGGACTTAAAAAAAGTTGTGTGGCTTCTCTGCTGCAAATGATCTTTTACATGAAAAGTTGTCCTTCTCCTCACTCATGTGACACACATTTTTCCATACAGAAAGAATATAGGTATTATGAGCAGTGTAGGCACGAAAGGGCAACAGAGGTTTCAACTGAACTCTAGTTTTATTTATATCTCACTATTCTGCCAATAAATCGCAGAAACCCTTTAACTTTCCGCAGTCTGCTTAATCATCCCCTTTGGAGAAACCTGCCTAGCAACCAAGTCACAAAAGTAAATCACAGAAAGATGTAAGGGCCCGGTGCAGGGAACAAGTGAACCCCTGCTGAGCTTGAATGACCTCGGCTCATCCAGATCTAGAAGTCGGTCTAGATTCTGGGTCATGGCCTGGTTTTGCGGCTAGAGGACGGGAGTCGTGCCTCGTTGCTGTAGTCATTCTTTTCAAACTCTCTTTTCCCCATGCTGGTTCCCTAGCTTGAGGCCCAGCTAACCAGCGTCACCCTCTCCTGTAGAGTCAGCGGGGTGTGTATTTAGATGGGCAGCAGGGCTCAGCGGTCAGCAGCCCCACGCTGGTCCATGCAGCACATCTGCTCCCCGCCTGGCCTCTGCTGCTTTGCTGAGGCTGTTTAAGCTGTGACCACAGGGAGTAGTGAGGTGGATAACTGCGCCGCCCAGTCCACGTTAGTGGTGTTCAATTAGGTGATCATGTTCAGTATGAAATGGTCGCACCGTCCCAGTGAGACACTTCGTTTCCAAGAGAAATCAGTGCGCGGGCGCCTGCTCCACCTCGCAGGAGTGCAGTCTGTTCCCCTGCAGTGGCCACAGCATCACGCCCTCAGCGTAGGGCCGGCTCCCTCAGCAGGGAGAGCAATGGGAGAAAGCTTCTCTCTGGTGCGGGGTCAAGGGCCTTGAAATCTGAGAAGCAAGCCTTAATTCCAAACTCACAGCAAGGCCCAGAGGAATGAAGTATCCTGAAAGCTCTACCTTCCTCAGTCACCCCCAAATAATGGCCTCCAGTCATCACCAGGGGCATTTGCAAGGCTTGGGGCAGGCCTGCCGGAGCTCTGGCTTGGCCCAGGACCATCAGAGGCTCGACCTGAGGCCACCATTCTGTGCTCAGTCATAACATGCCTTGCTAGCTGCAGATACTACATGACACATTTGAATTGTATAAAATCATTTCATCCTTAAACACTCCATAACCCCCAGTTTATTGCGGTGAAGGAAACGGAATCCCTGAAACGTTAAGTCATTTGCTGAAGGTCACACACCTAGAAAGTGGCCAAGCCAGGCAGGCCGGCTCCAGAATCAAGGCTTAACCCCTGTGCTCTGCTGTCCCAGCACAGACCTTCTTACCTCGCTCCTTCCTCCTCCAAGCTCTCTCCTTACATTCTAGCCAAACCCAACCTCTGTTGTCCACAGTACCGCTGACACTCAGACCTCGGCGCCTTTGTCCAATTCCTTGTCTTTGGATGCCCTTGGTCCCCTTCATGTTTGTTAAAATCTCATCATCACCCATGGTCTAGCTCCCCTACTGCCTGCCTCCTCCATGAAGCCTGCCCATCTCCTTCCAGTGATAATATTTTCCCCACCTCTGTGCTCAAGGAACACTTGTCATAGAATCCTGTCTGTTACCTTCAGTTTATCTATCTATCTATCATCAATCATTTATCATGTTCACCATCATTCATCTTTCTATTCTGTCATTGACTGCTCAGGTCTCTCCTTGCCCTGGACTGCAAAGAAAGAAATCCTGTTTATTTTTCTTATTACTGAATACCCAGTACCTATAAGACAACTTGGATGCAAATAGACTTTGATTGAATAAGTAAATAAATGAATAGATTTTGTACCTTTCCTTTAGTAACGATCACATTCTGCCTTATGTTTTAGCTCTCTTTGTGAAATGTTTCTCTGCCAAACTTAAGTATAAACCCCTTGGGCTCTAAGGCTTAGAGCATGGACAGTATCATATTCATCTCAGCATCCTTCCCACACCTAATATAGGGTGCTCAGGACAGAGGAAGAGCTCACCGATGTGCGTTTGTTCACTCGAACGGAAGGGACCTCATGACACTTTCAGCCATCTTACTGCCACTTACTTGAATATTTTAAACAACTGTTTGAAAATGCATCGTTTTCCCCCTGTAGGATTCTTGGTACCATGGCAACCAAATCGGTTTGACTTGGAAGTATGTCTTAGTTGCTGAAGGCTTTTCCTTCTACCTGCTGCTATAAAAACCATACGCTGGGACACTTTTCAGAGAAGGATATTGTTTCCATCTGAGCAGATTTGAGGAGGTAGAGCCCTTCACCCTGCCCCCTCTGACACAGTTTCTACCCGGTCTGCACCACCTCCACCTCTCACCTGCTACTGATGAGTTATTTTGAGGCCTATAATCATGAAGTCAGAGAACCAACAGCAGTCATTGCCTAGTCGCTCTCATCGGCTCAGAACACCGAGGTCCAGACCCCAATGAGGGACGGATGAGCTGAAAAATCCACTGGCTGGCCATGCTGCTCGCAGACTGGACACAGCTGGCCATCAAGAGTGCTAACTCTCCGTTCCTGGCTGTGGTTCTCATCCTGTACGTAGGCAATCACCATTGTGGCACAGATGCAAAATAAACTTACTGGCGTTGGGATATGTACCCATTTTTCCATTTTCCAGCTGGGCATTTTATGAGAATTGTCATGCCAGGATGTTGGCAGCTTTGGTGCAAGACAAGCAAGGCTGTGAGCCAGGATGGAGAAAGTCAAGCAAAGCATCCAGAGGAACTGCAGGGAAAACTGGAACTGAGGCAAAGTCAGGTTTAAAGCAACTTAAAACAGGCCGGGAAGACAGACATAAGACCCTGGAAAGGAAGAGAACTCATAGTCAGAGAAATAGCTGTTAGAGATGATGTGACCTTACTGAACACCATCTACATTCCAAGGAGATTAGGCCCTAGACCAGGGTTGGGCAAACTTTTTGACTCGAGGGCCACAATGGGTTCTTAAACTGGACCGGAGGGCCGGAACAAAAGCATGGATGGAGTGTTTGTGTGAACTAATATAAATTCAAAGTAAACATCATTACATAAAAGGGTACGGTCTTTTTTTTTTTTAGTTTTATTCCTTTCAAACGGGCCGGATCCGGCCCGTGGGCCGTAGTTTGCCCACGGCTGCGACCATAAGCACCACCAGGCAGGGATTGGGGTCTGTTTTGTCTCCTACTTGACCTCCAGCTCCTAGAAGAGTTCCTGGCACATAGTGGGTGCTTAGTAAGTATTTGACCAATGAATAAGTGAGCCCAGGACAGCTATATTTTATTTAATATTTACTTTATAACTTACCAGTAGACTCAGCAAAAGCATCCACGCATAGTTATTTTGTGTGATCCTGCAGCAGCCCTTTGAGGAGGTATGTTGTCTTGTTTTATGAATGAGGGAACAGGCAGGAGCTTCAAGGGGCTGAGGGTCAAGGGTCGCTCAGCTGGGAAATGGCAGTGCAGGGCCTTGGCCTCGGTCCGGAGCCCCTTCTGTCACTTGGAGTTAGTTGCCTCTCAGCAGACAAGACACCAGGGACAAGGAGAGCTGGGAACTAGAGACAAGCTGACATCTAGCAAGAGAAATCTTTTTCTGGGATGGGACCCACTGACTCTCCAAGTGGATGGTGCAAGCTACGACTTGCACGGCCTGGGTTCTAGACTGCTGCCCAGGAGTCCAGGGCCGGCTGGGAGGGAGCAAAGGGCTGGGGAGCTGAGCCAGCAGTGACAGT
>NW_005371823.1:1080710-1085529 GCF_000412655.1 Myotis brandtii | reverse complement strand
ATGTCGTTATCTCCCGAGGGGTCCCAGACTGCGAGAGGGCACAGGCCAGGCTGGGGGGCCCCCCCCCCCCCCCCCCCCCCCCCCCCCCGAGCATCAGCGAGTTTATTGGGCATTCCTGCCAAGAAAATAAGGCCTGGAGGCTTCAGTCAAAGCTTACTCACCCCAGCCAACGAGGCATTTGCCTTCCTGAAACTGCTCTGCAAATGGTATCTGACACTCACGGATGCTCACTGCATTCCAGGCACTGTGCTAACTGCTCCGTGTGGGTGAGCCCAGTCAGTGCTCACAGCAGGGCTGGGAAGGAGGTACCACTACTTTCCCAAGTAAATGAGGAGACTCAGGCTTTGGCAGTGTCACTGCCCAGCTCACAAAGCTTTGTCTGCTCTTCCCTGGACACAGCATTTAAAGAACTTGAAGGTCCTGTCTTTATTACCAAGAACCTGGCCTCCTTCCACTGGCGACTCAGGCGATACTTTGAGCGTGCCCTTTCCCTCTCTCCTGCTCCTCTCACTATGCCTTGCTGGCCTCTCACCTGCAACAAGTTAAAGCTCTGCTCAAGTTTCAACTCCTTAGCAGCCTTCCTGAGTACTCCAATCTGTGTTAAGGTTTGCCTTCTCCAAAATTATACGACTTTAATTTAGCACATAACAATTGACTCCCTTGTATCACTCATTGTCTGTATGTTTATTTTGGTACCCAATCCGGGTTACCCAGCCTTTGCAGGCAGGGACACGCTCTTAGTCTTCCTGGGCTGCCATACAAAATACCAGAAACTGGGTGGCTTAAAAAAGACATTTTCTTCTCACTGTTCTCGAGGGTGGAAGTTCAAGATCATGATATCGTCATGGTTAGCTTCTGGTGAGAGCTCTCTTCTTGACTTGCAGGAAGCATCTTCTCAGTGTGTCTTTACATGATTGAAAGAAAGAAGAAGAAGAAGAAGAGAGAGAGAGAGAGAGAGAGAGAGAGAGAGAGAGAGAGAAAAGAAGAAGAAGAAGAAGAAGAAGAAGAAGAAGAAGAAGAAGAAGAAGAAGAAGAAGAAAGCGGAGGAGGAGGAAGAGGAGGAGGAGGAGGAGGAGGAAGAGGAGGAGAAGGGGCAGGGGCAGGGCCAGGGGAAGGGGAAGGGGAAGGGGAAGGAGAAGGGAAAATGAATGAATTGAGGACAGAGGAGCTCTCTGTTACCTCTCCCTATAAGGGCACAGATCCCATCATGATAGCCTCACCCTCATGAACTCATCTAAACCTACTTTCACCCCAAAGGCCCTGCCTCCTAGTACTAATACCATCACTTTGGGATTAGGGCTTCAACATGATTCTGGGGAGACACCATTGTGAATAACACACAACATATTATACTTCCAATATCTCTCTCTGCCATTGCTCCTTTCCGCCAGTGAATTTACTGGGAGACCCATTCTCTTTGAGTCTGCTATCCAGGAATTAGAAATGATCAGGCTTTCTCCTTCCTGCTCTCTCTTAAATTCATCAATAAGCATCTGCCAGTGGCTGACCTGGGGAGTCCTTGTTCATCAACTTGTTTTAGGATTACATCCCCATATGGTGTTCTTAGAGTCCTTACTTGTTTTTATCTTCTTTTTCTACCATCTGTATAGAAATGCCAGAGAAAATCCAGATCATGTGAAGCATTTATTCCTAGTTCACCTACCAGATGACAGACTTTCAACAAGTTATTTAACTTCTTTGATTTCTTTGATCATTATTTCTGTGTCTGTACATTGCACTGAGTAATACCTATTTCATAAGGTAGCTGCAAGGTCTAACTGATATAATTCATGCAAAGGGTCTGCTATAGATGATCTACCTGTTTTTATGAAGAATCACAGTATTGGTGATACACCACTGAGTGGAGTTTCAATATGTTTATTTCTAGGCATTCGTCAGATATTGAGGCAGCAACCGCTTGATATTTTGTTTGGTTTTGCTTTTTGTCCAGAATAAGTTTCCAGGAGGTGACTTGCTTTTTATATTCTGATGTGCTTTAAATTGCATACAGTCTTAGAAAAAGGCACCATCATGCTTAGTTCTGCTGCAGACCCACAACAATTAAATTGGATGCCCTTGAATAGTTCCCAAGTGATTAAACCGAGGGCTGTGGGAAGTAGCAAACACTGTGAGAAAAAGGCAGTACACTGCCTCATTTGTTTCGCAGTTACCGTGGTTACGTGAAGATGCAGTTGGTCCCCCAGGGCTGGCACCGAGTGAACCTGGGAATGTGTTTTTTCAGGACAGTGCAGCCCACCCTGTGAGCTGTGGGGCGCCACAGCAGCGAGGGCTGTCACTCAGAGTAGAGGACGTCCCGAAGTGCCCTAATGGCTTAATTTTTAAGCAGCTTACATGGTATATGGTGCTGAAAACATAACCTTTCCTTTAAAAATAGCCAAGAGTTCTGATACTGCACCCTTTAAAATACAATATACATCTCCGGGGGAGTAAACGACAGCCATTTAAACCCCGGGCAAGGGATTTGGGCCTACAGGGTATCTGTTTTCTAACTCCAAATACAAACCATTTAAGACATGACTCATGCCTTCCTCCAACAGCTGCCAGCATTCATGGTATTTTGTAATAGTACAAGGCACCAAATGGAAGTGAAAACTGGAGTTTAATATGTTGCAGTATAAATAGAGAATTCGAGACTGGAAACTATAAAGAGTAATTGAAATTTACAGATAGTTAAAGAAAGGAAATCCTATTTTAACTGATGGTTTAAACCACCTTCTTCATGATGACTTAAATCTTCTGTCAGGAAACCAACGTGACTGGTTTAATTTGGTATCTTTATTTGCTCTGTCAAATCTCCAGTGGATCGCTGGCTGAGTAGCTCAGTTGGTTAGAGCGTTGTCCTGATATTCCAAGTTTGTGGGTTCGAACTTCAGTCAGGGCACATATAAGGACCAACCAGTGAATGCATAAATAAATGGAATAACAAATATCTCTCTCTCTCCCTCCCTACTGCTCTTCCTCTCTCTCTCTCTATAAAAATCAATAAATTAAAAAAATTCTCCAGTGGAGCAGCTAGCTAATCAGTAGTGAAATGTTGATAAGATAGGTAACTAGAGAGAGGAAGATGAGTAACACAGAAAAAGAAATTTAAAAAAGAAAAAAAAATTAATTTCAGATGCTGAATCCCCAGTATGAACCTGGTATAACCTGGTATGAACTGTGGCTGCCTCCCCGGCTGAGTGACATGTAACTAGTTATCAACTCAGCTCTCCTTTTGCTAGAAGCCTAACAGAGGAAAGTGGGAAATATCCACGCTTAGTGGCATCGATAAAGATTTCTCAAGTCTGCAGGTCAAGCGTGCTCCTTTGGGACAGTTTCAAGTTATGTCTGGTGGTCTGAATTGAATTTCATTGTTTGCTTTTTTTAAAAAAAACAACAACACAGCAAATGTGTGCTCTGAACGGTAATGAAATGGTAATGTTGTCATCGAGAACAGGTGAAGTGTAACGCAGTAAACACTCAATGGACAGAAATGTAACTGTGCTAGCATGTGCTAGGGCAGGTCAGAGGGCTCCCCAAACCCGAAAGGTCAGTGAGCAGCCACATCCAGCTGCTCGGTGGCCAGGGCCCCAGGTGAGCTTCACCTGCCTAAATCTGAGATGGAACTTGAATTCCTTTGTTTCTAAAAACAACAACAACAAAAAGCTATTACTTGTTTTTCCAAACTATCTTGGATATTTATTATAATCATTATACTATTAATTTTTTATTCAAGCAAGAGATATTTTACTAAACATCTGTTGAAAGCCGATAATGTCTAGTGGAGAAGATCTAGCCTTTGAAATCAGAGTTAGGTTTGGGTCCTGGGGTTTTCACTTATTGGTCCAATAAATATGGGTAAGTTACAGAATTTCTTTAAATCTCAGTTTTTTTTTCATCTGTAAAATGGAAATAATAACACCTACCTTAACAAGTTGCCTTGTTGTTAACTAAGATAATATATCCAAGCATGTCAAACTCGTGGCCGACAGGCTAAATGAGGCATGTGGCCCATAGGCTGTGAATTTGACATGCTTGTGGGAATTTTTGAGTTCCCCTGAAATTCCTGTGTTAAACCCCAACCTCTGGTGGTAGGAGGTGGGGCCTTTGAGAGGCAATTAGTTCATGAGGGTGGGGCCTTCATAAAGGGGATTAGTGCTCTTCAAGAAGAGATCCCAGAGCACTCCCTTGCCCACTTCTGCTCAATGAGGTTACAGCAAGATGCCCACCATCTATGAACCAGGCTCTCATAAGATGCCAAATCTGCAAGCACCTTGTTTTGGACTTTCCAGTCTCCAGAACTGGGAGAAATAAATTTCCGTTGTTTATAAGCCACCCAGTCCATGATATTCTGTTACAGCAGCCCAAAGGGACTAAGACTGTAAGGAAAACATTGAGAACACTGCTTGACCCATATAAGCACTGGAGAAATGGCAACTACTGTTATTGCTACTGTTATTGTTATTAAGTCCTCACTGATCTGGGGATGGAGTAAAGGCTGATTCTTTAGCTGGAAAAATAGTGAGTCTGGCCATCTGAGCTCAAAGGTGGAGAGTATATGGAAAAGGAAGTTGTCACAGCCCTCAAAGAACCTTAAAACCCCTTAAAATGGGGGAATCCAGCCAGATGGAATCCAGGGATGAATTAAAGGAGAGGGGCAGAGTCCTGGATGGAGCCATAAAGGGAAGTTTCAAGGCTTTGGATTCCAACCTTTGGGAGTCACGTTAGAACCACTCTTTTAATCCACTGCAGTGGGATCAACAATGGTAGAGAACCCTGCTCATCTGAGGGGGGTGAGAGAGCTAGGCCAGATGCCAGG